>NC_056743.1:680184939-680557439 GCF_019279795.1 Protopterus annectens | reverse complement strand
CATGTGTTGCCTTACAACAGCAGCATAGATTGCATCTAATGGAAATGATCCCCTATATGCGCACATTGAGCATCATCCATAACATAATCGTAACATGTAATAGTATGAACACATAACAAATAATAATGAGAAGAACCATCAAATCAGGCCTCAAGAGACACAGGTATGCATGCAGAGTCATAGTGGTGCATGTGTGAATGAATGGCAGACAACAAGGGAAATAGTAATGTTAATCACCACCCCAATCTGCCTACAGTCAAATCATGCAAACATGAAAACAAGTCATCACCTATTGCATTACTGTCATCAGTATCATTATTACCATATGTCAATGTAACAGAGGGAATAATTATCAAGAAGTGAATGTAGTCACCTAGGTCAGTAAAACTAACAGAATCCCATGGTATCAGAATTCACAGCAACCACATACAGATGAAACTGTCAGTAATTTCTACAGTGTTTATCATCGCCATGGGGTCAGAATGACACTACATGATATGCACTGGATCAACTGTCAGTGTTACTCTAACGCAGTCTAAGGCACCCACAATGATGGCTCACACTGCAGTCCTGGGTGCCCCTGTCACATCCAGAAACACTCTACCCATGTTGCTCTATCGATGAGCTTGATGTGGTGACACCAGCATGTGGAGACATACTGTGGGAAGGAATATGACTGTGAGTAGACTGTCTGGTTGTGACTGCTGGGCTCACAGTAGATTGACCAACAGCAGATGTGTGTCATATTGCAACACAGACATCTATGTCAGGTGGGGAAGTTTGGGCCTAAGGAGAGGGGCCTGCCTTTCCCATGTGGTAATCAGCTTGGCACAGTCAGGGCATGTAACACACCTGATTAGTACTACTGCACTGATAAAAGCACTACTGTAACCAGGCTTTCAGTGGGGTGTGCCATAGAAAACATGCTGTCATGCTGTGCAGTTAATGCTGCCATGATCTCTGTGCCTGTCCTCCTGACCTTCATGTAACGAACTCAGCTGATGAGCAACTTGATCTGTTGCACAGGCAAGTACATAAATGTCAGACCATGACATCGCTGTGATTGTTCACTCACCTGTAGTAGTATGTAGACACCCTCTGATACATGCCCATGCACACCAGCTACATGCCCACATGTACTGTGCTGGACAGTATCACTCTGTCATGGGGAAGAGTCAACATCACCAACAGACTCAACATGGAACAGTGGTGCACAGGCATCAACCTATCTAGTATCTGATGTCCCAACATCATCTGGATGACTGGACATATTTTCTTCCACTTCTGAGGTTACATCCTGATACACCCACAGCTGTTACATTCTGGGCCAGACTGTATCACCAGATCTATGTCCTGTGTGCCACAGGCCATGCTAGCACAGTGAGGAACATCATATCCCACCTCACTACCACGGGACGATCTACTGGAGGACGTGCTACAAGACAAGCTCACTCAGACCCTGCCACAACTTGCTGTGAGGAAAAGATAGTTTGTTTTTGCTTTCTTTTATTTTGTGTTGCTTTATTTCCTTCTTATATTTTGTATATTGTGATTCATTTTCTTTACAATGTGTTTTACTTGTATTCTGCTTTTAACTGCATATTTAAACTAGGAAAGGGACCACAGCTGTGTCTCTTGTGAGTCACATAGAAATTAACTTTTCCTCATCCTCTTACCCTGGCACTGAAAGAATTGATAAGACTGTATTATACCGAAATTAACTGGAAACAACTGAAATGAGAGTAGAGTAAAAGTCTTTATCTGTTATTAACCCAATATTGTGTTGAACAAGTGCCAGTCTCTCCTTTATGTGCCAAATCTTTTTGTACTTTCTCAATAAAGTCTGCAAACACTGTAGTTCAGTTAATAATGCTTTTTAGATATTAACAATATTCAAATTATGTCTATAATAACAGTGCTGATAAACAATAGCAGTCTGTAGAAATTCTGGAATGCTGGCTAACAATAACAGCGCTGATAAATATATCCAAAGTTTCTGCACGTATATTCTGATTCTCCAGAATAATATCAACTGAAACAGTCTTTTTCTCCTCTATAGTATGAATATTTGACTTGACTTCTATACTCAGCTCGAGTGTCTGATCTGCAAAGATCTTTCCAAATCAGTACAAAACTAACTAACTGACTCCACTGAACTTGTCTGAAGTATACCCTAATAATACCAAAACCCTGTAATGCGTTACACACCTCTTTGGCCTTGGTTTCCAAGGCTTATCTTGCATGTGTCTCACAGTCTATTTTTTATCTGACATTCCATTGCAAGTACACATATATGTCCCTTGAGAAAGGAACATTCTATAGCTTCCCCTGAAACTATTATTTCTGCACATCTCATGCTTAGCCAGCAAGATTATCTTTTTCTTTCTACTGAACTGTCTTTCCCTGAAACTGAATGCATACATGAAAACACGTCTGACTCTATATTTTCAGGCCTATTCTACTACATTAATGTACTATAGTGAACTCACTAAGAATACCCTCAGTCTAACAGGCACTATTGTGTTTTTAAACTCAGCTGTCTTTCTAGTTGCCTACCCCTTATGTTAATTTGACCACATATCTCCTTCTCTCTCTCTCTCTCCCCTTTCATTGGCTGTTGTGAGTAAACGCAAAATTATCATTTTGTGAAATCACTCCCCTTCAACTATTTAAATGTATTGGCTATCCCACTGTATTCCAGACCCTTCCAATCTGCCTTGCTCTTTTAAAATTAGTGGCTGCCCACTTAGATCTTTAAAGCTTAAGCTACCCCCTCTTTTATATCTAACTGCTTAGTGCACACTGCAGCGCTTAAGGTATTAAACAATTTTTCCATCTTACCTTTAAAATCTGCAACATCGACTCCAAGACCACCAATTACAAGAGAGCCCACTTTTTGCCTTTCAGTAGACATCTTGAGATTAGTACTTCTGTTTTGCTCCTGGTGAGAAAAGGAGCATAGGAACATTATTTCCTGGGACTGATGATCACTGGAAAGCCTAGTAACTGCTTCAAAGGTGCCAATTTGGAATTTGTGCTTATATTTTGCTCCTGGGGAGAGAAGCAGACTGCACAGACTCCTGGCTGTTTCTGATTGGGAAGTGAGCATCTGTGCTTGAGCTTCCTGATTGGCCTGGTTGCTAATCAAGGCATCTACTAGGAAAAGACTACAGCAAGTCTACAGACCCTAACATCATCTGGGACAAGACTATGGATCACCAAACAGGCTGTGGCCTGCTTCAAATCTTGGGACTGGTGCTACTGTTTTGCTTCTGGTGACAGAAGAAGCAAAGAGCATTGTATCCCAGTAGAGTGAAGCTGTGGTGAGACCAGCACTAGCAGTAGTCAGGCAGTAGCAATTCAGGGGACTCCCCTCTTTTCATAATTCTCAACAAGCTATTTTTTTTTTCTTTTCAGTCAATACTGCTTGATTTGCTTCTAACTTCAGAATATCCATCTAAATACTTTATCTATAAATCAACAGGATCTACTTATTAGTTTCCCCTAAGTGTTTGGCAGTGCCCTGTATAGCCACAGACACATTGAGTTGACATTTGCCTTTAAATGTACCATAGAATTTAATCAATATCTAGCTCCACACAGGACAACTAGTTAGCAGTGACAAGCACTGTCCAGAAAGTAGCAAACCAGATACTCCTGACAATATCTGATATTCTCATTCCAGCTGTCTAATTAGTCAAAAAGGGTCTGTTGCCATAGATATGGACTTTCCCACTATCTCCATTACCAGCTTGAAGGATATGAGCATCCTAAGGCAATGTAGAAATTGTCTCATGTTTACTGACAACCAGTTAATTCTCAAACAAACTGATAAGGTGTGTGCGAGATATATTTACACAATGCCATTGGAGGCAAAGCTCTCACATAAAAGTACTCCTGATGTCAATAAGGTTGTTAGTAGTACACATGCTGTACCCATTATGCACAATTCAAAGCAGATATATAGACCCACATATGTTGGTGCACTTAAATGTAACCTTCCTAAACCCAAAAACCTCCTAGATAAAGTACACATGACAAACACCCTCAGCAACCCTGAATGCACTCTTTCAAAGCAATACCCACATCAACACATACAGACACATCTCATGGAGCCTCTACTTCAAGCCACCACAGAATCCAACATTTTAATCATTGGGGAATCCATTGTGAGACACACTGATGTCCCTCTCACCAGGCTGAGTAAGTAGAAAGTCACAGTCATTTGCTTATCTAGGGTCAGGATCTGCAACATTGCACAAACACTCAGATCATTGGACCACAAATACCAATCATCATCATCATCATCAGCCCCCTTTTTCACATTTTTCTACATGGGAATGGGGTATCATGTTAACTGTCACATCTCTTGATTCAGTGCCACGTTCCTACCTTCTTCGACACTAATGAGCAACTGTCACAGGTCTTCTCTCCCACAATCCATCCACCTCTTTGCTGAATGCCCTTGTTTCCTTTACCTTCTTCCTGTCTGTCCCAAATCTTCTTCACCAGATTGTCTTCTGCTTTTCTGCATGTGTCTGAACCACCGTAGTCTATTCTCTCTGAATTTTTCTGCAGTTGAAGCTACTTTGGCTTCTGCTCTTATGCCCTAATTTCTTTGTCTGTCCCAGAGTGTGCATCCTGCCACTCTTCTCAGGCACTTCATTTCCACAACCTCTAGCTTCCTCATCTGCTCTGTCTTTACTGCCCATGTACCATACTGTAGCACTGGTTGCACCACTGTCTTGTACACCTTACTTTTCTGCTTCTTTGGTCTTCTTCTGTCATGGACTACACCTGAAAGTCTATGTTTGTTGGCTGCAGCCCCTCTGATTCTAGCTTTGACCTCTTCATTCTGACTTCCATTCTCCTTAACCGCATATTTACATGTTCCACTATCTTCCCTTCTATCTCAATTCTCATCTTCTTCTGATTTCCCCAATTAGCTGACATTACCACTGTCTTATCAGTGCTTAGGTTTATCCCATGTGCCTTCAGTTTTGCATTTCATTCCCCTATCCTTTCATTAAGTTCTTGAATAGAGTCTGCCTGCACTGCCACATCATCTGCATACAGCAACTTCTTGAGCTATCCCCTCTGACCTGTTTGCTAATGTAGCCCATCACCAGTATGAACAGCAGAGGGCTCTGAGATGAACGCTGGTGGACACCCATTCTCACTGGGAACCCCTCTGTGAGACTCAAATACCAGTATAACACAGTAACAGTCTATGTGGTTGTAAATGACCTGAGCTGTACCTCCCTGGACTATATGAAGAGAAACATCATGGAGCTCTCAGAATATGCATCTCAGGCCGGTATGAGCCTTGCATTGAACAGCATTTTACTTTTTCCAAGGATGATACCACAATATGAACAAAAGAAGACTGACTTAAAAAATTGGCTTAGTGTCTGGTGTCATTCAAAGGGAGTGCAATATTTGTCATCATGGAAGGAAATTGTCAACAGATCACACTGCTTTGCTAGGGATGATTTATACCTCTCCCCTCTAGGCTTTTAAATATTATCTAAAACATTGTCCAACCCCATAGTGCCTCTTTTAGGCAATGCCAAACTGAAAGTACTTCCAACATAGCAAATCAAAGCCAAGCAAATCTAAAGGTGTTACTGCTCAATGCTAGGAGTCTAAACAAAAAACTCCACTCCCTAGAAAATATCTTCACCCTAAATAATGCTGATGTCTGTGTGGTCACTGAGACATAGTTTAAAGCTGTGGACAGCATACCGACAGTGCAAAGTTATAATGCCTTCCAGACATTTAGACAGCTACTACACATGCAGGGGCTAAAGGTGGAGGTGTCTCGATATACATAAAAAATAAATAGACCTCAAGGCTAGTCAAACAGGACAATGCACTTGAGCTTCTCCATGTTCAATAGGCAAAATTGAATACTACTTCCTTGCAAGCAAATACCCAGGAAACCCATACCATGTATTTAAACTTATTGGAAACACTCACCATCCAACCCAATATCATATTCATGGGTGACTTTAATTATCCCATTATTACCTTGGAACCATATATATGACAAAAGGAAAAAGGAGACCAGCAGCTGTAGCACCAAAATTTCGTTATTCTGATGGTAGTACAAACTACACATCCATCAGGTGGGATGAGTGCACAAACCGGTTTCGGCAAATGGTTACAATGCTTTCCTCAGTGTATCATATATATGACACCAATTGTACAGGCACAGAGATTCCTGGATTATGTAAACACAAACTCCCTAGTCCAGATTGTCAATACACCAACAAAGGGTGCAACCATATTGGATCTCATCCTCACTGTGATGATAGGAGGCACTGCCAGCGATGCCAGGTGACATAGGGCAGTGAATATATGATATGTGCCAGCACACCTAGCTAGAATTTTGTAAATAATAATATGTCATTTGTATATCAAGCTGATTTGTGCAGATGCTTGGGCTGAAAATGTATTTGTGAGGTTTGCTTGTGTTAAAAATCCTGTTATTGATACATTGCTATTTTGCTTTTCTATGTATTTACCTTGACTGTACGTCCTCACAGCAATGTGTACTGATGCTTAATTGTTTAACATGTGCTGCTTAATTGATTGTTTAATTGTAAATGTCTTAAATTAGTTATTCCTGTACTTGTCTGCTACCTCTACTAAAGTACAACTACTGCTTTCCCTCTTCTCTTACTCACTTCACCTTTTTCCCACTGTAAACCCTCTCCTATACACTGCATGTCTATACCTATTACTGTTTATCTCAAATATTACTTTATCTTCTTCGCACTCTCCATTACCCATCACCCATCTGTACTCCGTGCATTCCCTGTACATTCTCAGACTGTATTCCTTTTGTGTCTCACTTAACTTCATTCTATTTTCCCTATTTTATTCTTTTCTAGGCATACATACATCACTTAACAGACCGGAACCCTGCCAAAATCTGCTGAACCAGTATTCCGCACCCACATCTGCATATTCATGTCTGCAACTATTGGCGATTGCTTATGTATGTTTACACTACGACTTAATCTAGACTATTATTGATTAAAACAACAGCTTCTAGCACATCACCACACATTTAACCCACTCCTCTGCTCTACTACTTCTAATTTCACATCCTCTCTCTTTGCCTTACTGCTGCACTGACTCAAAATTGCTGCTTCATCTATTACATGCTTGCTCTCACCTTCCCTTTATTACCTGCTTTCTGTGAGATATTGCCTACCTTAACCACCTGTACTGATTTTGGCTTTCCTTTAAAAGCAATGTAACTCACTTTCTTCTCTGCTTTCCTGATTGTTTTCTCTTGAAACTTAGCCTGCTGCTACCTTCTGGATCACTTGTCTTCACTATGCTCGGGCTCACTCAACTCCCCCCACCCCCATTCCCACTCACCCTCACATCAATTACATTTATACTTTCCTAACCCCACCCACTTTACAACATCACATCACACCCCAGACATCAGCCAATAGAAACAAATAATTACAACCCACCAATATACAACTGCCTATCACAACCCAGTATTCAACCAGTACGGTCTGATAATTAAGTAATCCAACTGTTCATCTCCCTTTTTCTTTAACTGCCAGTACTTCACTACTCACTACCCATACATACATCAGTACTCAAAATATCTATCTGATATTAGCCCTATTACATCAATTACTCTCATAAATGTCATTCTAACTTAACAAAATGCTTCACCTTAATAGGAAACGCTTAAATCTAGCAGTCTTACACATCACCACTACTTCACTGCTTCTACTTCTGTTCTCCCTCACCTCCTTTAATTAGCCACTACTATTCTCCAACACACCTCCCTGGCAAACTTCTTCAGCGTATCACCTAATTAGAAACAAAAAGAATCGATGAAATCGAAAAATACTGTAAACCACGACAGATGAACCAGCCAAATAATCCACAAAATACTTTAATTCGATACGAAACCTCCTTTAGAACCACAATAAAAGCGCTACTGATAAATATCAGGCTTTATCAAGATACTTTCCTAACGGATGTGCACAGGCTTAAATAGTACCATAAATTAACACTTAGACAATTATTTACATGAAATTACTCCATAAATTGATTATTAAAGTGCAAGTGCATTATATACTGAATAAAACGTTTAAAATATACTGTGTTCCATGGTTACTTTACAGATAGTTCAAAATTACTTAATTCCATTTAAAACATTGTTTGAAACGTTGTTTGGAAATTGTTTAACAATTATTTATAAGTTGTTTAAGAATTATTCAAAAATAGTTTACCAGGGAAACTGGACACCATTTTATGCGTACCAAATTAATGGAGAATTGGGTAAAAGCTCACGTGCTGTACTTGTAAAAACATCTCATAATGAATCTCACTGTCAACTGTACATCTAAACTACCCAACAACTACCAAAACCATTTATAAACATCTCATACATAAAAAATGAAAATAAAATAATAAATAATTAATAAATTACAAAATAAATTAATTACATGATAAAAAAATAAATATTCATGTAAAACTATCCATGTAAAAATACTTTAAACTGTAAACCCTAACAATTGATAAAATACTATTAAAATGCAACTATTAATCATAATAACTTACTTTCATGTTACATATAGACCTATCCTTATATGTTAAAAACGTCCACAATGTTGAGAAATTGCTACAAAGTCAAAATCTTTAATTATAATTACACCCCATCAATCAATGTGTTTTTATGGGCTTATATTATGTTAATTAATTTATCAATAACTTGTTAATAAATTGTTGATATTAAATTATTAATATTAAATTATTAATATTTAATCAATATTATAATCGTGCCCATCTGATCTTTAAAACACTTCTTATACTAATGGTGTCATTCATACCTAGGGGTTTGGCCGCATTCAACTTAATCTGCCATAAAAGTTCTCTGTATTCTAATGATGCTTCCCATTCCCCACCTCTAGGGTTCTGCAAAACCTGCTCCAACACCAAAAACTTAAGGGACATAGCAGGACAAACTAAGGAGTGCTTATAAAAAGCATTTGAATCTTTTTTGTTGTTAATTTCATATAAATGTTCATATATCCTTTTGTGGAGTGTTCTTTCCATCTTCCCGACATAAAAACTAGAACAACCTGTGCAAAACCCTAGATATACTAAGCCCTTTGTACCACAATTGTAGTACTTGGTTGGTTTTATTTTAAAGTTTCTAGCTGCAATGTAATGGTTGCCTTCATTAAAAATATATGGGCATTGTTTGCAGGCCCCACATTTTTAAGTACCTACTTTGATTTTGTGAGAAATGGAATTCAATATTTCTTGCCTCTCAAATAAACCTTTTAGATTAATGTTTCTTGTGTTGACAAATTTGGGTTGTACAGCAGTGTAATTCCTAGTGTCATCATTGGATTTTAAAATTGGCCAATATTTTAAAATTAAATTTTTGAACTTACTCGAATCATTATTAAAAGTGTGAACCAAAGTGCTGTGCGTTTCCTGTTCCTCTCTATTATTCAGATTTGTGGGGTTATCCAATCCCTTACCCAACACAGGGGCATATTTGTCTTTTATTTGTTTGTTTACTCCTTCTAGCATTTTATCAAATAAATGATTGGGGTATCCCCTTTCCAAAAACAACATTTGTAGTAACTGGGTTTCTTTCAAAAATAAATCTATAGTACTACACATTCTGGCTGCTCTGATTAGTTGCCCTTTCAAAATACATCTTTTCTGTGCTAAAGGGTGCCTACTGTCAAAGTGGAGATACGAATTTGAAAATGAAGCTTTCCTATAAATTGTTGATTGGAAACCACCTATTTCAGAATTCTTACTTAAAAGTACATCCAAATAGTTCACACTGTTCTCACTGATGTTATGAGTAAATCTTAAAAAATGTGTTGTCCCATTGATGTAAGAAAAAAATTCATTAAATTCTTGTGAAGTACCATCCCAAAGCATACAAATATCATCCAAAAAACACTGGTAGTGTACTATGTTTTTGACCCAATGTGAAGTGAAGATGTATTTCTTTTCCCACATGTATAGAACAATGTTGCCATAAGCTGATGCACAAGGGGTACCCATCGCTACCCCTTTCTTTTGCTTAAACAATTCACCATTAAAAAATATATAATTGTTATTCAAAATTATCTCCATAAATTCAACCAACAGTCTAACAACATTGGCACTAAAATCACATGTAGTAACTAAAAATTCATTAAACAACTCTAAACCTTCCACATGTGGGATGCTTGGGAAAAGTTCCACTATATCAATCGTTACCAAATATTTAGTCTTCTCATAAAAATCTTTTTGGATACTTTTCAAGAATTCCCAAGAATCCTTGCATACATAATTCAAAGATCTAACTACATTTTTCAAAGAAATGTCGATAAATTTGCCCAAGGGTTCTGTAATACTACCTTCCCCGGCAACAATCGGCCTAAATTTTAGGGGGTTCAACCCTTTATGCACCTTGGGAATGCCAAACATTGTGGAAGTTACAGGTTTGTTAACAAACAAAAAATTAAATAATTTTTCATTAATAGCTCCCTGCATTAGATTATCATGTAATATAAAATTAATCTTCGAATAAGCAATGTTCACTTCATTTATGGAGGTAATGATGTATTGTTCATCGTTGTGTAGGATATCAAACATAGCAGCCTCATAGTTACAACCGTACATTAAAACAACCCCCCCCCTCTCTTTATCTGGCTTCATGATTCTCACCCTATCAGATTTCAAAAGATTCATTAATTGCCAGCATTCTGGGGACAGATTTTGAACCTTTGAAGTATGAGAATGAACCTGACTACGTATATCTCCTTCAACTAACTCCTCAAAAGTTTTTAACACTGGGTGCATGGGTGGGTTAAATGTGCTTGCTCTTGAAAACATATCTTGAGCATGCTCCTGTCCTTTAAACCAAACATTCAAGTTTAACTTCCTAGTAAAAAGTTTTAACTCCAAAATCATTTTAGTAACGTCCATAGGGCGCGTAGGAACAAACTGGAACCCTTTGGTGAACAAGTCAAAATGTACGTTACTAACCTCCATGTCAGTGTAATTATATATTGAAAAGTTGTTCTTAGAAACTACTCTATAAGGAATAATAGCTGAGTTAAAAACATTAGTTGTTAAAGTAGTAGGTTCACCCCCATTGTTCTGCTCTACCTCTGCTGTTTGCCCCAGCCCCGTTGTTGGTAAAATGGGCCCCTGTTGTTGGGCCTGCCCGGGGGGAACTGAAAAACCTGCTGCATGTTTCTACCATTCATATTAGATTTCTGTGCTAGCCTTTCACTTCTTCTTGGACCATCAACTGGAGATTCAACATTATCAGCGTTATCTGCCCCATTAAATCTATTATTCATGGTGTAATTAAAACTTTTTAACTTATGCATGGGTTGGTAAGCTAACCCATTTTTGTATTCGTTAAGGTCTCTTTCCAGCTTTCTAATTTTTCTGTTCACAATCTTACAACAGTGTTGATTAACTTCTTGGAAACATAAACAATTGTTAAACAATTTCCAAACAACGTTTCAAACAATGTTTTAAATGGAATTAAGTAATTTTGAACTATCTGTAAAGTAACCATGGAACACAGTATATTTTAAACATTTTATTCAGTATATAATGCACTTGCACTTTAATAAACAATTTATGGAGTAATTGCATGTAAATAATTGTCTAATTGTTAATTTATGGTACTATTTAAGCCTGTGCACATCCGTTAGGAAAGTATCTTGATAAAGCCTGATATTTATCAGGCGAAAGCGCTTGTTTTATTGTGGTTCTAAAGGAGGTTTCGTATCGAATTAAAGTATTTTGTGGATTGTTTGGCTGGTTTATCTGTCGTGGTTTACAGTATTTTTGGGTATCACCTAAATAGACCAATAAACCATACCATAGCTCCAGCCCTCTTCAATTCCAGTGACATACATTAACATGCATACACATTCCTGCCCCCAGTAAGTACATCCCAAATCAGTCAGAAACACACCAAACTACAATACAAGTTCATCAAACTCATTTTACACCTTTTAAACCAATTAAAAGACTCTGGAGACATACACCCTAATCCTGGTCCCACTCCCCTACCCAATACAGCTCGCAACCCTATTGCATTCAACTATGGACCATTACACAAACAAAGTCTTCCCTTCTCCTCCTTAATATGAATATAAGAAGTTTGGAAACAAAGTTCACGATCTCCATTCCTTACTTTCCCTATATTCTCCTGACATTGTTGCATTAACAGAAACTTGGCTAAAACCCAGCAATAACAACAATGAAATTGTACCTCCAGGATATACTATACTTCAAAAAGACAGGAAAAGCAAGAAGAGCAGGGGAGTAGCTATCTTATTCAAAGATTACCTAATACTAGACTACTTCGGACTAAACATCCCTGACTTTGAAAATGTAGAACTAATCTTTACCAAATTAAAAATCAACCCCAAAAAACATATTAACATCATTGTTCGTTATATCCTACCAGGAAAAATATCCCCACACTAGAAAACATACTACTTTGGGCCTCCAATTCTCTACCACAAGAAACAGTCCTCATGGGTGATTTCAATAGACTGGCTAGACTGCTCCTCTCAGAATCCAACATCCCATGTTAACCTATATGGGTTCACCCAACTCATCACATCCTCCACAAGGACTGACAAATTTTCCAAATGTCAGTCTATCCTTGACTGGATTTTGGTCAACAACACCTCCCTATCATCTCAAGCGGTGTTGTCCTCCTGATGGTCTGAGTGACCATCTGCCTACCTTCCGCCTATAAACTTGTACTCACCAAAACAACTAAACCACCTATCACACCATCAGAAATAAAAAACACTTTAACCCAAATAGAGTAATCACCACTCTAAAAAGCTGTAACTGGGATCCTCTCAAACAGCTACCCCTTGATGATGCAGTGAACTCCTTTAACACCACTTTTTTAGACATTTTAAACTGCCATGCCCGCATAGAACCATTAGAGTGAAATCAAACTATGCACCTTAGTTAAGTAAAGAATGTAGCTCCTTACTCAAAGCTAGAGACAAGGCCTGCGGACAGTATCACGAAAGCAAAACCCAAATTATAAGACAAACATTCTTAGAACTGTAAAACAAAGTTAAGAAACTTGTAAAGCAGGACAAAATCAACTACTACCACAATATGCAGAAAAAAACACCATAATAACCCTCAAAAGTTTTGGGCTGCAGTTAATAATATTCTCCAACTAGGTAAACCAACTACCACCACTCCAATCTCAAACAACAACTCTGATAATATAGCAATCCAATTTACTAAATACTTTACAGAAACTATTCTAGCCTTTGCAAATTCTCAAAATATACCCAGCAACTCTGTCCCTGCAGTACCCCAGCACAGCAACCCTCCCAAATAACCCCAACCAATTTATATTGCAACCAGTGCCTGTAGATGCCATAACAAATACTGCAGAAACTGAGACCAGCCACCCTAGCCATAGACAACCTCCCAGCTGACTTTGTACAAATCTCAGCAGAAGGAATAGCATACCCAGTAACAATACTCATTAGCAGATCAATAACTGAGGGCTTAGTACCTGCTGTCTGCAAGATCTCCCACATTATACCTTTACACAAAGGAGGAAATTGCACCGAATTTACAAATTACTGTTCAATTGCCATCCTGTCACCCTTATCTAAAATCCTAGAGAGTTGTCCACACTCAACTCGTGGATTACCTTTGCACACATAATCTATTATCAAACAACCAGTTTCCACCCTCATCATAACACCACCACAGCCCTAATGTCCTTTACTAATATAGCGAATCACTATAGAAATCAAGGACAATTCATATCTGCCATATTCTTAGACCTATCCAAAGCCTTTGATATGGTCAATCACAATAAACTCATCAATGTGCTTTCCTCACTAAACCTTAGTAGCACCTCTATCACCTGGTTCCAAAGTTATCTATCAGGACATCAGCAGGCTGTACAGTGGCGACACCACCTCTCCATTCTTCTCCCAGTTGCCTTAGTTTCCCCACAAGGCTCCATCACTGGGTCTCTACTTTTCTTCCTATTCACCAATCAACTCCACACCTCCACTCTTCACACCTCTGTGTACAATATGCAGATGACTCAGCTGTAATATGCACAACTTCCTCCCTACAAGACCTCTACACGATAACCCAAGATTCATTTCTATCTGTAGAAACCTGGCTCACCAATTCACAACTCATTTTATACCCGAATAAAACTAAGCGCCTTCTCTTCTATCTCACAAAACCTCCCTCATCTTACCTAACTTTCAGTACAGAGTCCAAAAACAAAACAATTATCACCCCAGTAACACTCACTAAACTGCTAGGCATCAAAGTTGATAATAATCGGAAATTTGACATTCATATTGCTCAAACCATTAAGAAGGTCCACACAAAGCTAGGTCTTCTTTACAGAAACAAACAATTTTTAAATAGAACCACAAAAGCTACCATTGCCAGCACATACCTCCTGTCAATTTGCTATACTAACCAACCTCCATAAAACTGATCTTACCAAGCTGGAATCCTGTTACAATAAAATTGCCAAATTTGCAACTGATGCCACACACAGATCACATCACTGTATAGCTCTTAAACAATTAAAATGGCTAGAACTTTCTCACCTGCTACACTATAAACAATTAACCTTTGCCCACAAAATCCTACATCAACTGGATAAAGTCCCTGCTCTCCAAAATCTCATACAACCATACACCACTTCTAGAACCCTCCATTTCAGTAATAAACTCCTATTAGAAACCACCAAAACTAACAACTCAGCAGGGGAATCTCTCTTCTCAAATGTCATTCCTGAAATATGGAATAAACTGCCAACCCTTATTACCTCTAACTGCTCCACAGTACAATTTAAAAAGCTCCCAACTACTCACTTAATAGACACCTGACTCTGTTCTTGCAGCTCTCCTGGATAGCTCTAACCTCAACATATTTAACCACATCTTGCTCATTGGACACTATCTTACTCCAATCTGTGCACTCATTTCTATTGTAACTTCCTTTTCCTCTTTTTTAAATGTACATACTCTTGTGTCACATGTTGTTTTAATGTAACATCTAAAGAACTGTATTGCTTAACACTGTACTGCTGCTGACTGTGAATGTTACTTGAATTTCCTGTATTATATAACTGTTACAATGTTTGTATTTGTTATTGCTGGAGCTTTTATCCCCAGGCCTCTGCTGAAAAAGGACCAATGTCCAGTCGAACTTTCCCAGTAAACAAATGTAAACTAAATAAATAAATAAAATGTATCAACAGTGCACCCTGCTAGAATGAAAAGAAATGTACATGTATTATTGTAACTGAATTAAATGTATAGGCTTTAATAGAGGACACTGGGACAGCAAAGATTAACTTTAAGAAAAATAAGGGAAATGTAAATGAGCTGTTAAACCACTAAAATGGTACCCCACAGTACTGAATAGGACCGGAGACTTTACGTCTGGAAGAAGCTTTTGCTCATTAGCTCAGTAAAAGAGGGGAATCTCCAGGGTACTGCCATAAACATTTAGATGTGTATTGCAGCCATCTATGCTAAATTCCTGTCTCAGCTTCAAAGGAGATATTGTGGGAACCTACAGTCAGGTGACCAGATGAGGTCATTCTGCAAGTCATCTGGGATATTATATTTTACAGGGAGTAATCCCTGAGTAAAGAGTGTTCTGTTTAGGGCCTAATGGCCTGACTAAAAAGACTGCTCACATATTTCATCTTGCCTTGTCCAAATAAGTTATTAGGGAAGAATACATTTGTTAGATCGGTCAGGAATATAGTAAAGCTTAGTTTAGAGATTGTTTTTCTTTATTCGTATGAGTCTGTCCATCAATATTCTTTTCAATATTTCTTGTGATCTAAACTCTGTGGTTTACTGTGAATATATATTCGGCATTTTCGTGCTCTTTTATTATTTATTATTAAATATATTTAAAATGTTTATTGTGGCTGGTCCTTCCACAAAGTATTTAACCTTTGAGAGTGCTTATATTTATTTGGTGATACTGTGTGGACCACTCCAGAAGGCCTAGCCATCTTGGTCAACTACTACTATCTGTATTAGTATTAATATTATACAGTATAATTGGACACCCTATGTTAAGGGCCTTAGAGTAGCTGATTGTGGAGTGTCTGGTGGTGGTGATAAATACCTTATACTCTGGGCAGAAGGGGACACAGCAAGTAAATCTGTGCCGATCTTTTCCAGGTGTGTGTGTGTGTGTGTGTGTGTGTGTGTGTGCATGTGTCTGTATGTGTGTGTGTGTGTGTGTGTGTGTGTGTGTGTGTGTGTGTGTGTGTGTGTGTGTGTGTGTGTGTGTGTGTGTGTGTGTGTGTGTGTGTGTGTGTGTGTGTGTGTGTGTGTGTGTGTGTGTGTGTGTGTGTGTGTGTGTGTGTGTGTGTGTGTGTGTGTGTGTGTGTGTGTGTGTGTGTGTGTGTGTGTGTGTGTGTGTGTGTGTGTGTGTGTGTGTGTGTGTGTGTGTGTGTGTGTGTGTGTGCACATGTGTGTGGGACTTGAGACAGGGACACAAAGCACTGGGTTTACAGAGAGGGTGCTGGAGGACTTGGCTTGGATACTCGGCTGAGAACCTAACCCTACAGCTGTATCAGTAGGGAGTCTTACTGAGGACTTGGAGGGAGACAGATATAGAGAAAGCCAGACCCCGGGCTGAGTGTGTTCCCTGTATGCTGTTAAGGGAAATTGTGCTTGATGCAGAGAGATCTGCATCTGGAAATATTGAGTGTATCAATCTGTATCCAAGTGCATGTCCCTCTCCTGTGTCAGTGGTGAGGATTCAGGAACTTTGATTACTGGCCCAGTGTGGGGACGTCACACTCACTAATATGGGCGAGTACTGCACATACCCTAGTGTAATGTCTTCTCTAGTAAGATCAGACCACAAAATGTTCTCCTTGGAAGTAAAAATAAAACCTGGAACCCCAGCTAACCCTGGAATATTAAGGAACTACTCTAAGACTAACTTCCTACTAGTAAGTGACAACCCTGGCAAAATTTCAAGCCCCCATAAAACCTGAGAACACTGCTGCCTATGCAGAACTGTTCACAAAAACCCTATATAGACATGTTAATGACTGCATAGAGGCAGCTGTAACCACCAGGCAAAAGTACAGAACTAAATTAAAAACCAAAACCCCTTGATGGGATAACAGCATCAATAGGCTGTATAATGGAAGGAAAAACATTATGGCAAAAATTAGGAGGTGCAGCAACCAGACAGATAAAAGTACTCCCATCAAACTAAAAAAACAACTCAAAGAATAAATAGTCTACCAAAGCCAAATTTGAGGTAAACCACAAGGCATTCTTTAACTATGTCTACAACCTCAAAGACAATACACAGTTGTGTGTAGAGCTCATTGTAAATGTAGCCACATATTCTGACCTAGAAGATATAGCAAACCTGCTGGCCGACAAATTCAGCTCCAACTATGCTCCTGTCTCCCCATCAACCTTCCCCCAGGAAATACCATCAAATATAACTCCTCCTGCTATCACTAGGGAACAGGTCCTTAATGTCTCTCTAAGGCCAAAATCAAAGGGCCTAAACAATATTCTAGGATGACTTCTAAGTAGCATGAAACATGATCTAGCTGGACCGCTGGAATTGCTATTTAATTGTAGCCGCCAAACCAGCTTCATGCCTCATGAATGGAGAACAGCAACAATCATCCCTTTGCACAAAGGTGGGCCATCTACAGACCCTGGAATACAAAAACCCATAAGTCTCACTAGTCTCATATGCAAAACCATGGAAAGAATTATCATGGAAATGATCAATAATGACATAGGAAACCTCTAGACACTGGATGCAACCCAATTTAATTTCATCAAGGGCAGATCATACCTACCCAACCTGGTGGTCTTCTTTGAAAACATCACCAAAGCAATGGATGAAGTCAAAATGGTTCACACTGACTACCTTGACCTGGCAAAGGCATTTGACACAATTCCCCAACTGGGCATTGTTGACAAACTTAAGAGGTTAGGCACAAACCCTTATATAACTTGGTGGATAGACAACTGTCTCACAGACAGGACCCAGGAACTTAGACCTGGGGAGTCTACCTCTACAAAGAAGCCAGTCACAAATAGAATCCCTCATGGATTGGTCCTGGGACCACTTCTTTCTGGCAGTTACTTCTCTAAAGTTAAGGCTAATGTCAATGGCCTCTGGCTGACTCAATTTTCAGATGATTGCAAATTAGGAGCTGTTATTGAATCACCCAGCAACACACATATTCTCCAGAAAGGGCTGAAAATAACTGGTACCAGAGCCATGGACTAAAACTAAATGCCAAGAAATGCATAATATTATCCTTCAGGAAGTTTGACAACACACTCCTAAGAATGACCCAGTAGTCAGGGTCTTGGGAACACACATAGACAGTAATCTAGCCTTTGACCATCACATATCTACATTTGTGATGAAAACATCCTATGTTGTGCAACGTATAAATATAAACAAGGGTATGGCATCTAGTTCCAAGGAAATCACTGTTCCACTGTATTTAGCATTCATCAGAACTACCACTGAGTACAATGCCCCCTTTGGTATGTACCTAACCAGGCATATCCAATGACTAGAATGTCCACAGAGGTTCCTCACTAAAAGAATGCAGGGTGTAAGTAACATGTCCTATGCAGACTGCCTCAAGGCCCTATTCCTATATTCTGTCTGCTACAGTCTGTTGAGGGGAGCTATATGCCTGGCATACAAAGCATTGTCAGACCTCACTCTGATGGACCTCCTGTATAACTGCAAAACAATAACCACAGCAAGCCAGGAAGCAATGAATGAAGTCACAGCACAATTCCACAGAAAATTATGTTTATTCACCACAAACAATTCATTAAGTGCTTTTGTTCAAGTGTATACTGAACTTCATCAGAACAAGTAAGTCAATCTCAACTTAGCAGTTATACAATTTCAAAAATGCTATGGCAGATTAAGTTGAATGCAACTGTTCAACCAGGATTAAATGAGTGTTGTTCATTAGCTCCATTTTAAAATTGAAGTATTATGACATTTAGGTGTGTGTCTCTGTGTCTTTAAGTGTTTAGTCTTTGCTGGTCATGTGATTTTTTGAAACTGTATAACTAGTAAGTTGAGATTGACTTAATTTTTCTGATGAAGTTCAGTATACACTTGAACGAAAGCGCTTAATGAATTGTTTGTAGTGAATAAACATAATTTCTGTGGAACTGTGCTGTGACTTCATTAATTGCTTCCTGGCTTGCTGTGGTTACTAGTCTGAAACTTTTTTGGATTGCAATTGCAAAACAAGCAGCACCGGAGGTATCCATTCTAAAGACTTAAAACCTTCCCTGTGATATAAATAGGACCTGCTGGAGAGACAGGTATGTATCCCAGAGACTAACACTTCTCTATAGCAGGATTCCCATCCATGTGAAGCAGAGTTCCTCCCTAACACAATTCAAGTGTAACTTCTACAATTGGATGGGAAACAAGAAATTAATCCCTGGTTTGGCACCTATGTCTCTAATGGACACAGGCAGCCTGCAAATGGTTCATATCCCAAGCCCCTGCTTGTAAATATTTTATCTCCCAAGCCCCTGCTTACACTTATCAAGGGTACCAGAACTTGTCAGAGATTTAGGGTGCATGGCTAGGCTTAAAAAGGCCCTTGTAGTCTTTAACCTAATAAACACTATAAGGACACAGGTCAGATACAATGACATAAATTACATGGTGCAGTTCATTACTAACATATTGGACAACTATATGAATACAATGTTAGTGAGGCTAAGGAATTACCAGAGGTCATGTCCAGGCATAGCTCACAGAAACTTCATAACAGGGAGATGACATTCATCCTCTCAACTGGCCAGATTTACGCAGAATGTCCAGATTTTTGACTCATATTTTTAGTCTGTTCCTCATAACAATTGTGGTTTCCTGGTAAATCACTGGGATGATCTGAGGACTGAAATGACTAAATAATGACATACATTTGAGTTTCAGACTTCAAATCCTTCAGAAAATGTATGTTAAAACAAACTCTGTTACTCTAGCAACTTTCTAAGTTTATAAGAGCAATATTTAAAATCTGTCCCTATTTTGCGGTATTTGTCCCCCCATTTTGTCAGACTTTGTCCAGATTTCTTGCACTAACAGGTTGAGAGGTATTACATGCAACATATATGACATATGTAAGAACAAAAGATGGCACACCTGACATGACCTTGTGAAAATCCACCTCCAATGGTGAGGGCTGAAATGCAACTGTCATAGGAAAACAAAGACATCCAGACAGTATTAGTAAGCACATACTCACCATTATGTACCATTCCAACAGAGGTATAATTCACACAGTAGGTAATATATACACATACTGGTTGGTAGAGGCTGTTGTGCAGATGGCAGTTATCCTATGCAGGTGTAGAAGGACACAGTATTAATGGTGGGAACTGACAGAAGTATCAAGGCCAACATGTATGAAACAGAGGATATGTCATACCAATTACATTTTCCCTTTGTGGTGGTTTCTCATTTGTTGCACTGTAGATCCTGTAGTAGGAAAAACAAATAAAGCACAACATGTGTGTATGCAGCACAGTCATGATATAGACCAAACTAACAGGATATGGAGACACATGACATTCTGGGCATATGTTGTGTAGATGTACTTGAGTATGGAAAACAGAGACATGAATATCATACAGCATAGGTGTGCTGCAGCCTACTAACATGGTGGAGAACCATACCTGGTCTGTCTGTAGGTGCACCTGTTTGGCCCATGTCTCTTGGTAATGATGTGTCTTTAAGTTACAATAGTAAGAATACATAAACATGTCAGTATGCATCACTGTCATGACAGGCTGTAGAGTCAATAACAGCTGTTGGACACAGTAAAAGTATATGGAGACACTCACCTGATGTGTTGTTGCTCTGCAGATGTAGATGGACATGTGCAAATGAATAAAGACAGCCTTACACATGTTGCTGGAAGTGTTATGCATGTACTGCATTTGTACGATAACACGCGATTTCCCTTAATTTGGGTATTATCAGCATTTGTGTTGCCATGTTCATGGCACATTTCTGCTGCTGGAACACATAAATAATAATACATGAATATGCCTGAAACAATGATACATAATGAGGTAGTGTGTATGCAGTAAAGTTCTGAAAAGTACAACATACATGTACATCATGGAACACCTGCTTCTACATCTCCACCGGGTACACTGTGATTGCACCTGGTGCTATGCACAAATGCCAAGAACACTTAACCGGGAGTCACTGGTGGGCAACGGCATTCCTCAACCTCTCATACCGGTGTATCCTATTGTTTGCATGAAGGATCATGTTAAGCCAGCATCACTGACAGGCCTCCCAGGATCTATTGTGACCTCCCACAGCATTTATCATGTTTGTCTGGACTGTCCATACTTCATTTCTCCATACAGTATTTTCCAGTCATTATAGGAGACGTCATCAATGTTGGCCCACAGCATCGATGATGATGCCATTTTCTCGGGAAGAGAAATTGTCATCTCTACTTGGAAGACAGTGATATGCACATGGTCTGATTTATATGGGCGCCCACATATGAACATGATGATGTAGTAAGCATATATAAATTGACCTGCTCTCTATCCATGTGCAAAGTAAAGATATATAAAATAGTCCCTGATGGAGATGTGTATAGTACTGTTACATATAAAAAGAAAATTAGTGATATGAAAACAATTTCTGAATACATAACACATGGAACAACATCATCACTTGTGACATCTGTAGATGTATGTGGGATATGATCCCATTGCAGTGGGCATTACAGCAATGAAAGGCAACCATGCAACCCTTGTGCCGCATGCTCAGTAATATGAATGGACTTCACACATTAACATTCATATCATAGCATAATTGCTTTGTGTAAACCGATAATGTTGGATGGCCATTGTGCACAACTACAATCAGTGAGATTCACTGTAATAATGAAAGACTTAATATATCACTCAAATATCCTGTTTTTTGCAAAATGTCCAGTGTTTGTTCCTCATAGAATTTGTGGTTTCTGGCAAATCTTTGAGGATTAAAGTCACTAAATAATACTAAATAATGACAGAGGCTTGACTTTCAGACTTTATATCATTCAGAAAATGTATAATAATACAAAACATGTAATTCTAGCAATGTTCGAAGTTTACAGGACCAATATTTACAATCTGTCCCTATTGTGGGCCTTTGTACTACCATTATTTCTGGCTTTGTCCAGATTTCTTGCTCTGAGAAGTTGAGAGGAATGGGTATGTAACACAATATATAAAAGATAAATACATTAAGAAAATATAATATAATGAAAACCTGTAGAAGTAGAAAACAAACAGTCATAAGTACTTTGAACTGCTATGCATGAACAGCCACATAACAACACAATAAACAGTGAGCGGGCAATGCCATCCCCATTTTGCCTGCATGGAATGAAATGCACTAGCAACCACTACTATGATACTATTATAAAAACGTATCTTTACTGTAGCAATTGTACAAGTTACTGAAACCCGTGAAGAGGCTGGTTATGCCTTATGCGTAGGCATACCACAGAATGTACAAGGTAATCAGACATGAGCAATAATATATTTTCATTCTGGCACTAATACTTCAATGAATATCCATAACAAAATCAGTGAACATACGATGTACAGATTAACTCGGAACTTTCCATAAGTATACCAGAGAATGTACATGGTCACCAGCAATGCATACGGTCGTATTTTTTAGTCCATCGGTATGTACTGTTCACTGTGGCGCTTTCCATTTGTCTGTACAAGTACATATATTGAGCCCCTGCTTGTCATGCCATTGATGCAAATATACCCATCTGTATTAGTGATGAATCCTACACCCCTAGCGTATCTCACAAACATTTTGTATTGCAAAACATATCGCTAAAGAAATGACTATCAACATGCATAAATAGATTTATAAGGTGTAATAATAACACAACAGATCTGTAATAGGAGCAATCCCCACAGCAATGCCACTCCAGTAGACGTTACGTTATCTTTGAAGCTACCTGTAAGTCAGGTATACTAAAAAGTTAAGACTAGCTGCATTATATCTTTTAATCGTTTAATTTTACTTATTACAAGATATATACTCAATGGTATCTGTAATAGGTTCAGGGAAATAACGCCAAATGTACGGGAATTTGAATAAACTACGTAATTTTACATGTAGGACAACTTCTTCGGTTTCCCTTTGTTTGGAATGAGAAGTGTTGTAATCGAAATATTTGCATACCCACAATGCAGTTCTTTTTACGGTCGCTGGAGACAAAATACCCACTTGGCGTACATGCTTTGCAGAAACTAAAATACTAAAACGTTTTAAACAAATGTAACTAAATACTAGCTATTAATATATAAGAAACGTTTTACTCGGTGAAATATTAATAAGATAAGATTACCATATGATGTAGCTTTTATAATTCGTCGATCGTGGATGTAAAAGATCTTATGGCTATTTTTGGCGTCCTTGTAGCATAAGGACGATGTTTGCTGTTAAATGAAAGACTTTTTCTTCTATACTATTTATTGTGGTTGATGCAGAGTTTCTGGGTTCGGGTTATGTATGTATAAGTATTCTTTGATAAGTAATCTATCGAATGAGGTCAAATTTGATTACTAAAATTATATAAACACCTAGTATTTCCGATTTGATGACACTGACAATATTCTATATTTTTTATTTGCAATTATAAACAAAAATATTTGTAGTTACAAACAAAGGTTTAATGTTCTAGTCAAAGCAATATTTCAAATACTACAATTACTATTATACCGTGATGCTATTTAAGAAAGAGCGAAGTACCAACACCTTTCAGAAGGTATGCCAGAATCAGTCTGAGTAATAATTTCTTCAGCAAAGGATAATTGTAGCATAAGGACGATTTTTGTTGTTAAATAAAATATTTGCTATGTTTCTCAATTATTTTTAATACAACGTGTTTCTGGTTGGTGCAGAGCTTCTGGGTCTGTGTTATGTATGAGCATACTTTGACAAAGTAAGCTATCGAATGAGGTCAAATTTGTTGACTAAAATTATATAAACACCAAGTATTTCCGATTTGACGACACTGAAAATGTTCTGTATTTATCATTTGCAATTATAAACAAAAATATTTGTAGTTACAAACAATGGTTTAAAGTTCTAGTCAAAGCAATATTTCAAATGCTATAATTGCTATTATACCATGATGCTATTTAACAAAGAGCGAAGTACCAACACCTTTCAGAAGGCATGCCAGAATCAGTCTGAGTAATATTTTTTTCAGCAAAGGATAATCACGGACTCCGCACATCTCAGATTCCAAAATGCCTGCGTCCGATACAACTTAAATGCTACAAAGTGCTTAACCGACCTTTTCTGGCTTTTCCCGGTTAGGGGTCGCCACAGCGGAACTCAGATCCGCTAACGATTGACAGTACATTTTTTACGGTGCTGAGTTGCCAGCCCGAAGCCCAACCTTCAATGAAGGCACGCCCATTCACACACGTCTTTCAAACGCCACCCAACTGCGGGGAGGACATGCAGACCCTACACAGAAGGCGCTCCAGCTGAGAATAGAACGGGAAAACCTCTTGCTGGGAGGCGACAATACTACCGCTGCACCACCACGTCTATACAAAGTGCTTAACCGACTATGTTTCCAAAACACTAGTCGAATCCCATATTGCAACCCAATGAAAGGATGTTACCTCCTATGGAAGTTTATGAAACCCCTATCGTTACTGAAAAATTAAAACAGAATGCAACCACCAGTGAATGAAATGCAACAGGCTGCGATACTGCAAGCAATATAGGAAGATAAGGCAATGCTTCCCAAAAGGCAGCCAGCTAAACACTAAGCCAGAATGCAACGAAGCCAATTGTCAGAGCAGGAAATAATCCAGCGGTACTGCAGAAACAGACAGCTCCTGCAGGCTGTGTGTAACATTTGCAACCCATATCTGGCAAAACCAGAATTTGTCTGAGCCTAGGTATACTGGTATCCAGAACATTCCAATGGCATATAGGAGATGCTTTAGGAGTGTCCTCGACAGCTGCCAGTTGCATCTTCTCATAATTCCTGGTTTCAATGTGCATCAAGGTAGATGAATATATCCACTTCCCATCTACAGTCATGAAGTGCTGAAATGTCATGCATAAATTCTGCAGCTTCACCAACTTTCCCCATGTTCTTGGTGCAATAGACTGTACCCACATCCCTATTAAAACCCTTGTAGAACCTGAAGTGGAAAGATTCATAAATAGAAAGAGGTGGCAACTGTTAAACTGTCAAGTGATGTGCCTGTGTTCAGCAGTGGAAGCATAATGAATATCATGGCGACACACCCTGGTAGTGTGCACAATGCTGCTGTCTATAGGGAAAGTGATTTGAGAGCTGCCTTTCAACATGTCGAAATACCTGAGAGACTACTACTGGATAAGTCGAGGAGCACAACTAGGATGTAAACAGAATACACTCCCTGTCATCAGTATGCATGATGACATCATAAGTTTCATTTCTCCCCCACCAACAGGTGACTGCGGGTATTCACTCATGCCATGGCTAATGACGCCAAACAGAACACCAGTCAACCCTGATGAGGAGGCATACAATAGAGCACACACTGCAACAAGAAACACCACTGAGTGCTTGCTTGGTGGGCTGAAAGCCTGATTCAGTTGTCTGGACCCCTCGGGGGTACACTGCAGTCCACATATGAAAAGGCAGCACAGATTATTACTATGTGCTTCATACTACACAGCTTATTAACAACCACACATGGTGGTTTACCTGCCACAGGTGTGAACCCCAGATGTCTGAAGATGACATCATAGCTGTCAGAGGAGGATCAGGAGGATATGGGGAGAAGAAAGAGACGTGAGTGATGGAGGATGTGACCACAAGTCCTAGCTCAGGCAACATGGCAGTATCTGACAAACACATCTTTGAGTCATGACAAGCTACATATTCAGAAGTACACAGAGTAAACACTGATGTTCATGTGTTGCTCCACAAGAGCAGCATAGATTGCATCTAATAGAAATGATCCACTATTTATTTGTGCACACTGAGCATCATACATTACATAACTGTAACATGTAATAGTAGGAACTTATACAAAACAATAACGAGAGGAACCATCAAATCAGGGAACAAGTGACACAGGTATGCATACAGAGTCTTAGTGGCACATGCGTGAATGGCAGATAACAACGGAAAGATTAATGTAATCACCAACCCTATCTGTCCACTATCAAATCATGCAAACATGCAAGCAAGTCATCACCTATTGCATTACTATTGTCAATATCACTATTAACATATGTCAATGTAACAGAGGGAATAATTATCAACAAGGGAATGTAGTCAACAAGTTCAGTAAAAATAACAGAATCCCATGGCATCAGAATTCAAAACAACCACATAGAGATAAAATTGTCAGTGGTTTGTACAGCATTCATCATCGCCATGGGGTCAGAATGACACTACAGGACATACATTGGATCGACTGTCAGTGTTACGCTAACATAGTCTGTGGTGCCCACTCTGGCAGATCACATTGTGGTCCTGGCTGCCCCTGTTATGTCCAGAAACACAGCCCATGTTGCTTTACCAAGGAGCTTGATGTGGTGATGCCAGCATGTGGAGACACACTGTGGGAAGGAACATGACTGTGAGGTGGCTGGTTGTGACTGCTGGGCTCACAATAGATTGACCAAAAGCAGATATGTCTGATGGGCAAGTGTGGGTCTAATGAGCAGAGGCCTACCGCTCCCATGTGGTAATTGGCTAGGCACAAGTCAGGGCACATAGCACCTGGTTAGTACTACAGCACTGCTGTAGCACTGGTGTACCCAGGCTTCCAATGCAGCATGCCATAGATAACATACTGTCATGCTGTGCATCCAATGCTGCTATGCTCTCTCTGTGTCTGTGCTCCTAACATTCATATAACAAACACAGTTCATGAACAACACGATCTGTGTCAGAGGCGAGTGCATGAATGTCAGATCCATGATATTGCTGAGAATGTTCCCTTACCTGTAGTAGTAGGTGGACACTGTCTGACATGCCCCCATTTAAACCAGTTCCATGTCCTCAAGTACTATCCCAGGCAGTATCGTTCTGTCATGAGAAGACTCAAGATCACCAACTAACTGAATGTGGGACAGTGGTGCACAAGTGTCATCCTATCCAGTATCTGATGTCCAGCATGATCAGAATGGCTGGACATGTTTTCTTCCACTAATGAGGTTACATCCTGAGCCACACGGTCATCACCATCTCGGCCAGATTGTATCAACAAATCTGTGTCCTGTGTGCCCCTGGCCATGCTAGCACAGTAAGGCATATCAGATACCACCTCAAGATCAAGGGATGATCTACTGGAGGAGGCCTGCAGTGGACATGCTACAAGAAGAGCCAGAGGACACAGGTCAGATACAATGACATGAATTACATGGTGCTCCTCAGTACTGAGATAAGGGGCAGCTATATGGATAGAATGTTAATGAGGTAAAGGATTTACCAGGACAATGTGTCTGGGCATGGCTCACTGAACCTTTGTAAAAGGGAGATAACATTTACGTTACATGCAGCATATATGACATATGTGAGTAAGAACAAAATAAGGCACACTTGACATGTCCTTGTGAAAATCCACCACTGGTAGTGCGGGCTAAAATGCAACTGTAATAGGGAATTAAAGGCATGCAGACAGTAATTGTAAGCACATACTCATCATCATGCACCATTCCAGCAGAAGTAAAACACACAGTAGGAAATATATACAAATACCAGTTTGTCAAGGCTGATATCCAGATGGCAGTTGTCCTATCCAGGTGTAGAATGACACGATATTAGTGGAGGGCACTGGTAGGAGTATCAAGGCTGACATGCATGAAACAGAGGAAATGTCATACCAGTTACATCCTCCATTTGAGTTTCTCATCTGTCATAATGCTGATCCTGTAGTAAGAAAAACAAATAAAGCATGACGTGTGTATGCAACACAGTCATGAATGCATGCAGAGATGCACGATAACATATAAATCACACTAACAGGATATGGAAGTCTGTACATGACATATGGTGCACATGCTGTCCAGATGTACCCAAGTATGGAAGGCAGAGACATAAATATCATACATCACAGGTGTGCTACACAGTGCCGCAGCCCATAAACATGTTGGAAAAAACATACCTGGTTTGTCTGTAGGTGTATCCACATGGCATAGGTCTTGTGGTGATGATGTATCTTTAGGTAACAATGGCAGGGATAGATAAACATGTCAGTATACACAACTGTAATGACAGGCTTTAGAGGCTATAACAGCTATTGGACACAGTAACATTATATGGAGACACTCACCTGACATGTGTTGCTGCTGTGCAGATGTAGGTGGACCTGTACAAATGAATAAAGACAATCTTACACATGTTGCTGGAAGTGTTATGCATGTACTGCATTTGTATGATAACATGTCATTACACATAATTTTGGTATTATCAACATTTGGGCTCGCACGTTCATGGCGCAGTTCTGCTGCTGGATCTCAAAAATAATAATACATGAATGTGAATGAAACAACGATATGTAATGAGGTAGTGTATAGGCAACAATCACACCTGGTGTTATGCAGGGATGCCAGTAACAATGTTATCTTATCTGTGGAGTCAATGGTGAACCACCACTGGTGGCATTCAACTTCTCATACTGGTGTATCCCATCGACTGCATGATGGATCTTGTCAGAATAACAATGCTGACAGGCCTCCCAGGATCTGTTGTGACCTCCCACAGTGTTTATCATGTTAGACAGGTCTGCCCACACTTCATTCCCCCACACAGTATTTCCCACCTATCCAAGGAGACTGCGTCTGGGCTGGCGCAGAGCATCGTTGATGATGATCTCATTTTCTTAGGGAGACAAATTGTCACCTCTACTTCAGTTTGGCATCTGGAAGACAGTGATATGTACATGGCATAATTTAAATGGGGGCCTACATATGGACATGATGATGTAGTAAGCATATGTAAATTGACCTGCTCTCCATTCATGTACAAAGCAGAGCTATGTAAAATAGTCCCTGATGGAGATGTGTATAGTACTGTTACATATAGAAGAAAATAAGTGATGTGAAAACAACTTCTGAATACTTAACACATGGGACAACATCATCACTTGCAGCATCTGTAGATGTATGTGGGATATGATCCCATTGCAGTGGGCATTACAGCAATGAAAGGCAACCATGCAACCCTTGTGCCACACGCTCAGTTTGATACTAATGGACTGCACGCATTAACATGCACATCATATCATAATAGCTGTGGGTAAAGCAATAATGTTGGATGGCTGTTGCACACAACTGCAGTCAGTGAGATGCATTTTAGTTATGAAAGACTGTTAATATATGGTATGTACATACCTCTCAACTGTTCAGATTTTCACAGAATGTCCAGATTTTTGCCTGTTATTTCTTGGTCTGTTCCTCATAAAATCTGTGGTTTTGTGGCAAATATTTGAGGAAGAAAGTCACTAAATAATACCAAATAATGACAGAAATTTGTCTTTCAGAACTCATATCCTTTGAAAATGTATAATAATACAATATCTGTCATTCTAGCAACTTTCTAGGTTTATACGAGCAATATTGAAAATCTGTCCCTGTTTTGGGCCTTTACCCACCCATTATTTCTGGATTTGTCTAGATTTCTTACTGTAAGAAGTTGAGAGGTATGAATATGCATCACGATGCTATAAAGGAAACCTGTAGAAAATAATCAGTCATTGTACCGTGAAGTGTTATGCATGAGTAGCCATGTATCAAGGCAATAAACCATCCTCATCATCTGTATGGGGTGAACTGTCCTAAGAACCACTACTAAATTACATTATAAGAAAGTATCTGTACAGTGGCAAGTGTACAAGTTATGGAAACTCATGGAAAGTCCTGTTATGTGTAGACATGCCACAGAATGTACAAGATAACCAGACATGAGCAAGGACATACTTTCATTCTGGCACTATCTATAGCACTTGTATTAATAAGCATCAATGAATATCCATAACATAATCAGTGTGCATGCAATGTACAGATTAACTTGGAACACATCGGTTTCCATAAGTATACCACAGAATGTACAGGGTCACCAGTAATGCATACTGTAGTATTTTGAGTCCATCCATATGTACTGATCACTGTGGTTATTTCCATTTGTCTGTACAAATACATATGTGGAATTCCTGCTTGTCATGTCATTGATGCAAATGTACTCATCTGTATGCATAGTGATCGATCCTACAGCCCTCCAGTATGTCACAGATATTTTGTATTGCAAAGCATTTTGCTAAAGAAGTGACTGTCAACATGTAGAAACAGATTTATAAGGTGTATTAATAACAACATGGGCCTGCAATAAGAACAATATATCCACCACAGCAATGCCAGCAGATGTCACAATACCTTTGAAGCTACCTGTAAGTCAGGTATACCTTAAAGTAAGACTTCTATGTGCACACAGCTTTTAAGTGTCATTTGCACCATACATAATTAATAAGGTTCATTATCATTCAAGATTTTGAAATCCCATTTGTGCACATCCATGTAAGTTCTCGAAATGTAGTGCATTAACTAATAGTTTGGCATAAAGGGAAGGTGCTATGTGCAGCTGCCCAATAGGTGTCATTAAATGGGATCATCTGTTGCACATGCCTGTTTCCCTCCAATGATCTGATACCTTCCTATAAGACCCACGTTTACAATTTGATTTTGCTATATTTACTGCTCATACCATTGCTACCTGCAAACGGAGTGAGACCTCAATGAACAATTTTAAGAAGGCTTTTTTTCCTGACCACCATCAATGAGATGGTTGCTGTGAGGAGGCTTCAGCATATCCAGGCACTGAACTGAACAGAGTAGGAGACCACCCAGATGCTCACCGTCTGTGCTGGCCTTGAGCAATGTATGTGAGCATGGCCCAGGAACTTCAAGATGACTGACATATGGAACCAAATTGTGAGGGAACACTGACAATGGATAAGGATATACAGAACTGGGTTGCAGGTTTCCACTGCTATGATGACCTGCATTGGAGGGATGCTGAAGACCTTTGTTAGAAGGTTGCAGAGGTGCAGAGACAGCATGTGGATGCTACAGTAAGTACTATAATAACCATTTTAACTGTACATTTCTATGGACATCACATATTTGTTTTAGAGTCATTACTTAGTTGTTCTGTCACCTAGCTCATCAGCCGGAAGCTGTTGAAGACTGGGGGGGGGGGGCAGAGGGTGAGAGGGGCACTTAGTGATCTAAAAAGGGAAATTTTGTATAACTATTTACTACCATAGCATAGGTTCACTTGGAGAACATTTTAAGCTTAGCCAATTCCCTTTTGAAGCTTGAATTAACATTTTCTGATTGGTCTTACCTATCCATGGCTGATAATTGTATATAGGTTCATAGGTTCATAGCTACATACTAGGCTATTGGCCCTAGGGCCTATATAAGCCTAGCCATAAAGGTACCCTGGCTTTCACCATCCAAGAAAATGATTTTCCTGTGTCACTGTCAAGCAGAGCCACAGAAGTGATCCCTGGGATGAATTTTCTATTTCCCATCCAATCATCAAGATTTTTCTTGAAGAGTGCTAATGAAGAGCTTTGTTTGACATAGATAGGTAGCCTGTTCTAGAGTATGGGGAGTCTTTGGGACAGGACTCTATCCCTCCAGCATGTTCTGTTTATTGTGGTGACAAGGTTTAGGTCCCTAGAGCATGTAGCTTGGAGCGACTGGGATTTCTTTAAGTGGAGCATGTCCAACAGCTCTGGGTTTGACATAGCTTTGTATGTTAGGCAGAGATTGCCTCTGAGTAGGCGATATGCAATGGAGTAAAGCTGGAGTTTTTTGAGACAGTCTGCGTAGGGCATCTGTTTGAGGCCAGTAATCCTCTTTGTGAGGTATTTTTGTGGCCTTTCCAGTTGTTGTAGATGTCTTGTGAGGTACATACCAAAATGGGCATTGTACTCTATAATGGGTCTAATGAGTGATGAGTAGAGGGGAACAATGACCTCTTTATTCCTGGATGAGAAACCTTTTGTGATGAGGTATGCCATGTAGAAGGATTTCCTGACCACTGTGGCGATGTGATTATCAAAGGAGAGACTACTGTCTACCTGTGTCCCAAGGTCTCATCACATTTTCAATGTTAAGTAGATTGCTGTCTTTGTTGTAGTTCATGGGTATAGAGTTTTTACCAAAGGAGATGACAATGCATTTTTTGGCATTAAGCCTGAGGCCATGGCTTTGACACCAGGCATCTGTCTCAGTGAGGCCCTTTTGTAGCATGTCCACATCATTAGGAGTTTCGATTATGGCTCCTAGTTTGCAGTCATCTGCAAACTTCATTAGCCAAAGACCTTCTGTGTTAGCCTGTACTTCAGAGAAGTAGATACCAAACAGGAGAGGACCCAGGACTAAACCCTGTGGTACTCCACTTGTCACTAGTCTGAAGTCGGATTTGGGGTCTGCTACTTTTACAGTGTGGGTTCTGTCAGTGAGCCAGTTGGCAACCCATCTTGTGACATAGGGAATTATACCTAGTTTAGTGAGTTTATCTATAATTCCAGAGTGGAGGGATGGTGTCAAAACCTTGGCGAGATCTAGATAGGCTGTGTGAACCACCTTACCCTCGTCTACAGCTTTGTTGACTGCTTCAAAGAAGTCAATCAGGTTTAGGAGACATGATCTGCCTTTTACAAACTTGAACTGGGTGGGGTCCAGAGTTTGGAGGTTACCAATGTCTTTGTTTATAAGTTCCATGATGATACATTCCATGGCCTTGCAGACCAGGCTCGTTAGGCTAATGGGGCAGGTAGTTTGTGGTGGCTCCCCCTTTATGGAGTGGGATAACAGTCGCCGTCCACCATTCTGTGGGCACAAAGCCTGAGGTGAGGCTATGATTGAACATGGTGCTTAGGTGGGGTGCCCGGGATGTTGTCAGGTCCCATGGATGCTGTGTTCTTAGCTTTTGATTTCAGGAACGAGATGGGCCCTTTAAAGTTAGCACTGAACCTATCTGCCAGGATGTTGGCGATATCAGTTGGTTTTGTATATTTAGTGCCATTGTGCTGTAACTCAGAGCAGATCTGAGTGTTGCCATTGAGATTCTTGACATAGCTATAGAATGCTTTGTAGTTGTCTTTAGAATCAGTGGCTAATTTGTTTCATAACTAGCTTTGTAGGATGTTATGAGGGATCTCAGCTTCTTACTGAGGATGACCAGGGAGTTCTTCCAGTCATGGGATTTTACTCTTTTTTGCAACAGTTTCTTTCTCCTGTTGTAGTTTTTTTTTTATAGAGGACCCCCAGGATTGGCTTTTTTTTTTTTTTTGGAGGATCTCTGTTCTGTTCAGGATAGATGCGATCGTACTCATGTAAAGTGCCTGCCATGGGTGTCATGAAGTTTGCCATCTGTCTTAAAGCATGAAGTTGGCATGGGGGTGGTGGTGGGATGTGGATGTCTAGGCTTATCAGCTTGTTATCGGATCTGACCAACAAGGAGATGACCTCTGGTGTGGAACATCGGTCGCCCATGTTGGTAATGACCAGGTCCAGGATATTGCTGCATCTGGTGGGGGTGCGGATAAGTTGATCTAGGGTATTTGAATTTATGAATTCCAAAAAACATTGAGCAAAAGAGTTAGTGCACGAGTAGTTTTCCCAGTTGAAGGTGGGGTAGTTGAAATCTCCCAGTATTAGGGTGTTGGGTTGTACCTTAATATTTTCCAGTGTTTCAAGAAATGTGGAGTGGGACACCTGTGGCATGGTGGGGGATCTGTAGCAAGTAACAATTTGGATTGAGGTCTTGCCCAGAGTTAGTTGCACTTGGATAACCTTGGCTGCGTTATGCTTGGCAACTAGTCTGGAGGTGTGGGTATCTTTGATGAATATGGACACACCTCCACCTTTAGTGTTTCGGTCCATGTTAGGTGGCGGTGGCATGAATTATAGTAATGTTGGGGTGCTCTCTGGAGCCTTGAACCAGGTCTCAGTTACTGCACAGATGTTTAGACTTCTAGCATTATTACCCTCAGATTTTGCATGTACCTGTTATGGTGGTGTTTTTGTCTTTTGAACCTTGCCTAAAAAGGCACTATAGAGCCTTGGCCAGTATCCGGAATCCCAAGGGTGACAGGTGCAGGCCATCTCTGGCAAATCATCGTGGTCTGTCGATCATGTCATCCCATACAGACAGATACTGAATCCCCTTAGAATGACACCAAAAGCTTAGCCAATTGTTGAAGTCAATCATTTTGTCCTTGTACTGTAGTATCATTCTGGGTCATGGCAGGATGCTACTCAGGGCTAGGGTCATTCCTGCTTGAGCTACAAGATCAGAGATCTCCTCCATGTCTCTTTTCATATAGTCCAGGGAGGTACGTCTCAGGTCATTCACCCCAACATGGACAATGACAGAGTCATATTTGTACTTGTTGCAGATCCTGGCACCTGACTTTCTCCTTATTCAGCCTGGTAAGTGGGACGTTAGTGTGCCTGACTATAGAGTCTCCTATGACTAAAGTGTTTGGTACATTGTTTTGCCTTAAGGGCTGTTTTTGAGTGGCACACTGGTGTTATGAGCCGTAGGTTAATGTTTGGCTGGAGATCTTTGCTTCTAGTTTAGCTATGTAATTGCATCTCAGATTCATTAGGTGGACAGGAGAAATCACGGGTAGCTGACTCTTGGACATGCCTGGTATGGTGCTTTATATACCAATTAGATTAACAAGAGCTGTTTTTCCTTACTTTGGCAACAGTACTTGCAGCTTAGGTTCTTAAACTAACGATTTGATTTTAGTGCTTCATAAATATTCATTACCTTCTTTAGTGCTTTCTAGCTGTACTAGAGCAAGTGCTGGTCACAGGGGTTCAGGTTTAAGAGCTACTACTGAAAAGCAGCAAGTTCTAAGGGAAAATTTGAAGAGTAGACTTTTTGGCACCAGGAGTAGATTAACCCTAACTGAGCGGAGCAGCACTGTGCGCAAACTCGGGCAAACTTGGGTTTTAAAGCAGGAAGTTGAAAAGCATATAAGCACCCCAAAATGGCCAACAGTAAAACAAACTAAAGCTGGAAACCACTCCCCTTGTGATAGATAGGTTGTTCAGAGCTTACCACTGCCACTGATAGGCTACAAGACTACCCTCTATTCCTGCAAGGTCTGGTCCACTCCGAACAAAAACACAATCCAGAAATCAGCAAATCTGGGGATCTGGACTATATTAGTTTAAGGAAAGGCAGGAAATGAGGAGGCAGATAGATTTTTTTTTGTTACAGAAGTTGCAAAAGCACAAACAAATTACACTAACAAGGCTCTAAAAGGCTAGCGCACATGAGTGTGTAGCCTGTAACAATAAAATACAATTTCAAACAACCAATCTGGCAGGTGCAATGTGAAAATACAGCAGAAATGCAAGTAATTAATTAAACACAGTTGTAAAACACGACCAGGCGCGGCAACCAAAAACAAGCAGAATACAGATCTTTTTAGCAATTTAAGTCTCACTCTCTCATTTCTGCTGCTGCAATTCTCTGCTGGACGCCCCACAAGGATCCACTGAGGAATATAGGTGGGGCAGATTCTAGCCTCTCCTCACACAAGAGTGCAGATCACAAACCGTCTTAATGTACAATAACTGGCCTGAAGCCCAAGTGCTTAAACTAGAACTAATACACTTTTAGAATAACAGACACTGAGCCTTCAATCAGCAATTCCCAACTTAGCAGGATGTACGCTACCTGTCCTGACACAACAGTGCAGACCACAAAACTTCTTAATGTAAAACAACTAGTCTGAAGCCCAAGTGCTGAAACCAAAAGGCTTAGAATGACAGTTACAATTTAACCAGGCTTCTACCAAGCAGTAAAAAATGCAGCAGAATAAGTACAATTGAGTACTTTCAAGAAGCTGAAAAAGCAAAATAAAGTAATAAAGTAGGAAGAAACACAAATAGAGTAAAAACAGATGAATAAGTGCACATTTTCTTTCTCTGTATTAGGTAGAATGAGCTAATGACACTACACTGGGAGGAGTGTCACAGATCAAATATACAGTAGGGGCGGGCAATTGCAAAGCCACCAAGTATAAAAACAAGAGCTAGGGAGAGATGGTGGGGAACACACAAGTTGTTTGGCCAGTATTTAACACAGCAGGAATAAGGGTGGGGAAAAAATAGCACTTTCAGCCCAGAAAAATGGCACTTTCAGCACAGATCAGAAGCCAGCAGATATATATCTAAATCAATCAAGCAAAAGCAATTAGGATGCTTTAGAACTTTAAAAAGTGCCAAAAAATATATACTTTTCAATTTATATTTCGAGTTGTTTCAGTAGCACTCTCAGTCAGAACTCAAGGAAAATCAAGCAATGAATGCAGAGGTAACAAACTGGGAATATTAATTATACTAGCAAGTCTTGAGACAATCAGATAAAACACACAAGTTGTTTGGCCAGTATTTAACACAGCTGAGAATAACTGTGATCATACCATAGATAATTTGAGGGGACCTATGTAAGGGATGCAGCATTTAGGAACTGCCTCTATCCATTAGTGGCATGAGGGGCAATCCTGGAGTACATTTTCTATTACCCATCTTAGATCCAAGTTGCATTTACATATGGACGGATGAGCTTTGTTTTATTTTTATGGATAGTCTGTTCTGGAACAGTGGTAGTAGCCTTTGTGATATATATCCATCTCTCCACAACATTCAGTTTAGATACCTGGACTGAGTATTTCTATTGCCATTTGACTTGCTGATGTTCAGTAGGTCCATATGTATTAGGTCAGAAGATGCCTTGTATGCCAGACATGTCACCTCTAAGCACTCTGTAGGATACTGAGTATAGTAATAAATCTTTGAGGTTGTCCATGCAAGACCTACTGTTTAGGACTTGAATTCTTTTAGTAAGGTATCTCTGAAGGTATTCCAATTGTTGCATGGGGCTGGACAGATACATGCCAAAGCTGACATTATACAAAATGATTGACCTAATGAGAGCTTTGTAAAGGGGGACAACAACATCTCTAGATTTAGTCACAATCAATTTGTTTATAAGCTGTGCAATATAGAAAGGCTTTCTTATGACTCTGAGCACATGTTGGTCAAAGTTAGGTCACTGTACACACAAGTTCCCAAATGCCAAACAATTGGGCCAGTTCTCAGAGGGCATTGTCATGATTTTCGCACCAGTTATTATTTGGGACAAACCTTTCTGCATGATGGTGAAGTCATTTGGGGATTCAATAATTGCTCCTAGCTTGCAGTCATCTCAAACTTAGCTAGCCAAAGCCCTTTGGTATTTCCTTTTACTTTTGAGACATATATGCCAAACAGAAAAAGTCTCAGCACAGAACCCTGGGGGACTCCATTGGTGACTGGTCTCTTCCCTATTTTGATCTCCTGCATTCTGTGAGCAAGTTGGTAATTCAGCTAGTGATGCATGTGTTTGTTCCTACATTATTCATCTTTTTTACTACACCTGACTAGGGAATTGTGTCAAAAGGCTTGGCCAGGTCAAGGTAATGTGGTGTGAACTGTTTTACCTTCATCCATTGCTTTGGTAACAAGAGTAAAGCTTAAAATTTGCCCATGATTTTGTGCCTTTCACACTTTCCTCTGGGCTGTTTTCAAACACATTTGCATAAATAACACACACACCATTTTCCAGCCTGCATAAATAACACACACACACACACACCACTTTCCAGCCTGCATAAATAACACTCACCACTACTTTCCAGCCTGCTGCATAAATAAACATAAATGGAGCACTTTCCAGCCTGCATAATTACTGTCATGCAGCAACCAACATCTGCAGCATTAGTACCAATGACAAAGACAGAAAACACAACTCGGTTGTTTAAATGGCATGGTAAATTGGTTAGCCATGTCAGTACTATGACCTTTAGTTTTCATTTCTTGAGACTGTTTATAATCTAAAGTATCTACCACAGATGTTTCATTTATTAATTGTAAATATATATTTTATGTGGAACAACTGAGGTGGTGGTGCTGTGATAGTGTTGTCGTCTCACAGTAAGACGTTGTCCTGTTCGATTCTCAGCTAAAGCGTCTTCTGCATGGAGACATGCATGAATGGGCGTGCCTTCATTGAGTTGTGCATCAGGCCTGGCAAGTCGGTATGTAAAAATCAACTGCCAATCATTAGCGGACTGGAGTTCCGCTGTGGCAACCCCTAACCAGGAAAAGCCGAAAGATACAACAACATATATTTTATGTGGAACTTTTCTCCCCTGGTCTCTGATGAAAATGGAACTTGTGCCCAGTCAGACTTTCCCGGCCAACAAAATACAATAAATAAATAAATTAATTAATCAAGTTTATATAGTAGACTGCATTTCTAATATTTAACAAAACTGTTTACTTCAAGTCATATCAGACAAATCAACATTAGCCTATATTATGATCATAATAGTAAAAAGACAGTGTATTTTTGGCACATTTAACTCTGATTTTCAGTTAATATAAAATATTCGGCTTTGGTTAATGACTGTGCCAGCACATCCAGTCCTTCTGTTAAAGAATACCATATTTTCTTCAACCCAGGATCACGTTTCTAGCAGAAATCATGTTGCCTGTGTTGTTTTCTACCTGCTTGACAAGGTTTTGCATTTTTCTGCTGTAAGTAGTTTTAACTACAAAATAAAGGTGTCTATCATACTGAAAGAAAGTTTGTAAGATTAGACAAAAATAATACCTGAGTAATTGCTGTTGTAAGCAAGTTCATGTATAAAGAAACATAACCAGAGCACTTTCCAGCCTGCTGCATACATAAACGGAGCACTTTCCAGTCTGCTGCATAAACAAACATAAACGGAGCACTTTCCAGCCTGCTGCATACATAAACGGAGCACTTTCCAGTCTGCTGCATAAACAAACATAAACGGAGCACTTTCCAGCCTGCTGCATAAACAAACATAAATGGAGCACTTTCCAGCCTGCTGCATAAACAAACATAAACAGAGCACTTTCCAGCCTGCTGCATAAACAAACATAAATGGAGCACTTTCCAGCCTGCTGCATAAACAAACATAAACGGTTCCAGCCTGCATAAATAAACATAAACGGAGCACTTTCCAGCCTGCTGCATAATAAATAAACATAAACGGAGCACTTTCCATCCTGCATAACTACATAAATAAATAGAGCACTTCTCCTTACAGTGGGTGATGTGATCAGGAACATTTTCTGTGCACTTTTGTCTTTAAATTCACGTTAGCATGCAGCGCATGCATGAGTCTTCCTTAAAGAAAAATGCATGCATGAGTTCTCCTTAAAGAAAAACTTTGGCACCTATGTAGCTCATATAGTTAAGCAATAAGGCAAGGTGACTGTGCCTCCCATTTGGGTAGGTTCAGTTCCCTTTGCATGGAAATAGTGTTTGTAATGTACATACTGTTGAACATAAGGCCTATGTTTTGATTGGCAACTTACTTATGTTTTTACACATCTAACATGGCCACGTTTCACTGATGGGTATACTGTCTAGGTTGCAGATGACTATGTAGTTCTCCATTATGCATAATACTCTGAGAGCATTGCACGGTATATTTTGTGCACATGAATGTTGAGTCATACAGACCTACATTATTCCTCTCTGCTTTAGAAAACATGCAATATCATTAAATATATGTTTGTTGTACATACAGTTGTGAATATAAGAGCATTGCAGGTCAGCATGTCTACCAGATGTTGGACTTTGTAAAATGTAATGCAATCTCACTGTTACAGATCTCGATTGCATGTGAAGCATGTAGGCCTCTAGCCCTTAGGTGTTGGATGGGTGTGTATTCGTCTGTTATCTGCAGGAATACAGGCATATCTAACAGTAGTTTGTTATGGGAGAAGATACTGTGCTGTCTCTTAGCTCAATCTATTAAGCAAGAGGCCAATGTACATCTATCATTGTGATATACCTCTTGTCTCATATACAAGGATCATGAAAATGGCATACTAAACACCAAAACCTTATTTATGTGCACATCAGTTTGTGTTTAATGACAGCCATGCTTTATATAGGAATCTGTGGACTGTTAGACAAGTTGTTTTCCTTGTTATGCTTTGGATTCATGACTTACATCATATACGGTGGCAGAGATGCCTATGGGCATACCTTATTCTATTGCATCATACTGAAGATTTTCCGCTTGGGGATTGTGTCACAGTGGGTATGTTACGAACTCATATAGTTGCTGGAAAGTGTATTATGGACCTTTTGTATTTTTATGTGTTTCACCTTGACAGAAGGTGGGATCCATGACCACTCTCCTATCCCCCTGTGAAGGCAGGAACATTTAAGACCACTACCTGAATAAAAGAGTGCAAGGATGATGATGATGATGATGATGATGATGATGATGATGAGAACAGACTTGGACCTGCATGTGCCATCATCCCTGCTACTCCCTGTGGGAGATGTCAATGACCACCACAGGCAATTTTCGGGACCAGATCCAGGAGGTTATAAATTAATGTTTGTTGGACTCAGATGAGGGACCTGATAGGGAATTTTTGTCAGAACATGGCGTGGGCCATGCTTAATTCCTTCAGGAAAATAGTCGAGCATTTGTGATGTTTAGCCCCATGAAGGTGATCTCTCAGGACTGTAAGTATTGTCTGTGTGATCCAATTGTGAACTGCTGCCACCATGGTATTTGCAATATAACCAACTGTGCTGTATAGTTACAAGTTGTACAGGCACACTCGTGCATGCATAGCATATTGTTGCCTTGCTTATGTGATGCACATCTGACTGTACAATGCAGATGTCATGTGACATTTTGCATTATGTTGCACTTGATGCATGACACACCTTACCACATTAAACATGCAGTACACATGCTGATGTCCAAGAAATGCTGTACTTGATGCATACATTGCTCCATGTGGGCAGGTGTGCTACTCCTTACATCTTTGTGTATGTATGTACTCCTATGCATGTAGTGCATCATGATCTTGTTATGCCCAATACACTGTGACCATGTATGTCACACTAGTGAATTTTGCAGTTATCATGCTACTACTAACACAAGATTTCCATTGTATACATGCGTGGGATGACAGCATCTCAGAAACAACATTTTCCCCATAGTTCACACATAACACAGTGAGATGGGTAAGTTTGGGGTTGCTGTGTGGTGTCTGTTCACCAACATGACATGTCCTTGCCCCTGTGCTTTCTTTGACATAGTTGTATCATGCTGTCACTCTGGTATACTGGCTTTGTGTTTGGCATGTATTGGTCATGGTGGTGCCATGTTATATCACATTACTCTGGCTGCTATATATGGACAATCCTCCTTTACATACTGCATAGACCACCACTGTACTGTTCATGTATACACTATGGAACCGCTTCTTTATTTAGAAACATTCAGGAATGCCTTCTTTGTCCTTTTATTATATCACAACGTGCATGGATATATTTGCATGCATTTTGGCAATTATTTTACATATGCAATGAAATATTCATGTCGCTGCAAATATTCGGATCGATACAAGAACTACATTGTACCTTGGGACTGTGTACATTCATGTTAATCCATGTTCCTGTGCTGTCATGTTGTTCACAAAACTGTCCTTTGCTCAGTCATACTTATGGTCAGTAATATATATATATATATATATATATATATATATATATATATATATATATATATGTATATATATATATATATATATATATATATATATATATATATACCATTCACCACATGTGTTTTTTGCACCATTTAGTACGTTGGCATGACAGTATATAAGTGTATGTGATACTTATTCTTATTTTGTGTACCCGTGCCTCTTGCTGTTTGATGATTGCACATTACTGTGTATATATGAGTTGTACATGGCCATGTTTAGTGCTGCCAGCAGTGCAATCTGCTCATGTGACAAACATTCAGGATTTGCTTTAATATAGCTTGGTTGGACTTCCACATTACCCTGTGTGGTGTACACATGCATATGCAATGTATCTGCTTAGACAGAATTGTCCTGCTTTATCATTTGCCTACTTTGCTTTGCTGGCATGTCCTCTTTGATGTGGGCCTGTGTTTTCCACCTCCCTTCCTCCTTTTTAGGTTTGGCGTATATCTTGTACAAAAGCATGTTATATGTTAACCTTAATTTCCATTGTCATCTATTTTCATCCATTATCATACAGTTGTATTGTTACAATGCTACCTTTTTGAGCATTATACCTAAGCAGGACATATGCACACAAGTTGCTGACTTTCATTACATCGTTGTTCCTGTTATACTTGTGTGTTATGTATTATCCAGAGTATTTGGTCATAGTTCATCTGCACAATCTGACATTCCTTATATAACATTTTTCATACATTTTCTACCATTTATAATCCTATACCATTGATCTGTGTATGTGTATTGATAATGCTTTCTGGTAGGTTCCTGTTAGGCCAGTGAAGGTCACACATAAATGCCAACACCTACTTGTTTTCTCTGACATTGAATATATCTGTGGCATATGCATTCCCTTTCATGTATGTTTAGGTTGTGTACGCTTATTTGTGTAATGAGCAGACCCTTTGTTGCTGTAGTATTGCTGTTTGCCACGGTATTTGGTTGTTTGCCTTTCACATGCATGTTAAGAGGTTCTGTTCTGTCCTCCACTGGTCTTCTGCTACATTTCTTTGGGTGCATTTGGCCATCTGTACTGTTGCTTGGCTTACACTTGCACTGTTGACAGACTACCTGGGGACTGGATTCTGTATCCATTGTGTACTGTGATCCTTACTTCTTCCCCTACAACACACCTGCCATCAGGCATACACTTTCAGGCATGACTGTCACATAGTTTGCAACATGTCAGAATGTCGTAGTGCATAGGTGTCCCCACGGCTGATGTTGCATTCCTACCCTGTTTGACCATTTTCCATTGCCCATGTTGTAGAGTGTGCTGTCTGTGTACCTTATCTGACCTTTATGTTTATTTCCATTTGTTTGTCATGTCTTTTGATATATGTATATGTTTATGCTTGCTGTTTACCCTTCTCCTCCTCTTTCCTGTCGTTACCTTTCCTTCTAATTCTATAAAAAAGAAGGAAAGAAAGAAAGAAAGGTAGAAAATGGGGGTCTATTCCTACAAAAAAAAAAAAAATGCCCATGTCCCTCTGACTTTCCCTCACATTTTCCTATACCAACATCCCTCTTGTGTATCCCTCTTCTTCACCCACATCCCACATCTTCTTTTCTGCCTCCCACTTACCTTTGATGTGTGTGTTATTTGTGTTCACCACACAAGTCCCAAACCCACTGTTAGCAAATGTTAGCTATGGCGATGTGGCCATGATTGCCCTTCATCATTAATTTTTTTATTAGAAAATGTATGCATCCCATTTAGTCCAAACCACCATATTTTATTAATACATGTATTACGGAAATATCCGTAGTTGTCTCTGAACTTACTTTAAGGAGTGCTGTCAGTATATAGCTATATTACAAATAGCATTGCAGATCTGAAGCACATATTTTATGTTTCCGGATGAATTACAGAAATATCCATAGTCATCTGAAACATTTCTGTGTCTATTCCTTAAAATGTATGTTATGAATGCCATGTGGCTTACATTGGGATAGTCCCCCCCCCTTTTGGGTATCATAACAGACTCAATTACATTTCTTAGTTGTTCTTAACCTTACTGTACATACTATGTTATATATATGCATCTGCAACTATCAGGGTGCTTGAATTGTGATCATCTTTCCATAACTTTGTTACTGGACAATGTCAGTGGACAACCATTTCTTATTACTTATGGAGTACTTGCACATTTCTTTAGTGCGCTCTTCATACTGTGATACTCCATTGTGGGTTGAGCTATTCTGAGTTTCTTGTGGTATATTTACATATTACAACATTATATGCAAGTTTAGTGCTGATATTGACAAAATGCGCCTGATTCCGTGAGCTTTACCAAATCCACTGAACTGTCTAAACAAAACACCGTATGCAAAATAAATATGTAATAACACACCAGAAGAAGCATGCACTTTTGCAGAAAATAAAGTGTAGAAAAAAATGCAAAATCAAATACTTACAAAAATAAATGAATAAAATTAGAAAAGTAAGAATATATATTTTTTTCTTTGTGGCACTCGCAGTTTGATTAAAGGGAAATACAACCAATTAGTAATAAGAAAAATAGAATAAAATACAATAAAAAAGTATAATGTGTGTTTCTTGTTCATTTGAAAATGAAAATTAAGCTTGAAAGTTTGTTTTTGTTCAGACTTCAGGGCACACTATTTATGAGAGGTGTGATACTGGCAATCTGTGGCTAATAAGGCATATTTAAATGGCATTGTTTTCATAATGGTTCTGCAGTTGGAATAAGTGACCTGACCTTGCCATTCTCAATAACTTCATGATATAACAGATGATGAGAGACCAATACAGGAAAGAAAGACAAGCAGAAATAACTTCAAACATAAAACAAATGAAATAATTACTAGATGATGTTCTTTTCATGCGGGGTTTCTACAGTTTAAAAGAAAAAAACATTTAACCAAAAGTGAAGAAGGAGTGTCACAGACAGGGCACAGAGATGGATCTGACAGAATATGAATGACTCTTGCATTCCACAAGCTCCAGGTACCCGATCGTGAACTTTGTTTTATCATTTCCTCTCATATGGAACAGGTGGGGGCAGGAAGGAGAGGGCAGGGTGTGTATTTAGGCACCTGCCTGGTGTGTCAAAAGATGGAGTGTCTGTTTTCCTGAAGCGTTTTAGTCATGCCTGACTAGGAATTTGTGGTAGAATGCAAAGCAATCTGCATATCTCTCAATCGCTTCATTTTACTTTCATAGTTTCATAGTTTAGTACTAGGCTATCTGCCCTGGGGCATTTGTAAGCCTAGCCATAGTGATGTGGCTTTCGCCACCCCATGAAATGGTACAAAAATGTACAGAATAGATTTAGAATACTGTGCCTCTGTCTGGTAGTGACACAGTGAAGGTCCCCTTATATAATAGAATTAGTTTACTGTGCCCCTGTCTAGTAGTGACACAGATGTGACTCCTGGGGTAAATGTACGATCTCCCATCCACTCATCAAGATTTCTCTTGAAGAGAGTTAGTGAGGGGTTCTGCCTAACATGAACTGGGATTCTGTTCCAGAGCATGGGAAGCCTCTGGGTTATGAATCTATCCCTCCAGCATGTCCTATTCATACTTGTGCCAAGGTTTAAGTCTTTAGCTCTCGTGGTTCTGATGGATTTGGATTTTTTGAGGTGGAGCATGTCCATCAGTTCCTGATTGGACATGGCCTTGTACGTCAGGCACAGATCACCTCTGAGCAGGCGGTATGCTACTGAATAGAGCTGGAGTTTCTTTAGTCTGGCAGAATAAGACATATGTTGGAGACCCTTGATCCTCTTGGTGAGGTACTTTTGTGGTCTCTCCAGCTGTTGCAAATGCCGGGTGAGGTACATACCAAATGGGGCACTGTACTCAATCATGGGTCTGATGAGGGAGGAGTATAGGGGTACAATGACATCCTTGGATCTGGATGTGAATCCTTTCATGATAACCACTTTGGCAATGTGGGTGTCAAATGAGAGGTCGCTGTCGACTTGGGTCCCTAGGTCTTTGATTACTTTTTCCATACTCAGTGGGTTGCTGTCTATGTGATAATTTGTGAGTACTTTGTTTTTCCCAAAGGGGATGACTATACATTTTTTGGAATTTAGTTTAAGGCCATGACTCCAGCACCAGTTGTCCATTTCTGTGAGGCCTTTTTGTAGGATGTATGTGTCCGCTGGTGTATCGACTATGGCGCCTAGTTTGCAGTCATCTGCGAACTTTGTCAGCCACAACCCTCCCATGTTTGCTTTAACATCTGAGAAATAAATGCCGAACAAGAGGGGTCCCAGGACAGATCCCTGTGGGACACCACTTGTGACTGGCTTTGAGTCTGACATTGCTCCAGCGATTTTAACTTTATGGGTTCTGTCCTTTAGCCAGTTTGCAACCCATCTAGTGACATAAGGGTTTACATTTAAGCTGTTGAGCTTATCTATGATGCCTGAGTGGGGTTTTGTGTTGAAGGCCTTAGCCAAGTCCAGGTAGGCTGTATGGACTGCTTTGCCCTCATCAATGGCTCTAGTGACTGTTTCGAAAAAGTCAACCAGGTTCAAAAGGCAGGATCTGCCCTTTACAAAGCCGAACTGGGTGGGATCAAGTGTCTGTAGGTCCCCAATGTCTCTGTTTATGAGTTCCATAATGATTCTTTCCATAGCTTTGCAGACCAGGCTGGTTAAGCTTATGGGGTGGTAGTTCCCAGGGTCTGTAGAGGTAGCCCCTTTGTGGAGTGGGACCACTGTTGCTGCACGCCAGTGTTCAGGTACATATCCTGTAGTAAGGCTAAGGTTAAATAGCATTTTTATATGCGGGTTTAGCTCCTCTTGGAGTTCATGTAGCATGCAACCCGGGATACCGTCAGGTCCCATTGATGCTGTGTTTTTAGCTTTGCTGAGGGTGGCTCTCACCTGGATATCTGAGATGACAGGGAGATTACATTCAGCTGGGATAAGTATTTCTTCTTTTGGGGGTGAGGGAGGGGAGAAATTTGCACTGAACCTGTCAGCCAGAATGGTGGCAATATCTGTGGGTTCAGTGTATTTTTTGTTGTTGTGAACTAACTCTGAGCATATCTGAGGGTTTCCTTCAAGGTTTCTAACATAGCTGAAGAAGGCTTTGTGGTTATCTTTAGTGTCCTTAGCGATTTTTCTCTCAAAGTTGGCCTTGGATGTTTTTATGAGAGAACGTAGTTTTCTGTTTGTGTTGATCAGAGATGTCTTCCCTTTATGGGATTTTGCTCTGACGTGCAGTAGCTTCCTTCTTTTGTTATACAATTTGTTTATGGCTGAGGTCCACCAGACAGGACGCTTGCCTTTGGTGGAGAGGGTCTTGGATTTATTTGGGATTGCATGATCCATGCATTCTTGGAGATGTCCATAGACAGCATTTGTGAAGGATTCAGCATTGTGGGATGTGGTATCCACTGGCCCAGTGGGCTTAAAGGATACCATCTCAGTCTTAAGAAGACTGAAGTCTGCTTTTGAGAAGTTTTTCACTGTGGTCTTTTGTGCTGGGGGTGGAGGTGGGATATGTATATCCAGGGTGATTAGTTTGTGGTCAGATCTCACTAGTGAGGGGTATACCTCCGGTGTGGAGCATTTTGTCCCCATGTTTGTGATGATCAAGTCTAGTATATTATCTCCCCTAATGGGAGAGGTGACTAGTTGTTCCAGTGCATTTGAATTTATGAATTCCAGGAACCTTTGGGCTAGGGTGTTAGGGCTAGAATAATGTACCCAATCTATGTTAGGGTAGTTGAAGTCTCCCAGTATGATGGTATTTTGTGATACATTCATATCCTCCAATGTCTTCAGGAAGGCTGAGTGGGGTTCCTGAGATTGGGAGGGTGGTCTGTAACATGCTACCAGTTGTATAGCAGTTTTGCCTATGGTTAGTTGCACCTGTATGGTCTCCGATGCTTCATGTGTTGCTACTAACCTGGAGGTGTGGGTGTCCTTGATGAATATGGACACTCCCCCTCCCTTTGTGGTTCGGCCTGGGTTTTGGGGCCGAAAAGCATGATACGAGGTATAGCCTGGTAGCACTGGAGTGCTCTCAGGAGCCTTGAACCAGGTTTCAGTTACTGCACAGATGTCGATGTTCTCCATACTGAGGAGTGCATTGAGTGCCTGCATCTTGAGATTTAGACTTCTGGCATTGAGCAGCATTACCCTTAGTTTTTTTCCATTTTTGTTTTCTAAGGAGGTGGGTTTGTCTTTTGAGCCTTGCCTAAAAAAGGCACTATGGGGGTGGCAAGAGCCTTAGCCAATATCCGGAAGCCCAGTGGTGACAGGTGCAAGCCGTCCCTTGTGAAGCAGCATGGCTTGCCCAACATGTCATCCCAAGCAGACAGACATTGGATCCCCTTAGAATGACACCAGTACTTGAGCCAATTATTAAAGCTGATCATCTTGCTATTGTGGCATCATTCTTGCTGAGGGCAAGATGCTGCTCAGGGTCAGGGTCATACCAGCCTGGCCTACATAATCAGAGAGCTCCTCTATGTCTCTTTTCATGTAGTCCAGGGAGGTACGTCTCAGGTCATTCACGCCAGCATGGACAATGATGGAGTCATATTTGTACTTGCTTTGGAGTGACCTGAGTGCGTGTGTTATATGGCGGATCCTAGCTCCCGATAGGCAGCTCACAGTCACCCTCTCCTTGTTCAGCCTGGTAAGCAGGACATCAGTGTGTTTGACTATAGAGTCACCTATTATTAGTGTATCAGGCATGGTGTTTGGCCTTAAGGGCTGTGATTGATTGACACACTGATTTATTGAAGTATGTGTTGCATGTGTTTTGTTTTGAGGTGGTGGATTTTTGGATGTCTGCTTTGGGAGCCTCTGTTGTTTTGGTAAGTTTTTTATTAGAGCCTCCGAGTATGTCTTTGTGTTTTTATGTGTTTGGTTTGCAGTTGTGGTAGGTCTGTGTGGGACTGGGTTTGTTGTGTGTGTGGTTACCATCTCCTCCTGTCTGGTCATGCCAGCCCTGAGTTGAGAGAGTTCGGCCTCCAGTTTGGCTATATAGTTGCATCTCTCACATGTATTTGTGTTTGTTGGGAGGAGGAGAGGGTTGTCTGTGTACATGAGACAATTGTAGCATTGTCTCAAGATACCCAGATTAACCAGCTGAACTGGAGGGGACGCCAGTAATCTACCACTCGACATGCTAGAACAGTATAATGGAGTGCTGTGCCTTTAAGGGAAGTTTTGATGTCGAAAACGTATCCAGTTTTGTGGCGTTAATGATTTTTTTACTTGGCATTTGTTCTGAATAAACCAGATTTATCTACAGGTTTCGTACCTTTATTTGGATTCCACAGCAAGCTTTTTGCCTTTAAGGGAAGTGGATATTCACAGGGGTGATAGGTGGATGTAGTGCTTACTTAGTATGAGAGTGCTTACTTAGTAGAGAAGTTTTGAGAACAAGTGCTAGGCTTATAATATAGCGAATAGTCTAATTATACTAAGAGTAGAGCTTCCCTAAGGGAAAATTTGAAGAGCAGACTTGGCGGAGCCAGAAGAAGTTTAACCTTGTTTAACCGGCGCTGCGCTATGCGCACAATCGTGCAAAGCCGCGCAAACGTGGATTTTAAACAGGGAACTTCAAAAGAGCTAGAAATAGTCCAAAACAACCAATTACTACAGCTCTTGTGCTGAGGTCACTTCCTACAGGGACAGGTAGGCTGCTCAAGGCTCCCCACTCCCACTGGTGAGCAAAGAAACTTCCTTCTATCCAAGTAAGGTAATGGACAACACAGGAACTACACCACAGCCCAGAATACGGCAAAGCCTGTAAACTGGTCTAAACTAGTTGAGGAGAGGCGGGAAAACAAGGATTATTTTTTTGTTTTTTTTTGTTTTTAGATAGAAAACACACATAAAATGCAGAAACAGTAATAAATCAGTTACACAGGCTAGCATACTTTAGTGGGCAGCCTCAACAGCTAAATTAAACAAACAAACAAACAAACTTTCGACCAATTTCAACTAAAATGTAACTTTAAGTGCAGATATTAAATAATGCAGCAAACAGCTAAAAAACAGTTTAAGCTTGTTTCGGGTAAGCTAGAGAAGGTATTTCAAGTAAGAAAAAAGCAAAGATACTTAAATCAAGAAAGTAGTCGCTTTTCTGAGTTCTCTGTAGCTAGGACCACTCTGCAGAACCACGAGGAGCCTGTCTGAGTAGTATAGCCAGAACAAAACGCCCAGAGGCGGATTTTAAACAGGGAACTTCAAAAGAGCTAGAAATGGTCCCAAACAACCAATTACTACAGCTCTTGTGCTGAGGTCACTTCCTACAGGGACAGGTAGGCTGCTCAAGGCTTCCCACTCCCACTGGTGAGCAAAGAAACTTCCTTCTATCCAAGTAAGGTAATGGACAACACAGGAACTACACCACAGCCCAGAATACAGCAAAGCCTGTAAACTGGTGTAAACTAGTCGAGGAGAGGCGGGAAAACAAGGATTATTTTTTTGGTTTTTTTTTGTTTTTAGATAGAAAATACACAGAAAATGCAGAAACAGTAATAAATCAGTTACACAGGCAAGCACACTTTAGTGGGCAGCCTCAACAGTTAAATTAAACAAACAAACAAACAAACAAACTTTCGACCAATTTCGACTAAAATGTAACTTTAAGTGCAGATATTAAATAATGCAGCAAACAGCTAGAAAAACAGTTTAAGCTTGTTTAGGGTAAGCTAGAGAAGGTATTTCAAGTAAAAAAACAGCAAAGATACTTAAATCAAGAAAGCAGTCACTTTTCTGAGTTCTCTGTAGCTAGGACCAGTCTGCAGGACCACAAGGAGCTTGTTTGAGTAGTATAGCCAGAAAAAAACGCCCAGAGGCGGATTTTAAACAGGGAACTTCAAAAGAGCTAGAAAAGGTCCAAAACAATCAATTACTACAGCTCTTGTGCTGAGGTCCCCTACTTAAACCAAGACAGACTCAATGATATGTCAGTTATATAGATAATGCAGAAGTCATCCTTACTAGGCTAAAACAGAACCCCAATAAACACATAAATATTATAGGCTGCTACTGTTCATGAGGCAATAACATTCCCAATATGGAAACCCTACTAGAATAGATCTCTAACTCCCTTCCTGAGGAAAATATTTTGTTAGGAGACTTTAATATTGACTGGCTCAGTTGCTCTGGTCACAATCCATCCACCCACATTAACCTCCATGAGTTTACCCAGCTTATCTCATCCCCTACTAAGACTGATAAAATCTTCAAATGTCAAGCCATTCTGGATTGGATTCTTATATCCGATCCCTCACTCGCATCTCAAACAGGCTGTCTGTCTGACAGCCTTAGTGACCATCAAACTACATTCCTCCTTAGAGGTAGAACACACCAAATTCACCAGGCAACATTTAGAGTAATAAGAAACAAAAAGAACTTCAAACCAGATGACTTTATAAATGCCCTAAAATGTTGCAATTGGAAACCACTAACACAACTATCACTAGATAAGGCAGTCTACTACTTCGGTACATCTTTCTTACAAATCTTAAACCATCATGCACCCACTAGAACCATTGGAATAAAAGCAAAGTATTCCCATGGCTAACCAAGACAACTAAATCTGTTCTCAAAGACAGGGACAAAGCATGGATTCAGTTTCACAAAGACAGAACCCAATCAACAAAACAAAATTACTTAGAACTCTGCAATAAAGCCAAAAAACTCATTAAACTAGATAAAATCAACTACTACCAAAACCTTCAGGAAAAATATACTCACAACCCTCAGAAATGTTGGGCCAATTTAAACTCTATACTCCAACCAGGTGAATCTGGCACCCCAACACCTTCAACAGTTAACAGTCAAGATAATACCCCCACTCAGTTCAATAAATATTTCACAGAAACAGTTAAAGCCCTAGCAGAAACCCAGTCTAACAGCTGCTGTCCTGTCTTAACAACCCCACTAAATTGTACAAATACACAAGATAATACATCCCACTTTAGCCTACACCTGGTGTCAACCAAATTAAATTTAAAACTCCTGCACAAGCTCAAACCTACCACCCTGGCCACAGATAATTTACCAGCAGAATTTTTACAACTAGTGGCAGAGACTATAGCCTATCCTGTTACTATTCTAATTAACAGAACACCCAACTAATGGACTACCTTCTAAAAAACAATCTAATAAATACATTTCAGCATGGCTTTACACCCTTCCACAGCATCACAACAGCTCTAATATCCTTTACCAACACAGTTAACCAACACCGAAACAGGGTACAGCTAGTTTCTGCCATTTTTTTAGATCTATCCAAAGCTTTCAATATGGTCAGCTACAATAGACTCCTTAATACACTATCCTCCCTTAATATCAACACCCACTCAATCTCATGGTTTAAAAGCTATCTATCAGAGTGCAAACAAGCAGTAAAATGGCAGAACCAACTATCCCTTCTCTTACCAGTATCCTTAGGAGTCCCACAAGGCTCATTTGGTCCACTACTTTTCTCTCTATTCACAAATCAGCTCTCATCCTCTACACCCAATGCATCAGTGGTACAATATGCTGATGACACCACCCTCATATGCTCAGCTCACACAATAGCAGACCTTCACTCCCTAACCCAAAACTGCTTCTCATTAGCTGAACCTGGTTCACCAACTCCCAGCTTATCCTGAACCCAAATAAAACAAAATTCCTTATTTTCAGCCCCTGTAGATCCCCTCCCCCATAAGACAACTTTACCATCATGTCCAGTAACAAAACTATGATCACCCCCTACCTTCCACACCAAACTATTAGGTGTAGAAATAGATAACAACCTAAAATTTGACATTCACATAGCCCAAGCTATCAAAAATGTTCACAAAAACGTAGCCTCCTATAACGGAACAAACAATTTCTCACTAAACACACCAAATCCACTATAGCCAGGACAGATGTGTTGTCCACCCTCCTCTACGTATCCACAGTTCTAACCAACCTCCAAAAATCTGATCTACTCAGTTTAGAATCTTGTTACAAGATTGCTAGATTTACTACTCATACCCCATATAGGCCCCATCACTGTGTAGCCCTGAGACAACTAAACTGGATAGAGCTTCCTCAGCTAATAAAACTCAATCAATTTCATTAGCTTACAAACTATATTACTACCCAGCTAAAACCCCAGTGCTCCATAACCTAATTATCTCCTATTCTACAACAAGAACCTTAAGATCGAGTAGCCAAAACCGCCTAGACATCATCAAATTTAACAATGATGCCAGGAAATCTGTCTCTTCGCTTATTCTATTTCTAAAGTTTGGAATACCCTACTTAGCCACCTCACTTCCATTAGTTCCACCTAACAATTTAAAAAGCTCCTCAAAGCTCACTATACAAATACCTGGCTATGCTCCTGAGACTCTCCAGGTTAAACACCTACTATACAGTCTAGCTCCTCCCTTAACCAATATGCCACACAAAACACCTCACTATCTAGTAGAATTAACCCATCAGAATTCTTGGTTAGACCCACAGGCTTTGATTACTCTACTCTGGTTTCAAACCAGTAGTCTTGTTGTTCACTTTCCACCACTAACATTTGGTGCCACTAATCAATAACATTATACTACTTCACCCCTACTCATGGCCGGCCTTAGGCATAGGCCAACTAGGCGGCCGCCTAGGGCACCGTTCTAGTAGGGGCACTTTTCCAGTATTTATTTGGTGTAGGTAGACTAGGATGGGGGCACCAGATGGTGTGGTGGGGGGCGCCATGGAGCTCTTTTGCCTAGGGCACCAGTTGACCTAAGGCCGCTCCTGCCCCTACTACTTTGTAACAATTAGACTACTCACAACAGATCTTCTCTTACGCTGTCTCACCCCTTCTACTTAATATTTTTTCTGACTAACCTTCAGCATTCCATGCCACCTCAAAACGTGTAACATGTATTATGAACCCCAGTAATACTACTATGTAGTGTGAAAAGTCTGCTACGTCAAGATACGTCAAAATGGGTTAAGTCTCTAATCTCCTAATTTTTAAAACTAATATAACAATGTAATTTTTAAAATATTTCTGTGATTTCTGTAACTATATTATAAACACTGTACTAGGAAATGCATATGATTTTACTACACACCATACATACCTATCTGCTAAATGTTAACACTTCTCATCTTTTGCTGTGTATATAATTTAATATCCGTAATCCAGTTGCTGTGGATCTCTTCCTGTTTGATTTTTTTGTGTATTTTTATCTGGAGTTTTTCTCTCCGGGCCTCCGCTAAAAATGGACCTGTATTCAGTTGGACTTCCCCGGTAAACAAATGTTAAATGAATAACTAAATAAATAAACAAACAAATAAATAAAATAAACTAGGTTTGGGAAAATTACGCCAAATGGCGTACCAGCGATTTGACCATCTGACGTAAAAGATACTGTTTAGAATAAAAATGTGCTACAACTGAAATATTTGCATACCCATAATGCAGTTCTTTTTATGGTCGCTGGAGACAACATACACACTTCCCGTGAATGCTTGCAGAAAGTATAATAACTAGAACGTTTTACATGGTTATAACTAAATGTTTAATATGGAGTTGGAAGAAATGATTTACTCGCTCAAATATTAATAAGAAAATATTGCTATAGGAATAAGCTTTTAAGTGTTTATATTTTGTTTTCATTATAAAAATGTGTAAATCTGTTAGTAATTTTGATTCTCTTTTGCGTGGGAGTGTATTATAGCGTATTTATGGTAAAAAATTTGGAAGTGGATATCTCTACGCTATGTCTATTATAATAATGATTTTACTAGAGAGCAAATTGTTCTTAAAAGATTAACTTTTTAGTACAGTCCAAGCTCTCAAGTGTGTATTATTGAAATAGACGCGAATGTTTTCTTGTTTTATATCTAATTTCATCTTTTCCAGGTCATCTACTATATATCTTTAAAATAACATTGCTCGTACAGACTTCTTTTTGCATTACCATACATTTTTTGAAAGGTATGAAATCCAATTTCGATCTTTAATAATTTGCCAGAAATGCATAATTTTATGAAACACTGGACCAAAAACATGAGGCAAAAATCTGGACGTTCTGGGTAAATCTGTACAGTTGAGAAGTATATGAAAAGCACCCCGTTTTTCTGGTTTATGATTATGTTTTATTTAATCCTGTAAACCTTTATTATGCTGCTGTATCTTTCGGCTTTTTCCCGGTTAGGTGTCGCCACAGCGGAACTTCCGCTATTGATTGGTAGTAGAGTTTTACGTGCTGGCTTGCCGGGATAACGCACAAGCTTCAACAAAGGAACGCCCATTCACGCATGTCGCCACACAGAATACTCTCTGAGAATCGAACGGTCAACGCCTAACTGTGAGGCGACAACGCTACCACCGCAGTCCTGTAAACCTTTAGTATCAACGTCCATAATATGTTTGGTTGGTCAGCAGTATGTGTGCCTGTGAAGTTAGTTTTGTTGACTTATTGCAAGCACTGGTGACTCCTCCTGGAAGCTATTTTTGTTGACTACAAGTATTCTATGGAGCGAAGACAAATTTGTTGTCTAAAATCATACATTATATTACATATATATATATATATATATATATATATATATATATATATGACAGCACTAAAAGCATGCAATGTCTTTCGGCTTTTCCTGGTTAGGGGTCGCCTCAGCGGATCGCCGGTCCGCAGATTGATCGGCAGTGGTGTTTATACGGTGTTGAGCTGCCAGCTCGGCGCCCAACCTTCACAGAAAGCACACACATGCACATACCTACCAGCACGTCAACCGCAGGGAGGACATGCAGACTCCAAGTCCACACAGAAGGAGCTCCAGCCCGAACATGATTTTTTAAAAAATGATTGTCTTTATCGTTTGTAATTATAAATAAAGATTTAATGCTATAGTCAAGGCAATTTTCAAATGCTATAATTGCTTGCTATTATACAATGGCACTATTTAAGAAAGTGCAAAATTGCTTACCTTTTTTTAAATAATGGGCTACACTCCAAAACAAAGTGACCTCAACACACCAGCTGTAGACAGTTTCAGAAGGCAATGCATGCCAGAAACAAGATACCAAAACACACAACATGCGTCCAACTCAACTTAAATGTGACAAAGTGCTTTACTGACTGCGTTTCGAAAACCCAAGGTGAATGTCATATTGCAACCCAACAAAAGGCAGCCATCTCTGACAGAAGTCTAAAGAATCCATATCATTACTGAAAAATAAAAACAGAATGCAACTGTCAGTGAATGAAATACAACAGTCTTCGGTACTGCAAACAATATAGGAAGATAAGGCAATGCATCCCAGAAGGTAACCAGCTAAACACTAAGCCAGAATGCAACAAAGCCAACTGTCAGAGCAGGAAATAATCAACAGGTACCGCTTAGACAAACAGCTGGTGCAGGGTGTGTGTAACATGCTGAAACCAAAGTCTAAGTTTAGGTATTCTGGCATCTGGGGCATTCCAATGGCATATGGGAGATAGTCTAGGGTTGCCCCCGACAGCTGTCAGTGACATCCTGTCACAATTTCTGGCAGCAATGTGCATCAATGTAGATGAATAAAGCCTCTTCCCATCTACAGTCATGGAGCGACAAAATGTCATGCACATTTTCAACAACATTGTAAGCTTCCTCCATGTTCTCGATGCAATAGACTGCACCCAAGCCCCTATTAAAACCTCCATGGGACCTGAAGCAGAAAGGTACATAAATAGAAAAGGGTGGCCATTGCTGAACTGTTAAGTGGTGTGCTCAACAGACAGTAGCATAACGAATATCACAGTGACACACCTTGGTAGTGTCCACAGCATGGACTTAGTCTCCTTGGATGTGCGGGAAATACTGTGTGGAGGAATGAAGTGGGTCAGACCTGACTAACATGATAAATGCTGTGGGAAGTCACATGAGAGCCTAAGAAGACTGTCAGCTTTGCTGCCCTGACAATTTGTGCAGTCAACAGGATACATCAGTATGAGTGGTGAGTAATTCTACCAGTGGTGGCCCACCATTGACTCCCCTGGGGGAGATAACAGTGTTCCTGGCATTGCTGCAAAATACCCGTTATGATTGTCATATACCTGGTGGAGGTATAGAAGCAGGTGTTCCAGGATGTACATGTACATTGTACTTTTCAGAACACTGTTGCATATTGTTACATATCATTGTTTCACAAATATTCATGTATTGTTATTTTTGTGTTCCAGCAGTAGAACTGCACCATGAATGTAGGAGCAAACATGCTGCTAATACCCAATGTAAGTGTATGTCATGTTGTCATACAAATGCAGCGCATCTATAACACTTCCAGCAACATGTGTGAGGTTGTCTTAATTCATTTGCATAGGTCCAGCCATGTCTGCACAGCAGTAACACATCAGGTGACTATCTCCATATAGTGTTACTGTGTCCAATAGCTCTTACTGCCTCTGCAGCTTGTCATGGCAGTGGTGTATACTGACATGTTTATGTATCCCTGTCATTGTTACCTACAGATACATCATCACAAGACATGTTTATAGGCTGCAGCACTGTGTAGCATATCTGTGCTGTATGATATTCATGTCGCTGTTTTCCATACACAGGTACATCTGAACAACATGTGCCCCATATGTCACCGAGTGTCTACATATCCTGTTAGTGTGGTCTATATGTCATCATCATGCATCTAAGCCTGCATTCATGACTGTGTTGCATACACACATGCTGTGCTTTGTTTTTTTTTCTACTACAGGATCTGCATTACGACATATTAGAAACTCACCACAAAGGGAGGATGTAACTGATATGACATTTCCTCTGTTTCATACATGTCAGCCTTGATACTTCTATCAGTGTCCTCCTTTAAAACAGTGTCCTTCTACACCTGCATAGGACAACTGCCTTCTGCATATCAGCCTTGACAAACTGGTATTTGTATATATTACCTACTGTGTGTTAGACCTCTGTTGGAATTGTACAAGATGGCTAGTATGTGCTTACTAATACTGTCTGGATACCTTTGTTTTCCTATGACAGTTGCATTTAATTCCTCACCTTAGCCAGTGGATTTCCATGAGGACATGTCAGGTGTATCTTATTTTTTCATATTTGCATATCTCATATATGTTGGAAATGTAATGTAAATGTCATCTTACTGTTATATAGCTTCTGTGAAGTGCACCCAGACATAACCTCCTGGTAAGTCATTAGCCACGTTAATAGTGTATTCAAATAGTTGTCCCTTATCTCAATACTGAGCTGGACCATGTAATCCACATCACTGTATCTGACCTATGTCCTCTGTCTCTTCTTGTAGCATGTCCACTGCAGGCCTCCTCCAGTAGCTCATCCCTAATCATGAGGTGGGATCTGATGTGCCTCACTGTGCTAGCATGGCCTGTGGCACACAGGAAACAGATTTGGTGATATACTCTGGCCCAGATGATGGCAGCTGTGTAGCCTTAGCTGTGGAGGAAAATATGTCCAGCAATTCTGATGATGTGGGGGACATGAGATGTTGGACAGGATGGTGTATGTGCACCACTGTCCCATGTTGAGCCTGTTGGTTGACTCTTTCCCATTCACAGAGCAATACTGCCCAATGCAGTGCATGTGGGCATGTAGCTGGTGTACATGGGCATGTGCCAGTGGGTGTCTGCCTACTCTACAGGAGAGTGACTGTTCCCAGAGATGTCATGTATCTGACATTTGTGCATTTGTCTATGCCACATATCGTGTTTCTCACCAACTGTGTGTGTTACATGAAGGTCAGGAGCACAGACAAGGAGAGGTCATGGATGTAGAGCATCAATGATGATGTCATTTTTTCAGGGAGAGAAATTGTCACCTCTACTTAGGTTTGTCATCTGGAAGACAGAGATATGCACATGGTGTAATTTATATGGGGCCCACATATGGTCATGATGATGTTGGAAGCATATGTCAGTTGACCTGCTCTCCAGTCATGTGCAATGCAAAGCTATACAAAATAGTCCCTGTCATGTATAGTACTGTTATATATAAACAAAAATACATGATGTGAAAACAGCTTCTGAATACATAAAATATGGAACAGCATAGTTACCTGTGATATCTGTGAAAGTCAAATGTGGGATTTGAACCCATTGCAGTGAAGATCAGAAAAATGAAAGGACAGCTGCACAACTATTGTGACACATACTCATTGTGATATGAATGGAGTTCACACATTAACATGCAGATCATAACATGATAGCTATATGTAAACTGGCAATATTGGATGGCTGTTGTACACAAGCGCAGTCACTGAGACACATGATAATAATGAAAGATACTGTCAGTATATGGTATGTAACACAATGCTATAAAGAAGACCCATAGAAAACAAGTAGTATTAGGAACATGCCCTGTTATGCATGAATGCCTATATATCAACACAATAAACAGTGAGCAGGCAATGCCACCCCCATTTTGTCTGCATGGGATGAAATGCACTAGCAACCACCACTATAATACTATTATAATAATGTATCTGTACAGTAGCCATTGTGCAATTTACTGAAACCCTCAGAAAGCCTTGTTATGCATAGGCATACCACTGACAATACAAGGTAACTAGATATAAACAAGAATATGTTTTCATTCCAGCGCTATCTATTGTGTATGTATTTCTAAGCATCAATGACTATCCATGAATACCCTATCAATATATCAATATTGTTATCAATGAATATTGATGGGCACACACTGTACGTATACACTCTGAACTCATCCATTTCCATAACTATACAGAATGTACAGGTTCATCAGGAATACAGGTGAATGTATTGTCAGTCCATCTGTCAGTACTGGTCAGTAAGGCTGTTTCCATTTATCTGTACACGTGCATATGTGGAATCCCTGCTTGTCAGTGATTCAGATGCACCCATTTGTATGCATAGAGGCAACCCTAAACCCTTCCAGTATGTCACAGACATTTTGTGTTGTAGACAGTTTTGCAAACAAAGTGACTGTCAACATGTATAATTAGATTTAAGGAGTAATAATAACATGGGTCTGTAATAACAGCAATACATCCTGCCTCAGCAATGCCAGCAGGTGTCACATTACCTTTGAAGCTACCTGTAAGCCAGGTATACCTTAAAGAAGGACCAGCTATGTGCACACAGCTTGTAAGTACCATTTGCACCATACTTAATTAATGAGGTTCATTAACATTCAAGGTGTTGAAATTCCATTTGTGCACATCCACATACGTTTTCAAACTCTGGTGCCTTAACCAATAGCGTGGCGTAACAGGAAGGTGCTCTGAGCAACTGCCCAATAGGTATCATTAATCTGAACCATCTGTAGCGCATGAACTTTACCCTCCAATGATCTAATACCATCCGATAAACACAATTGTTAACATGTGATTTTGATACATTTACTGCTCATATCATTGCTATCTGCATAAGACCTCAGTAAGCAATTTTCTGAAGACTTTTTTCCTGACTTGCATCAATGAGATGGCTACTGTATGGAGGCTTCAGCATGTCTGGGTGCTGAACTGGACTAAGGAGGAGACCACCCAGATGCCACTTTCTACACTGGACTTGAGCAATGTATATGAGCACAGTCTAGGAGCTTTGTGATGATCAACATATGGAACCAGATTGTAGGGGTGCACCAATGACAGACAAGGCCCTACTGGACTGGACTGCAGGTTCACCACTGCTATAATGACCTACATCTGAGGGATGCAGAGGATCTTTGCTGGAGGGTCACAGAGGTGCGGAGACAGCCTGCAGATGGCTACAGTAAGTATCATAATAACCACTTTAGCTGTACATTGTTATGGACATCACACATTTAGCTGTGACCCATATATCTTAAATATTCCTTTTAGAGTCATTCCTTAGCTGTTTTGTCACTTAGCTCATGTGGTTAAGCAATAAGTTAAGGTCACTGCTCTTCCCCTATTTGTGGGTTTAATTCCCATGGTAGGTTTTTCTTTAATAGTGTTTGCTATGTACATACTATGGAACATAAGACCTTTGTTTGTTTGGCAACTTATACAGTACAACTTTTTACACATCTGGCATAGCAATGTTTCAGTGATGTCCAGGAGCAGCTTTAGGACAACTTGGTGCCCTAGGCAGTAGGGCTCCAGGGTGCCCCCCACTACACCACACAATGCCCATATCCTAGTCTATCTACACCAACCAAAATACTGGAAAAGCGCCCCTGCTAGAGATGTGCCCTAGGTGGCTGCCTGGTTGACCTATGCCTAAGGCCGGCTATGCTGATGCCTATAGAGCCTGGGCTGCAGATGACTAAGCATTTCTCCCTTATCCATAATACTCTGAGATCATCTCACATTATAATTCTCTATGTGTGAATACTGAGTCATACGGACCTATATAGTACTCCTCTATATATAGTACTCCTCTCTGCTTTATAAAATGAACAGCATTGTTAAATACATGTTTGTTGTATATGTGTTCATGAATGTAACAGCACTGCAGGTCAGCATGTCTACTAGATGTTGAACTTTGTAAAACGTAATGCAGTCTGTCTGTCACAGATCTCTTACTCCTCTTACCTGGATCTACTTGACTCCATCAAGGTACCCCCTAACGCCCTGATCCTTGGTGACTTCAACTACCCCACCATAGATTGGGTGAACTATTCTTGCACTAATGCACTCTCTCAATGATTCATTGACTTCATCAGTTCTAACGTACTAGACCAGTTGTCTCAACCCCCACAAGCAGAGATAACATTCTGGACTTGGTTCTCACCAACAGGGGCACCACTCCCATAGTATGTTCTTCCATGGTGAGATCAGATCATCGAGCTGTCTCATTTGAAGTTTCTATCTCACCCAATCCCCCCAGTCTACTTTAGTTATGTCAGGAACCTCCATGGCAAAGCCCAGGTTTGTTCTGAATTAGTACTTAACAGTATCACTTACACTGATCCCGTTGACCTAGCCAGCCTGCTAGCAGATAGGTTTAGCACAAACTTCACCTCCCTGTCCCCCCAAAGGCCCTTTCAACATCCCCAATACTTGTCTTGCACCTCACATCTCTGTAGATCAAGTGTTACAGGCCCTATCCAAGGCAAAAAACACAGCTTTCATGGGACCTGATAATATCCCAGGATGTATTCTGCACCATCTCCAGCAATAAATGGCTTCACCATTGAGCCCCCTATTCAACCACAACCTAAGTACAGGCTTCATTCCAGCAGAGTGGAGAACTGCCACTGTCATCCCCTTGCACAAATGTGGTGCCACTACTGACCTTAGAAACTATCGCCCCATTAGCTTGACAAGTCTGATCTGTAAAGCCATGGAGCATATTATTATGGATCTCATAAACAAGGACATAGGCCATCTCCAAGCACTTGACCCCACCCAGTGCGGATTCATCAAGGGCAGATCTTGCCTATTGAACATGGTTGACTTCTTTGAGACTGTCACCAAGGCCCTGGATGAGGGAAAGTCAATGCATACAAGTTACCTTAACTTGGCCAAGGCCTTTGACACAATCCTCCACTCAGGCATCATCAAAAAGCTAACACAACTTAGCGTAAATACCTATCTCATCAGGTGGGTGGCCAAGTGGCTCACCGACAGAAGCCTCAAAGTCAAAATAGGCACCTCCACCTCTGATAGTAGACCTGTTACTAGTGGAGTTCCCCAGACATCTGTCCTGGGGCCCCTACTGTTTGGCATCTATTTCTCAGAGGTCCAGGCAAAGACAAAAGGCCTGTGGCTGACCAAGTTTGTGGATGACTGTAAGTTGGATGCTGTCATTGACACCCAAATGAGGTTAACATACTACAAGAGGGTTTCACAGCAACTAATGACTGGTGAAAATGTCACGGCCTCAAGCTAAATGCAAAAAAATGTGTCATCATGCCATTCATCAAAAACACGACCCCTACTGATTACCACATCAATGGCTACCCCCTAAGAATACAACCTGTGGTGAGAGACCTGGGCACTCAGGTTGATGACAATTTCACATTCGGCCATCATGTAGCGGCAGTGGTCAGAAAAGCTTTTTACTTGGTTCATCTCATAAGTAAAGGGATTGCATCCAGAAAAAAAGGAAGTTATTATCTTTCTATACTCCTCCCTCATTAGACTGACAATTGAGTATAATGCCCCATTTGGGATGTACCTCTCCAAACATCTGCACCAACTGGAAAGGCCACTGAAATGCCTCACAAAGAGAATCCATGGCCTCCAACAGCTGTCCTATGCAGACAGGCTCACATCACTATCACTCTACTCAGTATCATACAGATTTCTCAGGGGTGGTCTGTATCTCACCTACAAGGCAATTTTGGACCCTGCCCTACTACAGATGCTCCATATCCATATGTTTAACTCCTCATGCACTATCTACTCAAAAGGCCTGAATCTAATATGTGACATCAATAAAACCTGCTGGAGAGACAAATTGGTCTCCCAGAGGCTGCCCCGTCTCTGGAAAAGACTTCCCATACATGTTAAACAGAGTACCTGACTGGCCCTCTTCAAGTGCAACCTTGATGAGTGGATGGCAAACCACAAATTTGTCCCAGGGGTTCCACCTGTATCCCCCATTGACAGGGGTGACAGGTGCTGACTGAGGTTTCTTTCTGGGGATAAACTCTTGGCTAGGCTTGTAAGGATCCCAGGGCCATTAGCCTAGTAACCTCCTTTGATCCTGTGAATGTGTCTCGAGTATGAAGGCGTATAGGGTTTAGGTGTCAGATGGGTGTGTAGTCCATTATCCACAGGAATATGGACACATCCAGCAGTAGTTTGTTATGAAGGAAGGTATTGTACCGTCTCTTAACTCAACCTGTCAAGCAAGAGGCCAACATATATCTATTGTAGATACATGTGAGTTTGAATCCAAGTATGGGGTAGATTAGATTGCATTTTGATCTGTCTGTGTTATCATTTGGAAACTGATTGTAGAGATATCTGCTTATTTATGTATACAGTTAGTTTGTACATATGTATGCCTATGTCATTTATTTGCTAGATTATTATGAATATATCCATTATCTGGACATTTTCTGGAAACAGCATAGCATTGTGAATATGGCTGCATTTGTAAGGCTTTGACCATAGAGGTATAATTCATCAGTACACTTGGGACATAGTTGTCAACTACTCAGAAATACATCCAAACATAAAGAGGGACTAGTCCAGAAATACTCAATGACAATCAGGGGCACATTTTCTATGTTAATACTATTCATGTATGACAGTGACATAACACAGTAATGCGAAACAAATATACATTTCCTGATGTTAAGGTAGGCTATTCGCCACCTTTCTCCAAGCGTAATTAGGGGGAACTAACAGGGACAGAGCTACACTTTGAGTCAAAATCAGGGACAGCCTTAAATATCAGGGACATTTGAGAGGTATGACTTGGTTCGTCACAATACATTCTAGTTAGTTATTTCCTGTCCTCCTACCTAACTTACATTTTGATTTATAACACACAGGTGATGAACATGAAGTCCTGTTTATTTAAGTGCAGCCGCATGTTCTATTGCAATATCTGAGACTCTGAGCTATGAAATGTTACTGTTGTGCATTGTTGTTGTGACCAGTGTGCTGACATGCAGTCAGGCTTGCATGTTTTTGATTACAAATGCACAACTCATAGTATACATTGTACTGTAGTATACCCATCTTGTAATATGTAAGCCCCGATCCATGTTTTTATTCCTTCCCTGCACAGTTATACCTTTGAGTTGTTTAACTGCAATTACTCCATGTAGTCACAGCCAAGAAGGAATAGATAGACTCATCAATGTCAGGGTTGCAGTGTGAAAATATCTGAGAGTTATTGCTTTGAATTTCATGTCCTCAAATTTGAGTTCAGTATTCTTCCATTGTTTAAACTACCGAGTGTGACACAGCAATAGGGAGAATTTGTAATGATATTCTATGACAAGACTAGAGAACATGTGCTGCTCACTGTATTTCCCTGTTATGATATATATTCCTATCATCATATATTGACCTAACAGAATCTGTCTGTGGCATTCAAACATGCTTTGTACCTTTTGCAGGTGATGAGTATTGCACTAGAAATTTAGCACTGTGTGTAAAGTTTCTAATAAAAAAATAAATAAATGTGAAGGACAATCATGGCCACGTTGCCATAGTCAACATTAGTTAATAATGGGGGCAGGACATGTGTGGGGAATACAGGTAACGCACACACCCAAGGACATTGGGAGATAGAAAAGCAGACATGGGGTATGGGTAAAGAAGAGGGACACACAAGAGGGATGTTGGAATAGGATAATCTGAAACAAAGTCAGAGAGGAATGGTAAATTTTTTTTTTTTGGAATAGCCTCCATTTTTTTTAAGAATAGAAGGAAAGCTAAATATAGGGAAGGAAGAGGAGAAGACCATCCCAGCAGGTGTAACCACGGAATAAATATCACAACACGTGACAGACAAAGGCTGGTGAAAACCAGTATGGACAGGTACGTTTCACAGATGGCACACTGCACAACATGGGCAATGGAACCTTGTCAAACAGGGTGGGGATGCATACCAGCCATGGGGAAATGTAGAAAAACCTATTACCTATGCACTATCACATTATGACATGTTACAAACTGTGCAGTAGTCATACCTGGATGTGTATGACCAATGGTAGATCTGTGCTGGAAGGTAAAAAATAAGGATCACAGCACACATTGGATAAATATACACATATCCAATTAGTACATCAGCAGTGCAGGTGTAAGCCAAGCAACATCACAGATGAGCAAATGCAGATCTTGAAATACTAGATAATTCTAACCAAGGACAGAACAGAACCTTTAACCATGCATGTAAAAGGGGCAAACAACTAAGCACAGTGCCAAACAGCAGTACTGTAGCAAATCAGAAAACTGGCTGCTATGTCCACAAGTAGGCATCCACAACCCAAGCAAACATGTAATGGAATGCATATATGTAACATGCATATACCATATCAAAGGCAACACACAAGTGTAGGTGTATATGTATGACTGTCAGTGGCCTAAATGGAATGAATATGAAGGCAATTTCAATATACATACAAACACCAATGATGTGTAAGAATAATATGTGTTCACAAATCTAACAGTGCAGCTCAAAAAAAAATCAGGTTGTGCACATGAATTTCAACAATATAGAATGGTTAACACATAAGTATAATAAGAACAAGAACACTTTGCAATTAGTAGCCAGTGACTTGTGTGCACCTGTTCTGTATCTCTATAATGGCCATAGATTCAGCACAAGTTGACCTTGTAAACAAACCAATTCATGCGATATAACAGAATTAAACAGGATACATTGCTGCGCAGAGAAATTAATAACAGATCAAGTCTTACTGCAAAAAACATTGAGGGATAAGAGAAAGGAAGGGATGAAGTAAAATACCATCATGGAAGTATTGTATGGAGAAAACTATAAAGCAATTAAGACAATATCAACAAAAATGCTTAGAAAGTAGACATGGTAAAAGCAATGCGCGGTATTATAACTGACCAGGACCTATCATAAACTATTGCAAATAATAAGATATCAGCACAGGCAGAAAAACTTAGAAGATATGCAGATAAATATAAAGGAAAAGTCCAAAATAAGCCATTCATTGATGACCCCAAAAAGATTTATAGAGCCCTGGGAAACAAAGCAAAATGAATAGAAACACCACCATAAAAGAGGAAAGAGACACTTTTGAAGAAATATTTATGAAGACCAGACCCTGTGGGACATAACAAAGATGCTGAACAGACAGAAAAATTAAAAGAAACAGTAAGAGTTCAAATGTACAGGATATGAACTGGGATAATGTAATGGCCAGAGAAACTGAACAAAATAAAGAAAAGCTCATAAGCGGAACCGCCCAGGCCAGATGCAGTACCTAACTTCTGGCTAAAAGTATTAACATCTTTACTCAAAGATTTAGCCCTGAGTAAGAATTATTCATATGTGCTGAACAGACACTAATGTGGCTAACAACAGGAAAAACAATACTCCTCCTTTAGAGTGAAACTGTAAGCCATCCTAAAAACTACAGTCCAATAACTTGCCTTCTGACAATGTACAAACAATATACTGGCATTGATGCAAAAAGTCATAGAGAAGAAAACTCAGTCATGGCAATATAACAAAAGGGTATCAAAAGAAAGTCATATGGAACAAAGGATCATTTGACCACAAAGCATTATAGAGAATGATGAAGTGTACATCACGTGGGATTACCCATTACCAACAGTTTGAAAAATAGATGTGAGAAAACCAGATATAACAGTCCATGAAAAAAGATAAAAGTAGCATTGATAATTGAAATTGCTATACCCAGTGATTATAGTGTCTTACATAGAGACAGAAAGTAATAAAATATCAGGATGCACAGGCAGAAATTAGAGCAATGTGAAAAATATACCAGACATTTCCAACAGTTGTACAAGCAATGGGTCTAATAACAAAGAATCTACAGTTGTATTTAGATAGATATGTTACCAGCACATGAAACTCCATATGAATTGCAGAAGGAGTCAGTTCCAGGCACATAGTTGGTGCTGCAAAGAGCATTTTTGACCAACTTCAAAGAACAAACTTTAATTATATCCTGACATAGTAATGGTGTCTGTTCCAATTGTGGTATTAGAAACCCAAAAGACTTGCAGAAATTACAAACTGAGAAGTTGCAAACTCTAGATTATTGCATACCTTTCAATTCTCCCTGAACTACAGTCACTAAGTTTTTTTTACTCATAATATACTTATTAAAATATATTGCTTCACTTCTCAAGTATCTTTGTTTTATAGTTGATTTCATTTCTGGTTATACTCCTAATGCTAAAGTTGCAAGTGATTAAGAAAAAAAAAACGAAAGAAAGAAATATGGCTTGTTTTTGATATTTCATTTTCACCTTCTACTTGTCTTCTCTTTCTGACCAACTTAACAAAATTATATGAATGTATATATTTGCAATGATTTACATATACCAGCAACGTGTCTGGGATAATGCAACAAAAAAATCATACTTCTTTAAAACAGAAGCTACTTACATTATGGCTTCAGTGATAAATCAACACATATATTCATTTTCCATGCAGGATGTCTTACCTGTGAGACTCAGTTGACAGCTTGTCTTACCAAGATATTAGACTCTTGTTTCAAATAATGTGGAAATGTAGCAGCTTATACATTAAGATATGTAATGAGACCATACAGGATCTGTTTTTTCATAATTATGTAATAATACTGTTTAGCTTAAAAAATTTTCAACAGGAATTTTTATGAACAAAATTAAATACAAAAATAGTTTTGCATTCAAAAATGCATAATTTGGTATGTGGTAAAGAGGTTACATCCATCTCCAAGGGTTTGTTATTTACATTTCCTACTGAAAGTGCAGTAATGCACTTTAACATGAATCATTTCATGCAATCAACTTTCTAAATTAGTGGTATAAACCTAGTAAAAGTCCTGATTTGATGGATCTTTGCCACTGATTAGTTTTGGTATTATCTGTGATTCTAGGGATAAAGGTCTGTGACCTATGGATTATTGTTCTCCCTTTGCCCAAGGGCTGATTACATTTGCTTATATTTGCTTACACACAATGATCTCATGTCATAAGAGCTACACTAACTAGACCACAAAATCAACTTTCGTCTACAAAGCATGTTTTCTCTTACTTAATCCATCTAATGTGGGATCATGTGCAAGGCTATGGTTAGACTGATGTTAGCCTAAATAACTGTTTCAATTAATTAATCAATTAATTAAAAACTGTAATGTTGATTAACAACTTCATGCAGTCTGCACTTATTCCCAGAGTGTATACAGCCCAGTCCTTTATTGCTCTGTTCCTGTAACTTACAGCTCCTGTCTCTTTCAATTTAAGCTCTGCTACTCCAATAGCTGCCTATACTGTTACTAATGGTACTTCATTTAATGCACATACTAATTTCTAATAATGTTGCTTTATCGCATTAGTTGAAATACATTCATATTTTACTTTTCAGTGGTTTGAGGTTCCCTTTGTATACAGCTGCCAGGATGGGTGTCACATTTTACAAAATGTGATAAATGCCTAGAATTAAAATCCATATGTCTGTCATATTCCTGGCTTTATAAAGATAATAATTACAAGTTATTTTATGCTCATGAAATAATGGAGGGGTATATTCCTTTAGAACTGCTGGTACGTCCCTCACAAATACCTCTTTGGACGGGACTTCTCAAAAGCAAACTTTTATCATGTATTTGATTACCTTAGTAAATTGTACTGTAATCCTTCTCTAGCAGACGCTCTGCTAAAGCTACCACCTATGCCTCTGACGTCTACTCCCACTTAAACAGTTACATTGATAGGGCAGTCCCTATCGGCACCAAATGTAATCAGAAATTTAAAAACAGACCCTATGGTGGTATACCTTTGTAAATGACTTATATAACAAGAGAAAGAAAGTACTTACTGCTTATAAGAGGTCCCATGCTACCTACATCAATAGAACACAAGCAAAATAATAAAGACTTAAGAGAACCATTAGGAAGCTCAAAGATGAATATAAACTTAAAATATCGATTGAAACCAAAATGACTGCAAATATTTCTTTACCTATGCAAGGAAGTTAAGAACTAACACATATCAATATGCAGAACTAGTCCATGATAATTTTGCCTACTTGGATGTAAAGGGTATAACTAATATCCTAGCTGACAAATTTAGTTCAGATTTTACTCCATCCACAGTTATAGCTGTTCCACTGATTTCACAGTCACAGCCATCCCTTATAATTACTATAGAGTAAGTGTTTTCGGCCTTCTCAAAAGTTAAGAACACCTAATCAATGGGCCCTAATAACATGCCAGATTACTCACCATTAATACCAAAATGGCCTATCTGAACCCTTACTTAAGATCTTCAGTTTAAGCATCTCCACTGCTTACATTCCCAAAGATCAGACAACAGACATTGTAATGCCATTACACAAGGGTGGGCTAACCCCAGATCCTAGTAACTGTAGACCCATTATACTCACCAGTCTCATATGTAAAGCTATGGAATATGTTAGCACAGACATCATTAATCTGCATATTGAGAATCTCGTAACTTCTAGACTTTTATCAGTTTGGCTTTGTGAAAGTTCTACTTCTTTGACCTCATTCATTTCTTTGAAAGTCACCAACACAGTGGACAGCAATTATGTAGTGCATACAGTATATCTGGACCTGATCAAGGCCTTTGACTCTATTCCCAAAGCGGGTATTATTGATAAACTTGTAAATCTGTAAATAAGTTCTTATGCTGTGTGGTGGATAGCTCATTAGCTGTTTTATTGAAATCATGTGGTCAGAGATGCAGGTGCCATTTCTGAAAGCAAACCATTACCAGTGGTATACTAGAATTCTCAGTGTTGGGCCTCTTTTATCTGGCATTTATTTTTCAGACTTAGGGATCAACTCTGAGCCTACTGCTGTTCATACTAGTTACAGACTGCATCAGCAAACTGGTTAGATGGGACAGGTCAGCAAAGCTGTTGCATACAGATTATGTGGCACAACAGGCAAAATCTGAACAGGAACTGTAGCAGATGATAGTAGACTGGAAATCAAAACTGAAACCATGCTAGTGGAAACTGAGTGCAGACAAGACAGTGGTCATGGAAGCAAATGGGAGAATCAGAAGAAGGTGACAGAAGGGAAAGCAGTGGAACAGGTATCTATGAGTCGCTGTTGAGAAGGATGGGAGTTTAAATGAGGAGAGCAAAGCTAGAATCATAACGGGTATAAAGTATTATGGGTAACGTGACAGAAGAATGACAAAGAAATTGAGAACAAAGGAGTACAACCAGTACAACCAGTGTTTTTGTATGCCAAAGAAACATGGGCAGTGAAAGCAGAACAATTAAGGAAGTTTGACTTGGTAGAGGTGAAGTGCCTGAGATGGTTAATAGGATGTATACTGTAGGACAGATGAAGAAATGAGGGCATCAGAAACCTGTTACTGAGTCTTTTCAGAAAGCTCAAGTTGTTAAGTCAGTGCAGAAACTGAAAATGAACCAATAGAGCATGATGTACAACCTTGTCAGAGGACTCCAACCATTAATGAAGGATGTCTGTGTGGAGATAGAAAGGGATAGTTCGATAGCAAAAAAAAAGATACAAGGGTAAGAAAGGGAGACTGAATAAGGTCTCAGTTTCCCCTCTTTAATGTCAAAACAGAGTGTGAGACAGAAACAGGACTGTCAGCAGCAGGTGTTTAAAGGTGCAGAAGTTGCTGAGATAAAAATTAAAGGAATTGCCAAAACTAAATGTAGGAGAAAGTCAATGGTATGGGTTACCTTTTTAGAGGAAGGAACAGAAGAAAAATAAACTTATATTTGCAAAGTGGCTAAACTCTCTACTTCATGTCTGTGCGCCAATATCATAATTATAACAGGGTGAGAGGGGCAACTGCCCTGGGAGCCAAGTCTTGGAGGTCATAGTCAGTCGATCCATATCTTCCTTTGCTGGTATTATATTTGCAGTCAAACCTTAGCACTGTAGAACTCTATGTGCGGTCTAAACTGCTCGCTACAGTTCAAAAGAAAAAATCTTTTTTTTTTTTTTTTTAATTAAAACTTGAACATTGTTGTGCTCCATGCAGGCAGGGTATAAATTGTAGCAACTGTTTGCTCTATTTGTAACAAGCAGTTTGCTACAATTTAACAAGTAGAATTTTTTTGTTAATTAAAGCATGAGCGCTGTAGCACTCTGTGTAGGCAGGATATGTTGATGGAGGGTTGGGGCAAGGATATAGTAAAAAAGACCCAAATGGCTGGAACGGGGGGGGGGGGGGCATGTCATGCATCTGGCCACCTGGTTAGTGTGCCTGTAGAAGGAATGTCTGTTGTCTTTTGTTTTGTTCTTGAATACAAGATCTTGGGGGGGGGGGCACTTATATGTAACTGTAATAAGCCGATCGCTTATCAATATTTTTTTGCTCTTCACTTGAAGAGCTGAGGGGGGTGGGGTGCTGGTTTATACTACTGGCCCAAGGTACTCGTTGAACCAGCTACGCTTCTGATGTGCACTAACGAAAGTGTTCCTGACTTGGCAAATTTGCAAATAAGGAATGAAAATTTTAAGAAACCACTGTGAGAAGATGATACATTAAGTGGGACCAGAGAAAATATAGCCAGAATAGAAAGTGAAACAGATCAACAGACTGACCCTGTCCCATACCCATATTCTGAAATAAAGAATAATTTGCTGTACAGAGTAAGCAAAGACAAAGAAGAAATTTGCACCATCTGTTAAGTTCCTCTACCTTTTTGATACACACAGATAAACAAAACCAAATCTAGAATTTTAGCTAGGTTTTATCAGTCTAGTAAAATGAATGACATTGAAAACTTCTGTGCATCTTCCCCAGAATGTCAAAAATGGAACCACATACTGGGTTCAGAAGTCTACTGATACTTATGCCTATTACTGATATCCCATCCGAGAAGATAGTCATGGATCTTGTAGGTCCATTTGATAAAGTCCAGTAATAGCTACCAGTACATCATTGAGATTACTGACAATGCCACTAAGCTTCCTGACACAGTATTCCTGAAAAAAAAAAAAACACCGCTAATGCAATAGTCATAGAACTAATGGTACTTTGCACAAGGGAAGGATTCCCAAAGATATAATCCTGGACTTGGGATCCCTTTTTATGACCAGGGCAATATATCAGCTTTGAGTGTATTTTAAAGTAAAGCTGTTTAAAAATTTCAGTGTACCACCCTCAGTAAACAGTTGATAAATTTAGTGCAGAGTCCTCACTGTTTTAATAAAACTTTGACGTCTATGCTAGATAAACCCATAAAACAGGATAACAAGAACTTGGACCAGTTACTTCTGTACCTGCTTTGCTATAATATAAGTGCCCCATTCAATTTACTGTAGATCCCTGCAGCTGCGGCTTACTGAACATAGCAAAGGAAACTTTGGAGAAGGCTGGAGAAATAAAAGTGTGTTTGCACACTTTACAAACTTAGAAGTAAGTTACAAATTGTTATGCCAGAGGTTAAGGAACTAGTATGGCTGTAGTTAAGTATTATTATTAGTTCCTTTATTCACTATAATTTCCTAACAAGACTCAACTCCCTTTGGGGTGGTAAAGAAAATGAATGAACCGAGAAACAAGATAAGACTAAATTGAAAGAGAAAAAACAGAGCAGATCTCTCACTAACATATTGTAAAACCATGGAGACAAGCTGAAGCTTCTATAGCCTGGAAGCTGGCATAGATATCAGTGGTATATGGCAGCAGGGAATTCGATTCCTGCTGTTTAAATACACGGAACATTGTCTCAGGTCCAGAGGCAAGAAATCAAAGTGTGTTTTTATACAGAGAAATAAAGAGATCTGATGATGTTAATCCTCGTTCATTCCTTACGCATGGGTATCGGTTCTGACCTCGGAACCGAGCCGGCCATTTTCCAAGCTCGCGTCAGCCACAAACTCTTGAGCTAAACTCTTACCCATAATTCCCCTCTCCCTGTTACCTCAGATTTCATTTGCTGCATCGCAGTTAGGTCGTGTCAGGCTACTTCTCTTGAACTAAGTACACATTTTTGATCTTTTCAAAAATTTGACTAAACTTTTTGAGGAAAAAAGTAGTTATTTAGTTATCTCTTACCTTATCACACCTAGCGACTACTCCTTGTGCTTTTATTTTTTTTTTTCTTTCTCTTGCCGATGAGGTATTTCTTCCCTTTACCATCATTGGTAAATCTTTCTGGGCCTTACCTTCGGGTAATTCCCTTTTGGTAACCCTTCTTTCCCTTTCTTTACTATGACAGATAAAAAAGGCAGTCCAGGTTTTAAAAGATGTGTGGAATGTGGCCATAAATTGCCTGTCTCTGATGTACATGCTTTATGTGTTTATTGTTTGGGTGTGCCTCATTTAACAGTTGACCCGCCTTGTGGGATTTGTAAGAATTTCACTAATAGGACTGCCATTGAAAGAAAGAATAAGTTGATTTTAAAGGGGCTACTTAAATCTTCCTTTTCAGAGGCTATTTCTGGGACGGAGGTCTCATCCCCTCCAAGCTCCCACAAGAAAAGGAGTGATGATTATAAAAAAATCTAAGCCTCTCCCATCCTCTCTGGCTGGAGGCCCTATGGAACTGAGACCTAAAAAACCTAAGCTTTCCATTACGGATTTGGCCTCTTCGATTTCAGAGCCTAGTTATTTGGTTCCGAGTCCATCAGCACCATCTACTTTTTTGGCACCGAGTAGTGTGCCTCATACAGTGTCAGAACTGAGGGGATCCTTGGTTCAGACTCCTTCATTGGCACCAACAGTACAGTCCATATAGTTTTTGACGGCGCCGATAGGTGTGTCAACGCCAGTCTCCTCTCGGTTCAGACCATCGATTCTGCACCTACTACTTGCTCGGCACTGACCATTCCCTTTTTGTTGCAGACTCTCTCCACACCACCAGCTACCACTTCAGTACTGACCTCGTCAGTGCAGACATTACCTTTGGCAACGATGGTTCCCTTGGGGCACACTACTATTGTTCAGGCCATGCCAATTCCTCTTTTTCTGGTACAAACTCCCACCGTTATGAGCACCAAACTTGTTCCGACTTTGGATAGACCTGATTCTCCTTCAGCTATGTCTGTGAGATCCACTAGAAGCCTCTCTGAACATGATGTGCTGCGTCTTGTAGATCAATTGCTTCTAGCTAGAAGTATTCTTCCACCCAGGACCTTTACTTCTTCAGGAGGTGACCATTCTTCATCAGAGCCCCCGTCACTGTCTTGGAAGCCCCTTACTATAGCACAGTCTTCACCTGCAGTTCCCCTTTTTGATCTCACTAAGGAGCCTCAGTTGCCTTTGTGGCAGGATTCTCTTGCCACTACCCAGGACGCTAACTGTGGCTCCCCTTCTTCAGCTTTCCGCAGCCGTCCAGGGACTCTGAGTCGAGAGAAGACTATTGCATCAGCTGACGTTTCCTATACTATCAGTGCCTCCACTTTTTACACAAGAACACCGGGCACAAGAGCCTCAGGACTTACCCCCACAGGAAGCCTCTATTGAGCTGTCTTCCCCAGTTCCTCCCTCTGAGGAAGTTCATCGAAAGTCTACGTGTAAGAGGAAACACATGGACTCCACTGAGGAGTCCCTCACCGAAGACACAGACTTGGATGATGGGGAAGGGTCCTCTAGGTCACCCTCTGAGGTATACTTCAGAGATATCCTAGAAATCCTGAAACAGAGAGGTGATTGGCAGCCCTTTAACCCAACTTCTGAAGACTCTGTGTTCCTACAGGCCTTTTGTGCCCGACCCCCTACCTCCTGGGTTACCCCACCTGCCGACAAACTGGTCTGGCTCATCATGCAGCATGCATGGAAGGCTCCTGACACAGTTGAGGCCATTCCCCAGAGGCCAGATAAAATTTTGTCCCCTCCTGAAAGTGACCCCCATTGGTCCAAAGGTCTTCTGGTAGATTCCTTGGTGGTAGTGGCCGCAACTAAAAAGGACCTGGCACATGAAGAAAGCCCGACTGTTCATCCACCCAACAGAGAGTCTCAGGCTCTGGACAAAATTGGGAAGCGTACCTTTGCATCAGGGACTTTTGTAATCAGGGCTCTGAACTATATGGCACATTTTACCAGACTTCAAAGAGACTTAATCTCTGAGCTCTCTGAAACTTTGGCTGGTGCTGTGTCTGATGAGGTCCATGACAAAGTGGCCTTTCAATTAGCCACCATTAAATCTATTTCTAACTCTTCCATGCATCTCATTTCTCACGCATCAGAAGGAGCAGCTAGAGCAGCAGGTGCAGGCGTTGTTCTGAGATGACTTGCCTGGATGCGCTTGTGTGATTTTGCAGGACCCTTCAAGGCTTCCTTTATCAATGCTCCATTTGAAGCCTCTAAGTTTTTTGGTCTGAAAGTTAAAAGCACACTGGCTAGATGTGAACAGGATGGTAAGACCCTTTCTGCCATGGGTGTCCATTATTCTTCCCCTCAATGGGCTTTCTCCAGAAACCAAAAGAGTGGGAAGATATGGCACAAAAAAATCTCAGGGCTCCTTCCGTGACACACAGGCCGAATTTTCTCCTAGAGGCAGAGGGGGGAATTCCCAGGGAAGACGCCCCTTTTGGGGCAGAAGAGGTCCGTGTAACCAGGGTTCCAGGGATTCTTTCACTGGCCAACCCTACCAGTGCTCCTGAGGACCGGCCCAACTGCTTTCCTCTGGAAGTGGTTGGGGGTCATTTCTCTTTGTACCCTTCTGCCTGGCTAACCATCAGCACCAATTCTCGGGTACAAAAGATAATAACCATAGGTTAACATACCCCATTCGATCTTTATCCCGCCACCTTAAGGAAATTACCCGACGTGCCACCCAGGCAAAGGGTACAGGCAGCATTAGAGATTACAAAGCTGCTAAGCAAAAGAGTCATCCAAACAGTCCCACCAGACCAGATAGGATCCGGATTCTACTCAAGACTATTTTTGGTGCCAAAAAAGACCGGGGACTGGAGACCAATTTTGGATCTCAGTGTGTTAAACAAACTCGTAAAGGTACAGAAATTCCGGATGGTCACTATACAGTCTATCCTCCCACTTTTGGAAAAAGATGATTGGATGTGCTCTATAGATCTTCAAGACACATACTACCACATAAAAGTGGACAAACAGTCAAGGAGATTCCTTCGCTTCCATGCGGGAACCAGTCATTATCAGTTCAGAGTACTGCCCTTCAGACTCTCTACAGCCCCCAGAGTGTTCATAAAGTGCATGGCAGTCATCACAGCATTCCTACGACTACAGGGATTCCAGGTTTTGCCATACTTAGACGACTGGCTCATCACCGCCTCCACCAGTCATCTATTAGAAAAAGCCGTGGCTTTCTCTCTTTACACTGCAGAAAGGCTAGGCATAACCATAAATTGGCAAAAATCCAATCTCACCCCGTCTCAGTCCACAGAGTTCATAGCGGTCTTCCTGAACACAAAGAACTGCAGAGCATCCATTCCGGAGCACAGAATTCAAAGACTGAGACAACAATTGATTCCAATCCCCTCAAAGGAGAAATCCTCAGCTCATTCGGTTGTACAGCTATTGGGTTCCATGGTAGCCTCCATTACAATTGTTCCCCTGGTCAGGTTTCACATGAGGCTTCTACAGTGGTTACTACTCACTCAGTGGTACCCCTTTCAGCTCCCTCCTTCAGCCGAGATTCAGATAACTCACAGGTGCAAGCAGGACTTAAATTGGTGGTTGTCTCAGAATCCGTTTCAATGGTCCCGTACCTTCTCCCCCCAAAAGCACACAGCCACAGTGACCACGGACGCCTCTCTGATGTGGTGGGGGGCCTATTTCAGGGAAAGATTGTCCAAGGTACGTGGTCTGAAATGGAGGCCCATTTGCATATAAATGTTCTGGAGTTGAGGGCTGTGCAGGCATTTCATCCCCTGTTGCCATCTAGGACCATTGCGATTCAATCAGACAACATGGCGGTGGTCTGGTACATCAACAAGCAAGGCGGAACGAAGTCTTATCCCCTTTGCTGAGAGGCCATGAGATTATGGCAATGGGCGATGGCTACCAACCACTTTCTTCTAGCAACGCGCATTCCTGGGAGTTCCAACATGATAGTAGACAGATTCAGCAGGTGCATTCTTTGACCTCCCAAGTGGTCCCTGAATCCCTTGATAGCGGCGAAGATTTTCAACCGCTGGGGTCTTCCTTGCTGCGATCTCTTTGCTTCCCCAACCAACTACAAATGCAGCAATTTTTTCACCCTGATTCCCCCCTAGGGGACAGTCACCCAGGTATGCTGTAGTCCATGATAGGCCCTCGGGTCTACTTTATGCATTTTCTCCTCTTCCCCTCATTCCCCAAGTCCTGAAGAAAGCCCGCCGGTTGAAGAGCAAATTAATCCTCTTAGTGCCGTTTTGGCCTCGTCAGATTTGGTTCCCCTTCCTGTGGCCTCACCTGCTAGATCAACCATGGACTCTCGATCCAACCCTAGACTTGATCTCCCATCCACAGAACCTGATTCACCCCAACCTAAACAGCCTAAAGCTCACAGCTTGGCTACTCCACTTCCAGTGATTGCCAGGCAGAATGATCTATCCTTACCTGTACATGACATCCTCATTGCATCTCATAAGCCGTCTACCAGAAATACATACCTCAGCAAGTGGAAGAGGTTTACTATCTGGCTAAAAGAAAAACAGATAGATCCTTTCTCAGCACCAATGCCGTAGTGTTAGAATATTTGTCTGATTTATTCCAGTCTGGTCTATCTGCTTCCACGATCAGAGTTCACTTTGCCGCCATTTCTAATTTCCACAATGGGGTCCAGGATTCTTCTCTCATGTCTCACAAATTATGCAGGACCTTCATAAAAGGTGTTTTTCATCTAAAACCTCCCTTTAGAGAACCCACTCAACCATGGGATTTGGCTTTAGTCTTACAAGCTTTGACAACGTCACCCTTCGAACCAGCTTCTTCTTGCGACTTCAAATACTTGTCCTGGAAGACTTTATTCTTAGTTGCCATTACTTCTGCCAGACATATCTCCGAACTTCAAGCCTTGTGCATCAAGAAGCCATATCTGTCCTTTCATAAGGACAGACTGTCATTGAGAACTAATCCTACCTTTTTGCCCAAAGTGATTTCTGACATGTCCATTAACCAAACCATTAAATTGCCAGCTTTCTTTCCCGATCATTCAAACACAGGAGAGTATTGCCTACATACCCTAGACATTCACAGACAACTTAATTTCTACTTAGACAGAACTAAAGCTTCTCACAAGTCAGATCAGCTTTTTTTTGGCTTTTTTCTGGACCTAGATTAGGATGTGCTGTTTCCAAGGTCATGCGGGCTAAGTGGTTGAAAGACTGCCTGACCTTTATTTACAGCAAGCATAATGTTCAGTTAACTACCACTGTCAAGGTTCATTCTACTCGGTCAGTAGCAATCTCAGCTGCTTTCCATGCTAGAGCTTCTTTACATGACATTTGTGCAGTTGCTACTTGGGTTAGACCACATACCTTCATCAGCCATTACAAATTAGATCTGGCTTCGAGGGGAAGAGCATCATTTGGCTCTATGGTGCTCAGGAACGTCCTTCCATGAGGGCCTACCAAGAAATAAGGTAGCTGGGGATTCTGTCCCATGCGTAAGGAATGAACGAGGATTAACATCATCAGATAAAGAAGTTATGTCTTACCATAATGTTCCATCTGTGATGTTGATCCTCTTTCAGTCATTACGACCCTCCCTCCATCCCCCTCCTGAGGCTTATAGTGGATCTCACCTTCTGATTCAGATAGGTCAGTTGACCAGAGGTAGCCTCTACCTTTTTTTGACTTGCAAGCTCAATCTGAGGTAACAGGGAGAAGGGAATTATGGGTAAAAGTTTAGCTCAAATGTTTGTGGCTGACACGAGCTTGGAAAATGGCCGGCTCTGTTCCGAGGTCGGAACCAATACCCATGCGTAAAGACTGAACGAGGATCAACATCACAGATGGAACGTTATGGTAAGACATAACTTCTTTTTTTTCTGAGCTACTTCATGGTACAGACTGAATGCAACATTAAAACTAAAATAAATAAAAATAAACATAGAACTGTGTAAAAAAACAGAGTTCCAGAGAAAGCAATGAGTAAAGAAATGACATACCTCCTGCGCATACCTGTACAACCAGCACCCATAATCCACAATTATCAAGTTACTCAGACATCCACCCTAGCTTATTCACAGCTAATACCTCTGTACTATGCAAAGTGAAAATTCTACCTCTCCAAAGACACTCCTCTTATCATACCTCCAGCAGCAACTACACCATTTTTAGAAAAAAACTGAGAAGTATAACCTACACAATTTGCCAAAGCACTATTTCCCAGTGTGGTGAAGTACAACCCAACCCAGGCTCAGCCCCCCTCAGCTTCAGCAAACCTAGCAAATCTCTTATGCTATCAACCATAAATCTCCAAAGCCTTAGGAACAAGATACCTGAACTCCATGCCTGGATTTCTAAGTACAACCCAGATATTATAGCAGCTACTGAAACCTGGTTGAAATCATATATAAAAGACACTGAATTTCTCCCCCCAAGCTACTCGTGCCTGAGAGTCGATCGACCCAACAAGAGAAAAGGAGGAGTAGCAATACTTTTCCCTAGCAATTACACATTAATCCCCTACTCAAAACCAACACCCAACTTCTCCCCAGCCAAAATACTAATCTCTATATTAAAACTTAACAACCATAAAAACATTTGCATAATTGCTCTTTATATTCCCCCAGGAAACAACATACCAATATTAGAAAACATACTTGCCTGGACTTCCCAAAATATAGATAATGAAACCATCATTCTAGGTGATGTAAATATCAACTAGCTAGATATAGGCCACAAAAACCCCTCAAAAAACATAAATCTTTACAACTTCTCCCAACTAATTGAAGACATCACTAGACCTCACAAAAATTACAACTGGAGCTCCACAATAGACTGGATATTAGTGTTACACCCTTTCAATGTCATCAATGCAGGCATACTACCTAATACCATTAGTGACCACCACCCAGCATATATCATACACAAAACTACTCCAACCACAGGCCAACACCAATACAAATCTACCAGAAATTTTACTAAGTTCCAATCATCCATATTTAATGAAACCTTAGCTAAAGTAAACTGGAAACCCCTCAAATCCCTACCACTTAATGAGGCTGTTGAATTCTTTAACTCAACATTTCTAGACATCCTAAATAGGCAAGCACCCACCCGCCAAAAACGAATAAAACATAACCATGCATACTGGCTCTCAAAATCCACCAAAGAAGTAATGTCCACAAGGGATAAAATCTGGAAATCATGGCAGAAAAACAAAGACCCCTCAACTCTATTACATTACAAGCAACTCCGTAACCAGGCAAAATATCTAATAACCAGGTTCATAGGTTCATAGGTCCACTGATAAAAAAGACCACTACTTTCACCTACAAAGCCAACATAAAAATAATCCCCAAAAATTCTTGTCTTCCATCAGCCAACTATTACACCCAAGCTCTCAAAGCAATCCATCCCCTGACCCACAAAAAACTCCCACTGAACTTGCTACCCTCTTCAATTCCTAATTCATTGACAACATAGCTAACCTACCTACCACCTTTCCTACAGTTAACAGCACCACCACCAAGACAGCTGATGACCAAATCATCCCAGAAAACATGTCTACCCTTAACCCTAACCTAAAACTCTCCCCCATACCCACCAGCACAATAAAAAAACTTTTACTTAAGCTAAAACCTTGTACTCTGGTCCCTGACACTCTACCCCCACACTTTCTGCAGCTAGCAGCAAACTCTATAGCTTATCCCATCAGCATACTCATTAACAGATCAATTAAAGAATCCTTTGTCCCAGACATCTGGAAAAAAGCATTAATTTTTCCCTTACACAAAGGTGGCACCAACGCAGACACCACAAACTTTCGACCCATAGCAATTCTCTCACCCCTCTCTAAAATACTGGAAAAATGCATCCATGCCCAACTCCTCAACCACCTGCATGAAAATCAAATTTTATCACCCACTCAGCATGGTTTCAGACAAGGACACAGCACCACTACCACCCTCCTATCCTTCCTTGATACAGTTAACCGGGCACAGGATTCTGGTAAAATAATTGCTTCATTTTTCCTTGACCTCTCCAAAGCTTTTGATACCATTTCCCACACTATCCTACTCTCTAAACTATCCACCCTCCACATTTCTCCCCCTACCCTACAATGGTACAACAGCTATCTCTCCAATAGGCAGCAATCCACCAAATGGCAACAGTCTTACTCTCCCTTCCTCAGTACATCCACAGGGGTACTCCAAAGCTCCATACTTGGTCCTCTCTTATTTAGCATCTTTATTAACAACTTTCACACCACTCTCCCACAATGCTCAGTAATCCAGTATGCTGATGACTCTACAATAATATGCACTGCAAATTCCAGCTCTGAACTCCAGCAAATTACCCAGAATGCCCTCACATCTACTGAATCTCGGATGCTTAACAATCATCTTGCCCTAAATCCAAAAAAAACTAAACTAGTCATTTTTACTCCAAGGAAAACCACTCAATTTGATAAAAAAAACTCTTCACTATACAAGCCCAGGACAATACCACTATAGAAGTTGTCCCACAAACTAAATTACTAGGCATTATTATAGATGAAAACTTTAACTTTGACCTACACATAAACAATAACATCAGAAAAACACACCAAAAGCTTGGTATGCTCTATAGGCATCAACACTTTCTTTGCCTCTCTGCTAGACAAACCCTTGCAACTACCTTTTTATTACCCTCTCTCCTTTATGGTGCCCCTTTTCTCACTAATATCCGAAATTCTACAAAATCCAAACTTGCTATGTGTTACAACAGAATAGCAAAATTTGCCACCAAGGCCACATTCTCATCCCACCACTGTAAGTCACTGAAACAATTAGGGTGGCTGGAACTCCCCCAACATCTCTCATCACTCAGCTAACTACTGTGCACAAAATAATCTACAGACCCACAGACTGTCCTGCTCTCTCAACTCTACTTGCCAAATACCATTCCAGCAGGCATCTAAGATCTGAAAATCATCTACTTCTAAAAGCAGATAAGCCCACCTTACCTGCTGGTCAACTCCTCTATGCCTTCACTGTCACCAAACTATGGAACTCACTTCCACCTTCTATAAGAAACACAGGCAGCACCCCCACCTTCAAACAAATGCTGAAAAATCATCTCAACTCTTCCTGGCTATGTTCCTGCTCTATAACTTAACCTCTTCACTCTCCTTATATGATTACTAAACTCCTATGTCTTTTGCTACTAGTGACTGATGATATTTTCTCCATATTTATTTTTATCTTCACTTGTTGATTCTGGTACAATAATACTGATCTCTGTTTATACCGATCTGATTGAATTCATTGAATTCTGCTTTAATGTATATTTTCTGTATATATTGCTGTAATCAAACAAACTAGATTCCTGCTTTTATGTATATATTCTGTATATGTTACTATATTTACTATCTGTAACACTGTTTCTGCTTCTGTAGTAATTAATGTTAACATTTTTTCTGTATCTCATTTCAGCTTTTCTCCCCGGGCCTCCACTGAAAATGGGCTATTTTAGGCCCAGTGGACTAGTAAACAAATACTATAAATTAATTAATTAATTAATTAATTAATTAATTAATTAATTAATTAATATGTTTAAACCAGGATTTATAGGTATAACCAACGTACAAGACTCACTTAGTTCTAAACTTGAACAATACTACAACAAAGTTGGTAGAGCTGCTTGCAAAAAACCTTACCAGACCTACCACTGTTTAGCACTAAAAACACTTAACTGGCTCGGACGTCCTCACTACCTATCTTATATTCAGCTCATCTTAATCCACTAAATCATACATATCCCAATTGCCTGCCCTGCAATTAGCCCCAAATGCCAATACTATCTACCAAATCATCCCCTTCTGTCAGATGATAAAAACTGCTTACCATCTACAAATCACAATGGGCTGCTGGGGTCAGTCGCTATTCCAGTAATGTAGCTAGAACATGGAATAAAATTCCTATATCAATCAGGTCTGTCTCACACCTTCATCTTTTCAAACCATTACTAAATGACTTCCTCTTTGCCTCCTGGCTTTGTTTCTGCTCTTCATCTGGGACAAAGCTTCTCCTAACATCCTTCATCACCTTCTTATACCACCTTTTAAAGTACTAAATTAGCTAACCTGATTATCCCCCTTATAATGCTTCACTTTGTCATAGTACTTAAAGTATTATACCTACTTCTAATTAGCACACCCAAATTACCATTTCATCACTATTTCTCTATTAACACTTAAACGTGCTTATCCCCTCTAATACCTCACTCTGCTGTATTTCTTAAGCTATTCCTTCCCATCATATACTCCAGTCTTCTAGCTGTAATTCTCAATACAATGCTTCTATACTATACTAATATACTTACACATTTTATTATGCTGACTACTATTCTATGTACTTCTGAAACTGCATTATAAAATTTGTTACTGTAAATGTTGATTGTATTAAATTGTTACCTTGGAACTTTTCTCCCCGTGCCTTTACTGAAAAAAGGCACCCACAGTCAGACTTTCCCTGTAAACAAATGTGAGTAAATAAATAAATATTGTCTATGAATGAATGGCACAATCTTATTGTATTGGTCCTTAAGCCAGGTATCTCCATAAAATTTTGTAATGATTTCTCCCAAGACCCAGAGAGGATGAGCTCGTGGACTGCCTAGGAAAGCAATGTTATCCACCACCCTAAATTTGAACAAGTGACATTGACAGATTCTGCTCATTCATTAAGGCAAAAAGAAGACCACATTCTCCACTACTGAAGATCATATTTCATTATGCTATGTTAACATTTGGACTTTATGGAGCTCCTGCTACTTTTTAAATAGTCCTGGTTAAGGTTTGATACCGCACATCAGATACTCGGCAGTGCAACCTGATGATGCAGTCATTTATTCAGAAGAGTGGGAGTCGCATGTAGCTAAAGTGCAAACTGTACCGGACTATTTAAGATAAATACATCTTATAACTAATACTACCAAGAAGCTTTGCATGACAGAAGCCAGATACTTAGGATATGTGAGTGGGCACCCCAAAACGATAAAACAGAAGTGTTCAAACACTGGCCTGTATGGGTGAAACCATTTTTAGTATTATCGTACTACTAATGAAGATTTGCACCTACGTTTGTACCACAGCTTGTCCAGTAACACACCTTACAAAAGGTAAGGCACCTATCCAGATTAGGTGGATCACAGAAACAGACGAAGCTTTTAATCAATTGAAAACTATCTTTTGTTCAGAGCAAGACATGATTACACTGTTTTTACGTTATGTACACCGATGCGTATGAAGTAAGGTTGGGAGTTCTGCTATCTCAGGAAAAGAAGGTGAACAACACCTAGTCTGTGACCTAAATAGGAAACTAAGTGAGGTGATAACTGGATACTCTGCCACAGAACCAGAATGTCACAATATTATGTACTTACCTCTTTACAGTATTAGTTGTTGAGATGTAGCTTCACTTTGGTAACTGACTATGTATCCCTGCATTTGTTGCACAAGCAACAGGATGGAAACATGAAACTGGGTTTTGTCACTCCATTCCTCTCATTTCACTCCTCTAAAACCAGATTAGAAAAAAAGATAACATTATGGTCAGTAGTGTGGCAGCTTTTGTTTTTATGAATATTTAACTAACACACTCGTGCCACAGCAGCAAGGAACTGCATTTTTATTTTGATGCTATGACACCAGTGAATTCATTTGGTTAAAATTTGATTTAAAAAAATGTTACCACACGACTAACTGTGGAGTTGTATTCCCTTCAAATCCAGTTTTAGGTGTGAATGTTTTGCAGATCTTTGTGTTATCTGTGAAAACATATGAACTACATCCTCTAGTCTTGTGACCTCACATTTTTCTTCATGGACACCAAATTCTATTATCCACCGTATCCTAGTGTCTAGTCAGGTTTTAACCCAAGACATCTCTCTGGGATCCATTTAATCTCTGACAAAACTGCATATTGATTTTCTAATGTATGACTGTGCAAAATACCTTCCTAAACTGTAGGTAGTATACTCCCTAGCCCTTCTGTTATTTGTTACTATGCACATGTATTTGTCAAAACTTCATCTTCCATGTTTGGTCACAGACGTAGTGTCCAGTCATCATCAGTTAATATTTAATCAGTGAAGGAGACTGCCTCTATTACAAATCAGTCAGTGTATGTGAGCCCTGAAATGGTCTCAGAATTTAGAACATGTAACTTTTGGATTTAACAATGCATCAGGAGTGTCCTACTTGATCTTCTAGTGAGGTACAAGCAACACATTCCTACTGCTGGAGAGATCCAAGTTAATGTGCTTTGATATCAGTGACCTTCTCATTACCTCATAGTGTACATCAAAGTAAATGTGACTTCTGGATGGACAACCTAATCAGACACTAATCTCAGACATGACAATGGTCTGCTAAACCTCAGCTCTCCCTAGCAATACAAAGCAAATGTAAACCAGTGAAGATGTGCCTAATAGCTTTCTCATCCAACAGCAAGCAACCACTATGTTTCTACAGAATTCAGACAAACCTGGACCCAAAGACATCCCTTCTCAAACATGGTCACATAGTAGGACCTGTATGCTTCTTCTCCTCTATGTAATCCCTCTGAATCCTGAGGATTTATAACCTATAAAACAGCAATGGTAATGGTTGCTGCATAGTGGTCATATTTGTCCTCATTTCTGGTGTATGTGTCACAAGAAGACCTCTGGAAATTCCCACAGATCCTGGACAAAGAATTCTATGGTCAGATAAGATACCGTGTCCTTGACATGTTATACCTAACAGCTCAGGTACTGAAAGTATTACACTGTAAAATAAAGGAGACGATCTGCAAGAACTAGATGAAGTAAACAATGAGTGATCCTTTCCAAATCCAATATCCTTTAATTCCTAAACAAAGAAAGACAGAAAAGCTTAGTTATCTTAAGTCATGTAGGAGGGAACCGAAGGCCTCTTAAAATCACACATTTCCCATATGTGACACCACCAGTAATCTTTTCTCTCTTAGTACCTCAGGACATTCATTGACAATACAAGCCCTTCATCAGTCCTTATTCATATTGAAGTCCGCTGCAGTCATGTACATGTCAGCAATCTACTCACCAAGGGGAATGAACAAACTCTCGTTCTTTGTCTGTAAACTATGATTTCTGATATTCCATTGAGGTAGACTAATCTTATAAACAAAACTATCCTTAAACTTGAAAATCAAGACCCTGTTGAAAAGGTGATAATTCATCTGCATTTAGAAAAGAATTTGGTATTACGGATTTACCTGCAATGAACCACTTTCTTACACCTATCAGAAATAATCTCCTTCGTCATACAAGTCACAAGGTAAATGAAAACACCTTTACAATTTCTGTCCCAAACAAGATGAGGAAGACATCTGCAGAACTGCACAAGTCTTCTCTAGTCAGCCTGAGTCACAACCAGTGTGGCATCCATTTCTTAGGCAGGACATAGATACAAATTGTTCATATTATTAAACCTATAGATAGCAAATACACTGCTTGTATCTACACATTTACAAGATTATCGACTTTATCTGAAGCTGTTTCCAAAGTCCATATTTGATGGGAATATCTTGTCATTTTACTCTTCTTCCTTGCTAACCATGAAAGTGAAATAATGACCGCTTCACACAACCCATTTTTTGCTAAATACCAGACAGAGGCTGATGCCAATGACTGCCACTTTGTATTTGTACACCTGGCGGAGGTGATAGCATTAGTATGTAGAATGCTGCCCTCCATATCACACCATCTTTACTTAAGGTGTCTTACTATCGTTACCCACAGGGTGATGGTATGATATTAATGTCATAAAGTTTTTTTTTTTTTTAATATAATGTAACATTGTCTTTTGAAAGTTACCTACCTTGATTTAATATGTATGAATAATAGTGTAGTAACCACTTGTTAGTTTTAATAATATACAATACTGATACTGAATGCCTTTCGGCAGGGAGAAAAGCAACTATTCTGCAAATAATATACAGTTCTGTTCATTATGCTTTCTTTTATCTTTAGTTGACTACTCAAGAATAAATGTAAAACTGTGGAAATGTGGTCTGTAGACACTACATAGCCATAGGAATGGGAGTTACTTAAAACATTTTTGAGGTGCACCTCTCCATGGCTACATAACACTACAGCTCAGATGACATGATCAGGAGTCAAGTCATCATTATCAGGTGAGTAAGCAGACATTCCTAGGAGTGTCAGAACATTGCTGTATCATGATTATATGACCTTTGAAATGTAATAAAACAGAATGTAGTATAAAAGATTTCTGTATCAGGCATTATAAAAGAAGAGAATTCTGTACTGCCCTGTGTAAACCATTGAGTATTTTTGGTATATGAAAGTAAAACAATCTTAAAAATATATTCAATCTAGTAACATTATTTACTTCTGAAACAGTGCACCAATATGTGGTAGAGCAATACAGTGTACCACTATCAGAGTACATATTCTGTACATAATTGCATTTGTATGTGATAACTCTCCAGAATTAATCGAAGGCTCTTCCAAGATAAGAGCTGCAGAATGGCTTTCCAAAAGACTTAAAATATAAGCATAAAATGTGTTATGTGTTGACAAGATATCTGGTTATATATTTAAAAGTTAAAAAAATACTATGCATCTAAGTAGAATTGCAAAGTAGGAAGTTCATGTTCTGCCTGACAGTAAACGTTTCACAGAGATGTAAATTTCAAAGGTAGCTTGTCAGACCACTCAGTATGCAAACATACCTGAGTGATGCAAATCTTATAAAAAGGTTTAGTCATAGCCTGTTTTAAGTATCATTCAATCACGTGGTAGCTACCCCACCCCTATCCTGTTTTTTTTTTTTTGAGTAGGGTCTAATCAGAGTACATTATTTTATTCTGATATCTTAATTAAAAGTTTGTCAGAATCACAAATGGCTATTCACTAACAGGATAGGCTTATCAATGGATGTTATGGAATAAAGAATAAGAAGCACTAGCAACTGCTGTCTGTCCATAAAATTCTGCTATATTGCTAACTGTACAAAAAACAAAAAAAAACAAAAAAAAAAAAACCCACTGAGTTCAAAGCTTGCACTCGGTTTTGTGATGCTGAGATTAACAGGAAATGATGTCACTACATCTGCATAGGACCCATGTCTGTTAACTCATCCTGCAGTGTTCTTTTCTTTCCATGTGTCCATCTGTTGATCCCATGAACCCTTTAATCCTATAGTGACTCTCCTTACTCTGTAACTCAGTCAGGTTGGCTTCATTTTATTCTTTCTATCATTCAGCCTATTGATCCTTTGATCTATAAATTCTAATAGGGACCCCTGACTCTTTTAACTCATTTAGTCCTTCTGGAGTCACTGGGAAAGCTGTGTTAAGTGAAAGCTGAATGTAAGACCAAGCAACCTGCCAATAATGAACTAAGGATCGCTATACTTGAGCATAGGTCCATTGATAGAATGCTGCTTGAAGTAGATGGCATATGATGATAAGGAAGATACCAATATTCTGTACATCCAGGACGCAAGGTGAAAGGGCAGCACAGCAAAGTCTCTTGGCTTGAGATCCAGACTGTATTACTCAGGGAGAGGGCAGACTAGAAATGATGTGACAATCGTGGTGAGAGGGGGTCTGAAGATAATGAGGGATGTCATGAGAATCAATGACAGACACACTGCGGTCTGACTACAGTGTAAAGGTGTAGCAGTCTTCATGATCTCAGTCTATGCTACTTAGCAACCTACAATGGGAAGGAGAGGAAGAGATTCAGACAGCACCTGCAGAACCTTCTTGATACAGGGCAAGAAATGAGATGGTCCTGATGATGGGTGACCAGAATGCTCACATTGGGTCAGGCAGAATGGGTATGTATACTGCTAGGGTCTACATGGTTGGGACAAAAGGAATAATGAAGTAAAGGCCATTCTGGACTTTTGCCTAAGAAATGGCTTAATGGTGACTAACACATGGCTTACAAGCATACCTCTCACCTGTTCAGATTTTCACAGAATATCCTGAGTTTTGCCCCATATATTTGGTCTGTTCCTCATAGAATTTGTGATTTTCTGGAGTTTTGTGACACATTAGTGAGGGCTGAATTCATTAAATAATGACAGGCATTTGAGTTTCAGACTTCACATCCTTCAGAAAATGCATGGTTACACAAGACCTTCTATTCAAGCAACTTTATAAATTTATTAGAGCAATATTTAAAATTTGTTCCTGTTTGTGAGGCTTTGTTCCCCCATTATTTTTGGCTTTGTCCAGATTTTTTGTGCTAAGAAGTTGAGAGCTATGCTTACAGAAGAGAAGCACAAGTTTACATAAAAGAGTGGCCAACGTACATTTCAGGTAGACCTCTTCTTAGTAGCAAATGGTTATTGGAGTTGAACTGGAGATAGCAAAGCCATCCCTAGTGAAATGGTCACAGTCAGATGCAAACAGGGATCAGAGAAGGTCTAAGATTAAGAGAGACTAGGCTGAAGAGTTGGAAGTTGACTGGAGTACAAGAACAGGACTTAACAAAATCCTCATGGTTTTAAACCATCCAAGAAGGTAAGGAAATAAGTGGAGCAGAATCAGAAGAATAGCAGCATCTCAACCAAGCATGTGCCTAGGTGATGGAATGGATCTGCAGATGACTTTGGAGTAGAAGTAAAGTGTATAAGGTGAGCTGGTGGTGGAATGCAGAAGTCCAGGAAGTTATGAAAAGAAAGACTTGGAAGACAGAAAAGGTAGACCATGCTAAGGAGGTAGTTAACAATAGCATTAGTATGTAGAAAGCAATCACAATGGCAAAGAACAACGTGTCAGGCAACCTCTTCAAGCTTCTGGCAGATAACTCAGCAGATGGCACAAAGAAGCTGTATCAAGTTGCAAGACAGCAACAGAAAGGCAAAGGAGATAGATGGCTGACACCATTCAAAACACATGCCAGCAACAATCTGCTCACTAGTCCAGAAAGGATCAAGAGCATATAGAAAGAGTACTTCCAGAAGCTTCTGAATTAAGGGAATCTCACAGAAACTATACTACCACATGTAAAACTTTTCATCAAAAAATGAGAACCAACCCTAGAAGAGGTATGAAGTGCACTAAGGTAGATAAAGTCTGGAAAAGTGGCAGACTGAGAAGAAATCTTGGCCAGTATGATCAAGATATTTGGTGCATTAGGGCAGGAATGACTCCTCAGGGTACATATCATGGTATGGAGAGAGAAGTATATTCCAGATGACTGGAGAATAAGCATTCTAGTGTCAGTGTTCAAGAATGAAGGGGATATTTACAACTGTGGGCAGTATGGAAGAATCAAACTCATGTTGCACTGCATGAAAGTGTTGGAGAGGGTGATTGATGAATACACAGAGCAGTACAAAGTAAGATGAAGGGTGATAACAGGACACAGTACAATGGACCTGATATTTGCAGAAAGGCAGATATTGGAGAAGAAGCTGTAGATGAGAAAAGAGTACAAATGAGAATTCCTAGACAAGGAGAAGCCATATGACAAGGTCCCATGAAAACTGTTTTGGACAGTGCTGAGATGGTTTGAGGTCTAGAAACATTGGTAGAATTAGTGCAGGCTATTTAAGATGGATGCAGTGACGCAAGTACGAACAGTGTTCAGACTCATAGGGGGGATCCCAGTGGGAGCTGGTAAGCAGGAGTGCTCCACTCTGAACCCACTTATGCTCATACTAGTGATGGATTATGTCAGCAAACAGATTGATAAATTCAGATCAGCAAAGCTTTGGTCTGTAAACAGTGTGGCACTACAAATAGACTCTGAGCAGGAGTTTCAGCGCATGACAGGGAAATGGAATGCAAAACTGAAAGCGCGTGGCATTTAACAGAGTACAGATAACTCAGTGATTATGTTAACAAATGGGGGGAGATCAGAAGTAGATGAAAACTGAGATTGAAGGGAAAACAGTGGAACAGGTTAGGTTTCAAGTATCTTGAAGGTATAATTTAGGAGAAGATAAATCTCATTCAAGAGGTCAGACATAATCAGAGGTGCTGCAGTCAGCTAGTACAAAGTGGTAGGGGAAGTGAGTGATAGAAAAATGCTAAAGAATGTAAAAACAAGGTGTACAAAATAGTGGTGTGACCAGGGCTTCAGTACGGCACAGAAACCTGGACAGCAAAGGAAGTGCAGTTGTGGAAGCTTGAAGCAATGGAGATAAGTGCCTGAGATGGATTCAGATGGGTAGTAGAAGAGCTGAAACCAAATTAGCTTCAATTGCAGAGAAGGCCAAAGAGACCAGACTGTCATGGTTTGATTACATGTGCAGAAAAGCAGAAGGTAATTTAGTAAACAGATTTGGGACAGACAGGAAGAAGCAGGGCTGGAACCAGTACAAGGTGACCTAGGCAGCTGAAATACACTTCCAGATCCTTAAAATTGATAATAGTAAATAGTAGCATTATCATAAGATCCATGTTATTTGGATATGATCCCCTGTTTCTTTTTTATTGACTGACAGTGTGTTTATAATTTGGCTGTGAATAAACTGGACTATATGGATAACATTTTAACTGTGAACACATTTTGAATTTAGCTTGTTTTTTTACAGGCATGCAGATTTGAAATGCACTGTTAGCTACAGCAGTTTGTCCGGCCCTTAATACAGATGAAGGCTATGAGCTGTTAATGAGCTTATTTCTGTAGAGCAGGGTTTGACTCCCTAACTCTTTATTTGTCTTTGTGAGACACTGATTAAGCCACTTTACCAAACAGTGCTCTTTGGCTGCCTCTGAAAAGAGACACATGTATAGAGTGGGCTGTCCCAGAAATGTTACACATTTGTCTTTTGAATTCCTGTACCCTTCACATAGCTGCTAATTAATGCTAAACTATATGCTATTGGACTAAACTCCCAGCATGTTTCCTGTAGTTTAATACGTTGCCAGATACACTCAGTAAATGTGAGTGCTAAGGGAAGAAATGCCGACTGTTGGTCACACTGTTTTCTTTAAGCAATGACTGGCAGTGCTTTTGCTGTAAAATTTCATATGTTTAAATTAAATGCAGATCGTTGTGATCATTTTAAAAGTAAGAAGAAAAGAGTGTGCGCACTGACATGTTTGAATCATGTTTTGTGGGAACTGGGAAGAAGTAGCCAAGTAATGGGATATCGGTATGGCTGGGAGTCCTGGTCCATTAGTCTGCCATGGGTCCCATTTGACCATGATTGAGCTCTGGAAAAAGGCAATAAGAGATGAGGATGTCCAGCCAAAATATGGATGGACTGCATGACAGAAGACCTGTGGCAGTTGGGCGTGGCTTCTGAAGAAGCCAGGAGAGTGGTATTGAATCAAGGGAGGTTCAGACTGTTGAGGTAACACCCCAAACCCACGTAAAACGAGAAAGGGGCTGATGATCATGAGTCCTGCTTTAGTTAACTTTTTCCATTAATCATACTGGGACCCTTAGAAACTGTTAATCTTGATGAAACCCCCTGATGGCTATGCTACAGGTTGACAACAGGTATTCTGCGGAGGAGTTTTAATTCAAAAGTGAAACGATGCATTGAGTTTATATATATATATATATATATATATATATATATATATATATATATATATATATATATATACATATATGTAATTTAGATGGGTATGACGGATGCTGGGAGCTTGCCCATCAGAAAAAGATTTTTGTCTGTTTTTTTTTTTTTAAGGTTTTCAACTCACCGGTTTCAATATTCATCTCCTGAAAATTGGTGAGTCAAAGGAGTGTGCTGTGACAACTCATAAGTAAATCCCTATGACTATATAATTCTGCAGGTAACACCCAGCTGTCTTGATTCAATTAATGCTGTTTGAAGCATGTTCACTGAAAGGAGAAGCCATATGACAAGGTCCCATGATAACTGTTTTGGGCAGTCCTGAGATGGTTTGAGGTCTCGAAACATTGGTAGAATTACTGCAGGCTATGAAGATGGATGCAGTGACACAAGTACGAACAGTGTTCAGACTCATAGAGGGGTTCCCAGTGGGGACTTTATCTCAATCCTTGTAACACCAAAAATTTAAGTGCCAGTAGTGGAAACATATATCAGTTTGGAGATCTATCTTAGAGCATTCATGCCTCCTTGTGGTTCATAGATCATAGGAATATAGGGCTATCTCTCACCCTCTCTCTCTCTCTCTCTATATATATATATATATATATATATATATATATATATATATATGCACATATGGGTCTACTTTGAAACATCACAGCCCATATCATCAAATGGCATTTAATCAAGAAGAAAATCATGAAAACTTAGCCTAAATGGCAAAATGTTCCTAGGGTAAGAAAATGCTTGCCCAACATGCCCTTTCCTCAACTGTAGTGCGATCCTGGAGTTGGTATATATAATCAGGGTTGTGTGTGGAGCACGGCCCCACACACTGGGGGGCATAGCCCTCCACCTTGGTGGATTTTACTTACTTCGGTTCATCTTTTGTGTAAGTTAGAGCAAGTGTTTACTTACCCTAGGAAAAGTTTGCCATTCAAGTTTTTAAGTTTTTGTGATTTTCATTTTGGCAAACTGATATTCAATGATATGGACTGCAATGTTATCCATACACACACACACACACATATATATATATATATATATATATATATATATATATATATATATATATATATATATATATATATAGCTAGAGAGTAGTTGAAATGAGGGGGTACAACAGAGAAGAGGAGGTACAACCTCCCATGTTGAAGGAAACAGGGGGCTTTGCCCATACAAATATGACTTTTATAATCCAGTGTTTTTTTGTCAAGAGTACAGGAACTCATACCACTTAGTTTTACACTTCCAGTAAGGAGCCTTACCTTAGTACATTCTCTTCCTTAAACCTGGTAGGCACTTACTGATTCCTTTATGTTCTCTGACTCCATTAGATCTTCATGGAAGTGGGTCCCCTGATTCTATAATTCATTTTGGGAGGTGCCTTTTCACTCTGTTAAACCTTCTGCAGACACTTTGACTTCAAGCCACCTTTTATTCTAACTAGATATCTTCTCTATTTAATTCTGTAGAAGCTGCTCTTTCCCAGCTTTTTATTCTGTAGGTGCTCTTTGTAGTTTTGTTTATGACTCAGTCAACCTGGGGCCCTTTGTTAACCTTATTTTCAGTGCATTGAGACTGAGTCCATCTGGGTCCCCTGAATTCAAAAGGAGGTGTTAAGATGAGACTCGTTTTTACCCACTTTACTTATAGAAGAGATTCAAATTCTCTGTTCTATCCTGTTAATATTTTGGAGACATAAGATTTTCAATATACCTATGTTCACCGTTGATTTCCTTACTCAATAGTTCTGTTAATGGTTAATAAGTTACCCCTACACACACACACACACACACACACATACACACATACACACATGCACACACACACACACACACACACACACACACACACACACACACACACACACACACACACACACACACACACACGCATGCACACACAGACACCCACACATCTTTGCCAGTTTTAACTCCTGTTCTGTTAAAATAAGGATTTACTTTTATTTTTTACTTTATTTTACATTTGTTTACCAAGATGTTTCATTCTCAGCAGGCCATACTCCTGTTTTTCTAAAATAAGAATTTTCTTTTTCTTTTATTTTACATTTGTTTACTGGGGTGGTTCATTCACAGCAGGCCATGCATCCATCTGTAATCCCAAAGATCTTTGTTCACAAATGGACCTGGTCACCGGTAAGTCCATTTGGTGAACTGAACTGAGAGTTTTCAGGACAAATTTCTGCGTTCATGACTGGGATATAGGAACACTCATTCTAGCACACAATCAACTGTTTGCAGAGCTTATTGAACACTTTAGTCACTGCCAGCTATTTGGGAATGGGCCCAGAGAGCATCTTGCATACCACTCCTATAAAAGTGGAGCACCTACAGTCACATGTTGATTCAGTGACTTAATTCTCTTGCAGTATTGCTAACTAATTCCCTAGAGCGATAAGTGCTGATTATTGAGCTGAATTCCAGTCACATTTTAAGGGTAGGCCAAGATATAAGGTAGCACCTTGCACAAAGCAGAAAAAGACAGGAGTCTGCGAGGAGCTGAAGATTAATGGAAATGAATGGTGCAGCTTTTGTGTAAATACGTACTTTGCAAGAGAGCTAACTTACTTCAGAGTTGAAAGTCATAAATCAGAAATCCAGTTTGTGTTGCCTCGCAGGTGATATCCTCATGAGATGCCCTTCAGTTCATCATAATCGTGTGCCTACTTGTGCATTATGCTTTACATGCTACAGATTTTACTGTTCTCATTTTAGTTGTAAGCAGTATTTTTGGGGGAGTACAATATATATGTTATTAATAAACATTCTAAAAAAAAGGAAGCACGTCTTATGTATTTGCCTTATTTAAATGGTTGTGCTGTATTTTAGTGCCTGTGTAGTCTCTTCAACTGAAGCTGATTTGCTTATTTTTTTCTTAGCAGAGTAAATATGTTCCACAGATTTCACATTTTAGTTGCGTTGTGTAATGAACTAACAAGTTAAACAACATCACAGGGTAACATACCTCTTAACCTCTTTGAGCAGGAAATCTGGACAAAGCCTTAAATAATGGGGTGACAAAGGCCCAAACATAGGGACAATTTTGTAAATATTACTCTTACAAACTTAGAAAGATTATAGAATAAAAGGTTTTACATTAGCATGGATTTTCTGAGGGGTATGAAGTCTGAATCTCAAACGTAAGTCATTATTTATTACTTCAATGAATTCCCAGTCATTTGCCAGAAAACCACAATTTTATTGAGAAACAGACCAAAATATGAGGCAAAAACTGGACATTCTGTGAAAATCTGTACAGTTGAGAGGTATGCAGGGTAATGATGATTTGAATATTAGAAAAGGAGATAACTGCACAATGTTAAGTTGTCAATCTCGCCTTCATTCTTGCTTGATGGGTTCGGAGCCGATCCTCGGCTCCGACTCGGCACCTGCTAAGCTCGAGAGTCACTTTTACCAGCTCGAGGCAGCCCCATATCCCATGATGCAAGGCGGTAAGTACCCAGATCTCGTTTGCCGCTTCGCTAATGAGGTCCTCCTTTTACCAGCTCCTGGTAAGTGATTTTTTACATTACTATTTTGCCCCTTTTCTTCTAAAACTTTAAAATTTATAGTTTTAACACAGTTGTAGTTCCTTTCTGACTAGAAATTCCCTGTCTCCTTTAAAACTTTTAGTGAGACTTCTCCCATCCCACCCCCCCCCCTTGTTAGGGTGTGTGTGTGTGTGTGTGTTATTGATAGTTTTTTGGGATATAATTTAATTTCTTGGACTGGTGTTGTTTGTGTGTATTGTTCACCATGTCTAAGGAAAGGGTCTCAGGCTTTAAGAAGTGTGACTCGTGCTGTCAGAAGATGTCTCTGACAGGCGGTCACACTTCTTGCCTTTACTGCCTGGAGCCTCTTCACCTGCAGGACTCCTGTGCTATATGTCACTCTTTTAGCCAGAGAGTCCTGCAGGAAAAAGAAATAAATTGATTTTGAGGGGCCTTCTTAAGCCGGAGGGCTCTCCGGCCAAGTCGGCTCCATCTAAGACTTCAAAGTCTTCCAAGGCCCAGGCTTCTGTGTCCAAGCCTGTGGCCTCGGCTCCGACTCTTTTAGAGTCGAGATCGGCTCCGGCTGGAGCCGATTCTGGTTTACTCAAACCTTCGGCACCGATGGCTATCGGTGCCGATTCTGGTTCGACCACTTCGGTGTCGGCTCCGACCACCATGTGGCTCAGGCATCGGTGTCAGCTCCGATCGGCTCCGACACCCTTACTTTTATGGCTGTATCGGCTCCGGCTGGAGCCGATGCATCGAAGCTACCTGTCGGTGCCGATAAGTTGTCGGCTCTGACAGTTTCTGTGGTTTCATCGGCTCCGATGGTTCCTTCGAGGAAGAGGTCTAGGTCCCCTTCCTTGGAGCCGATACTCGGCTCGGCCGCCTCTCCTCTCAGAACGGAGCCATCGGAGCCGATCTTCAAGGTCATCCAGGCTTTCTGATCATGATTTAGAGAGAGTGGTCAGTAGATTACTAAAATCACAGGCACTGGCCCAAATGCTACATAGTCCGTCTCAGCAGACGACTATTAGTCCACACCCCATTGCAGTTCCTCCTTCGACTCTACCCCAGAGTTTGGAGTTGGAGTCTTCGGGAATAGTTTCTGCTAAGGTTGAGGGACAGATACCCCCTTCTGCTCCTTCAGCCTCTACTCTTATCTCCTCTTGAGACCTTCCTTAGAGGGATTAGGTGGCCGGGCTTCCTGGTCTCCTCCGAGGGGTGAGTGGCATCGGACCCTTGTCCGACCCCGCTCTTCCCCTTGGAGCCTCGGCCTTGGTGAGCTCGGCTCCGACATCTGCCTCGGAGCCTTCCTTTTCGGTGGGTCCTGGAGGTCCTAGCTCTTCGGAGTGGGTTCTCTCGGACCTCCCTGGGAGGGGAGCCTTCGAGGTGATGAAGAGTGTGCTGGCCACTAGACTCAGCCAGCAGTCTGTTCCCTTAGCTCCTCCCTCTATAGTGCCTGTTGACATCTCTGCCACTTCTCTTGCTCCCGGACCCAGAGATCCTCCGTCTCAGGTTTCCCCACTGGGAATATCCCCCTCTTCCGAGGATTCTCCTGATTTGTCGGGAGATCCTCCACGGAAGAGGACTTGTAAGAGGAAACACGTAGACTCCCCCGAGTCTATCACTTCGGATACTGACTTAGATGAGTCAGAGGGATCCCCAAGATCCCCCTCTGAGGATGTCTCCTTCTCAGACATCGTAGAACTCCTTAGACAGAGGGGAAACTGGCCCACCAACAATCCCTCTGAGGATGAGTCAGTATACCTGGAGGCGTTTGGATCTCGGCCCTCCACCTCCTGGGTGTCTCCGCCTTTCGACCCCCTTATGCAGGTTATTGCTCGAAAGGCGTGGGCTGCTCCTGACTCTGTAGAGCCAGTCCCTAGGAGGCCTTCTAAATTTATTACTGCCCGTCGGACAAGCAATTCCTCACAAAGGTGTCCCCGCTGATGCCATGGTGGTGGCGGCTGCCACTAAGAAGGAACTTGCAGATCCTTCACACCTGTCCATCCTCCTAATAAGGACTCTAGGACCATGGATAGATATGGTAAGTGGATGTTTTCTTCAGCGACCTTTGCTATGCGTTCACTGAACTACCTATGTCACTTCACCAGACTCCAGAGGGATATCCTTAAGGAGCTAGGTGAAGTAGTACAGGATCCTACAGCTGCAGGGGCTCAAGAAAAAATTGCTTTGCAGCTAGGAACCCTTAACTCCATTGCTAACTCCTCCATGCAGCTGATATCATATGCTGCTGATGGGCAGTAGAGCCGCAGGTACAGGTGTGGCTCTTAGACGCCAAGCCTGGATGCGGCTCTCTAATTTTGCAGATCCCTTTAAGGCGTCCTTCACAAACTCTCCCTTTGATGGGTCAGCTTTGTTTGGCCCTCAAGTGAAGGAAACGTTGACCAGGTGTGAGCAGGACGGCAAAACTCTTTCTGCCGTGGGAGTCCGTTTTTCCACCCCGTCTAGACCTTACCCAAAGGACAGAAGGGTGGCAAAATGTGGTTCCATAAATCCCAAGGAGTCACGCCCGGATTCACGTGGTCAGTTTACCCCTAGAGGCAGAGGGGGTAACAACAACAGGCGCCCGCTCTAGAGGCAGAGGGGTCCACAAAACCAGGGAAACAGAGAGTCTCTCTCTGACAAGCCCTTTCAGCATCCCTGAGATGTTGCCCGGCTGTCCCGCCTTGGAGGCAGTCGGGGAAGACTATCGCTGTACCCAGAAGCCTGGCATTCCCCACTCAAGACAGATGGGTACAGTCGATCATATCCGAGGTTACAAAATTCCTTTCGAGGAAAGTCCTTTCTATCCTTCAAATTCCCTTCCAGATGTACCACCGGTCTAAGGGAAATTGCAGAGTTAGAAGTCTTAAAACTACTGCAAAAAGAGCCATTCAGCCAGTTACAACAGATCATTCAGAGCCGGAATCTACTCAAGGTTCTTTTGGTCCCCAAAAAGACGGAGACTGGAGACCAATATTGGATCTCAGCAGACTCAACAAGTCTGTGAGGAAGACAAGATTCGAATGGTCACTCTTCAGTCAATACTGCCCTTCTTACAGAAGGACAACTGGATGTGCTCAATAGATCTTCAGGATGCGTACTATCACATAAAATTCACAGACGCTCCAGGAGATTTCTCCACTTTCGGCTGGGGTCCAGTCATTTCAGTTCAGAGCCCTGCCCTTTGGTCTCACTACAGCCCCCAGAGTGTTCACCAAATGCATGGCAGTGGTCACGGCTCACCTGAGACGTCAAGGATTCCAGGTGTTTCCGTATCTCGACGACTGGCTCCTTTCAGCCACCACCAGGCATCAGCTTGTTCAAGCCAGGGATTACACAATAAATCTTTGTTCTCATTTGGGCATCTCGATCAACTTCGAAAAGTCATCCTTGTTGCCCTGCCAGTCTATTACTTTCATAGGTGCAAACTTAAACACTGTTCGGATGTCAGCTACCCTTACAGATCAAAGAGTTTCAGACATTCAAAGTCATGTCAGGATCATTCTAGCCAACAAGAAAGTACAGGCCAGAATGGTTCTAAAGGTATTAGGCCTCATGGCTGTGGCCATTACTCTTCTTCCCTGGCTCGCTTCTACATGCACCTTCTTCAGTGGATGTTGTTCACTCAGTGGTCTTACCAACAACTTCCAATGCATCACCAAATACTGGTGACACAGATTTGCAAGAATCATCTTGCTTGGTGGATCACTTCTCCCCAGATTCACCAAGGCAGACACTTTGTACCCCCATCCCCAGTAGCCACTGTCACCACGGATGCCTCCCTGATCGGGTGGGGGGGTCATTATCAGGGCAGGATGGTTCATGGGACATGGCAACCGTTCGAATACCACCTGCACATAAATGTCCTAGAGATGAGAGCAGTGCTTTTAACGTTGCAAGCCCTCAACGACTTTCTTCCCGTAGGGACAATTGCAGTCCACACAGACAACATGTCTGTAGTTTGGTATATCAACAAACAGGGCGGAACCAAGTCCTACCCCTTGTGTCGAGAAGCGCTCAGACTTTGGCAATGGGCGATCTCCTCTCATCGGTTTCTGGTAGCAACGCATATCCCTGGGAAAACCAACATTTTAGCGGACAGATTGAGCAGAGCTATTTTCATGCCTCACGAGTGGTCTCTCAAGCAATCTATAGTGGAAGAGATTTTTCTGGAATGGGGTCGCCCATGTTGCGATCATTTTGCTACTCCCCAAAACAGCAAATGCCCAGACTTATTCTCTCTCTTCCCTCTGCCAGGCCATCCCCCCAGAGACGCTCTGACCCAGGATTGGCCCCAGGGACTTCTTTATGCCTTTCCTCCCTTTCCTCTGATCCCTCAAGTTATCCAGAAAGCAACCGTTTTGAGAGCCAAAATGATTCTCATTGCTCCTTATTGGCCTCGACAAATTTGGTTTCCGTTCCTCCATCGTCACCTTTTGGTGCAGCCGTGGCATCTGGACCCAGTGCCAGATCTTCTGATTCACCAATCCGGTCAGCTGCACCAGTCTATCCCTTCTCTCAACCTCACAGCATGGTTGCTCCACTTCCTTCCTTAGCCAGGCTTCCTTTGATCTCTAACCCCGTTAGAGACATTCTAGTAGCTTCCTTAAAATCCTCTACCAGGAGGATTTATACAAGCAAATGGAAGCGTTTCTCTTACTGGGCTAAAGCCAAGAATATTGATCCCTTCACTGCTCCAGTTCAGGCAGTTTTGGATTTCTTAGCAGAGATTTTTCATGCAGGCTCCTCTTCTTCCACAGTTAGAGTTCAATTGGCTGCTATCTCGAACTTTCATGTCGGGTTCGCAGATCACAATATTATGTCCCACAGGCTTTGTAGAGCCTTCTTGAAAGGAATTTTCCTCCTGAAGCTTCCAGTCAGGAGTCCTACTCCTCAATGGGATCTAAATTTAGTGCTGACATCCTTGATTCCTCCCCCCTTCGAGCCAGCTGTTTCTTGCTCCCTGAAATTTCTTTCATGGAAAACCTTATTCCTGGTAGCTATTACATCGGCCAGGAGGGTGTCTGAACTTCATGCTCTATCTGTTCGCCCCCCCCTATTTGGTCTTTCACAAAGATAGAGTATCATTGAGAACTAATCCGACCTTTTTGCCTTAGGTCGCCTCAAAGACTAATTTAAATCAATCCATTGATCTCCCTGTATTTTTTTCAAACTATTCTAACAGATCGGAACAAAAACTACATTATCTTGATGTCCACCGACAACTCAGATATTATTTGGACAGAACTAAACAATTTAGGAAATCCGATCAACTCTTTGTTTCCTATGCTGATAACAAGAAAGGCCTTCCTGTCTCAAAAGTGACCTTATCTAGATGGCTTTCTTCTGTCATCTCTGAAATTTATCGCTCAGGGGAAAACAGCTGTGCTCAAAACCTAAAGCACATTCAACCAGAAGCTTAGCTACTTCTACAGCCTTTCAAGCTAGACTTCCTTTAGACACTATTTGTGCAGCGGCCACTTGGGCCACTCCTCATACTTTTGTTTCCCATTACAAATTGGACTTGGCCTCCAGGGACAGAGCCAGTTTTGGCTCTACAGTCCTCAAGAGTCTGTTCCATTGAGCCACCCAGGATAGAGATGCTAGGGCGGTCCCATCAAGCAAGAATGAAGGTGAGATTGACAACTTAACATTGAGAAGTTATGTACCTACCATAACGTTCCATGTTAGTTGTCTTCTCTCGCCTTCTTTCTTGCGACCCTCCCTCCTTCCCCTAGGCCTGGACAGACCTTTCTCTAGAAGGAGTTATGATGCTGAAGACCATACAGAGCTGGTCCTTCTTCCATCCTGCAAGTTTTTCTTTCTTCCTTCTTCCTTTGGGAAGTGTTTATGCTAGGTGCTATTGCCCTTTTGTCATCAAACGAGATCTGGGTACTTACCGCCTTGCATCATGGGATATGGGGCTGCCTCGAGCTGGTAAAAGTGACTCTCGAGCTTAGCAGGTGCCGAGTCGGAGCCGAGGATCGGCTCCGAACCCATCAAGCAAGAAAGAAGGCGAGAGAAGACAACTAACATGGAACGTTATGGTAGGTACATAACTTCTCATTAAAAACCCTGAAAAATTATAAAAGCAAAAGCAGACAGGGATGGTGACACAAAGTATAATAAGTGCTGCAACATCCTATAATAGAGCAGCAGAGTAGTTTAAGAATTTGCCAGTCCAGCAATGGAAGATAAGGCTAGCATCATGGATGGTTCAGATTATTTAAAGGAGCTTTAATAGTCATAGCTATGGGAAATTAACAGGTGAGTATGTATTTAGAAATATGTTCTGTTTTGGAATGTTCACTGACATTTGAGAGAGTCAAGAAAGAAGGATCCAGATTTCAAAATACCAGCATAGCAAGAGCAAATAGTCTCCAACATTCTACACTCGTCATACTAAACAATGAACTCCAACCTGTCCCACTGAGATGACATCACCATTCTACTCATGCTACACTAAACAATGAACTCCAACCTGTCTCCCTGAGATGATATCACCATTCTAATCATGCTACACTAAACAATGAACTCCAACCTGTCCCGCTGAGATGATATCACCATTCTACTCATGCTGCACTAAAAAATGAACTCCAACCCGTCTCCCTGAGATATCACCATTCTACTCATGCTACAGTAAACAATGAACTCCAGCCTGTCCCGCTGAGATGATATCACCATTCTACTCATGCTACAATAAACAATGAACCCCAACCTGTTTCCCTGAGGCAAAGTCACCACTCTGCTTGTGCTACACTAAACAATGAACTCCAACCTGTCCCCCTGAGATGATATCACCATTCTACTTATACTACACTAAACAATGAACTCCAACCTGTCCCCCTGAGGTAAAGTCACCACTCTGCTTGTGCTACACTAAACAATGAACTCCAACCTGTCCCCCTGAGATGATATCACCATTCTACTCATGCTACACTAAACAATGAACTCCAACCTGTCCCGCTGAGATGATATCACCATTCTACTCATGCTGCACTAAACAATGAACTCCAACCTGTCTCCCTGAGATATCACCATTCTACTCATGCTACACTAAACAATGAACTCCAGCCTGTCCGCTGAGATGATATCACCATTCTACTCATGCTACAATAAACAATGAACCCCAACCTGTTTCCCTGAGGCAAAGTCACCACTCTGCTTGTGCTACACTAAACAATGAACTCCAACCTGTCCCGCTGAGATGATATCACCATTCTACTCATGCTACACTAAACAATGAACCCCAACCTGTTCCCCTGAGATGATATCACCATCATTACTACACTAGAGCAATAGACCCCAACCTGTTCCTGAGGATGATATCCCTTACCATTCTACTCATTGCTACCTTTAAACAATGAACTCCAATACCAGCTGAGGTGATAATATTACCACTCTGCTTGTGCTACACTAAACAATGAACTCCAACCTGTCCGCTGAGATGATATCACCATTCTACTCATGCTACACTAAACAATGAACTCCAGCCTGTCCCTGAGATGATATCACCATTCTACTCATGCTACACTAAACAATGAACCCCAACATGTTTCCCTGAGGCAAACTCACCACTCTGCTTGTGCTACACTAAACAATGAACTCCAACCTGTCCCGCTGAGATGATATCACCATTCTACTTATGCTACACTAAACAATGAACTCCAACCTGTTCCCCTGAGGCAAAGTCACCACTCTACTTGTGCTACACTAAACAATGAACTCCAACCTGTACCCCTGAGATGATGCACCATTCTACTCATGCTACACTAAATAATGAACTCCAATTTGTCCCCCTGAGATGATATCACCATTCTACTCGTACTACACTGAATAATGAACTCCAACCTGTCTTCCTGAGATGACATCATCCTGAGGTGGGGTTTACCCTTTTCAATATCTCACAGCACTGAGGTAATGATTAGAAAGGTGTCTTGCTGTGTCCTGAGCAGATAATGAGGTTCCATAACATAGTATGCTATTAAATTTCATTACCTATTCTGAGCTTTGCCCACCCGCATGCACTGACATGGGGGGGGTGCTGTACCCTGTTACACTAACTGCAAGATCACTGTACCTTAGAGTAAAGGGGATTCTCTGAGGTATCACAATCTCAAAAGTAGTATTAATTCCCCTTATTTGCACTAAAATTGTCATTATTCTAAGGATCACAATTATGGTTTCCAGACTTTGCAATGGGAACTCTAATCAGAGTATTGTGTTGTCACTGTTTTACAAATTGCTTAAGGCATAGATTCCTTGGCAATGGAAATGTAAGGAACAGAATGCATTTAAGTTTGCCTCATGTGATATAGTATTGCTACATTATTAACAAGATCTGACATGCAATTGGAGCTGTCATTCTGTGTGTCTTGCCCTTGGGTGAAGAAAGATAGTACAGTTGTGAAAACTTACCATAACAGTAGATCTTTCAATGATCACTGCTGCAGTAGCCTTAACTATATGGGTTATACCTTACCAAGGGTATAACAGCTTGCCAAATTCCAAAGCTTCAGGGCACTTTCCACATGCCCAAACTGTCAAGCAGCTTGCGCTGAGCCGAATAAAAGATAAGTTTGGGCATGAAGCCCTTCTGAATGTTTTTACTTTAGGACAAAGAATAAAGAAAATTGAATGTGCGTAGCACTACTAGCCAAGAAAGTTACTTAAAAATTTGAGTCATTCCAGGCTACTAAATAAGCTAGATGAATGATCAGGATCAATCATCATATCAGGTAGAGCAGCAAGGATCAAACACTGTAAAAAATTTAAAAAAAAAACAGAATTTAAAAAATTTTACAGGCATTATAAAAGAAATAATTTGTCCTGTGTAACCATTAGTATTTTTGTAATAAAGTAAAACAATTTAAAATAATAATATACATTATTTATTCTGAAACAGCCTAGTGAAAAACGTGCCATTCAGAGTACAATTCTGTACATAATTAGTTGTGATAACTCCAGAATTAATGAAGGCTCTTTTTTTTTTTTTTTTTTTTGTTTTGTCTTTTTTTTTTTTTTTTTTTTTTTTTTTTTTTTTTTTTTTTTTTTTTTAAAAAAAAAAAAAAAAAAAAAAAAAAAAAAAAAAAAAAAAAAAAAAAAAAAAAAAAAAAAAAAAAAAAAAAAAAAAAGTTTGTCAGAATCACAAATGGCTATTCACTAACAGGATAGGCTTATCAATGGATGTTATGGAATAAAGAATAAGAAGCACTAGCAACTGCTGTCTGTCCATAAAATTCTGCTATATTGCTAACTGTACAAAAAACAAAAAAAAAACCCCACTGAGTTCAAAGCTCGCACTCGGTTTTGTGATGCTGAGATTAACAGGAAATGATGTCACTACATCTGCATAGGACCCATGTCTGTTAACTCATCCTGCAGTGTTCTTTTCTTTCCATGTGTCCATCTGTTGATCCCATGAACCCTTTAATCCTATAGTGACTCTCCTTACTCTGTAACTCAGTCAGGTTGGCTTCATTTTATTCTTTCTATCATTCAGCCTATTGATCCTTTGATCTATAAATTCTAATAGGGACCCCTGACTCTTTTAACTCATTTAGTCCTTCTGGAGTCACTGGGAAAGCTGTGTTAAGTGAAAGCTGAATGTAAGACCAAGCAACCTGCCAATAATGAACTAAGGATCGCTATACTTGAGCATAGGTCCATTGATAGGATGCTGCTTGAAGTAGATGGCATATGATGATAAGGAAGATACCAATATTCTGTACATCCAGGACGCAAGGTGAAAGGGCAGCACAGCAAAGTCTCTTGGCTTGAGATCCAGACTGTATTACTCAGGGAGAGGGCAGACTAGAAATGATGTGACAATCGTGGTGAGAGGGGGTCTGAAGATAATGAGGGATGTCATGAGAATCAGTGATAGACACATTGCGGTCTGACTACAGTGTAAAGGTGTAGCAGTCTTCATGATCTCAGTCTATGCTACTTAGCAACCTACAATGGGAAGGAGAGGAAGAGATTCAGACAGCACCTGCAGAACCTTCTTGATACAGGGGAAGAAATGAGATGGTCCTGATAATGGGTGACCAGAATGCTCACATTGGGTCAGGCAGAACGGGTATGTATACTGCTAGGGTCTACATGGTTGGGACAAAAGGAATAATGAAGTAAAGGCCATTCTGGACTTTTGCCTAAGAAATGGCTTAATGGTGACTAACACATGGCTTACAAGCATACCTCTCACCTGTTCAGATTTTCACAGAATATCCTGAGTTTTGCCCCATATTTTTGGTCTGTTCCTCATAGAATTTGTGATTTTCTGGAGTTTTGTGACACATTAGTGAGGGCTGAATTCACTAAATAATGACAGGCATTTGAGTTTCAGACTTCACATCCTTCAGAAAATGCATGGTTACACAAGACCTTTTATTCAAACAACTTTATAAGTTTATTAGAGCAATATTTAAAATTTGTTCCTGTTTGTGAGGCTTTGTTCCCCCATTATTTTTGGCTTTGTCCAGATTTTTTGTGCTAAGAAGTTGAGAGCTATGCTTACGGACAGAGAAGCACAAGTTTACATAAAAGAGTGGCCAACGTACATTTCAGGTAGACCTCTTCTTAGTAGCAAATGGTTATTGGAGTTGAACTGGAGATTGCAAAGCCATCCCTAGTGAAATGGTCACAGTCAGATGCAAACAGGGATCAGAGAAGGTCTAAGATTAAGAGAGACTAGGCTGAAGAGTTGGAAGTTGACTGGAGTACAAGCACAGGACTTAACGAAATCCTCATGATTTTAAACCACCCAAGAAGGTAAGGAAATAAGTGGAGCAGAATCAGAAGAATAGCAGCATCTCAACCAAGCATGTGCCTAGGTGATGGAATGGATCTGCAGATGACCTTGGAGTAGAAGTAAAGTGTATAAGGTGAGCTGGTGGTGGAATGCAGAAGTCCAGGAAGTTATGAAAAGAAAGACTTGGAAGACAGAAAAGGTAGACCATGCTAAGGAGGTAGTTAACAATAGCATTAGTATGTAGAAAGCAATCACAATGGCAAAGAACAATGTGTCAGGCAACCTCTTCAAGCTTCTGGCAGATAACTCAGCAGATGGCACAAAGAAGCTGTATCAAGTTGCAAGACAGCAACAGAAAGGCAAAGGAGATAGATGGCTGACACCATTCAAAACACATGCCAGCAACAATCTGCTCACTAGTCCAGAAAGGATCAAGAGCATATAGAAAGAGTACTTCCAGAAGCTTCTGAATTAAGGGAATCTCACAGAAACTATACTACCACATGTAAAACTTTTCATCAAAAAATGAGAACCAACCCTAGAAGAGGTATGAAGTGCACTAAGGTAGATAAAGTCTGGAAAAGTGGCAGACTGAGAAGAAATCTTGGCCAGTATGATCAAGATATTTGGTGCATTAGGGCAGGAATGACTCCTCAGGGTACATATCATGGTATGGAGAGAGAAGCATATTTCAGATGACTGGAGAATAAGCATTCTAGTGTCAGTGTTCAAGAATGAAGGGGATATTTACAACTGTGGGCAGTATGGAAGAATCAAACTCATGTTGCACTGCATGAAAGTGTTGGAGAGGGTGATTGATGAATACACAGAGCAGTACAAAGTAAGATGAAGGGTGATAACAGGACACAGTACAATGGACCTGATATTTGCAGAAAGGCAGATATTGGAGAAGAAGCTGTAGATGAGGAAAGAGTCCAAATGAAAATTCCTAGACAAGGAGAAGCCATATGACAAGGTCCCATGAAAACTGTTTTGGACAGTCCTGAGATGGTTTGAGGTCTAGAAACATTGGTAGAATTAGTGCAGGCTATTTAAGATGGATGCAGTGACACAAGTACGAACAGTGTTCAGACTCATAGGGGGGTTCCCAGTGGGAGCTGGTAAGCAGGAGTGCTCCACTCTGAACCCACTTATGCTCATACTAGTGATGGATTATGTCAGCAAACAGATTGATAAATTCAGATCAGCAAAGCTTTGGTCTGTAAACAGTGTGGCACTACAAATAGACTCTGAGCAGGAGTTTCAGCGCATGACAGGGAAATGGAATGCAAAACTGAAAGCGCGTGGCATTTAACAGAGTACAGATAACTCAGTGATTATGTTAACAAATGGGGGGAGATCAGAAGTAGATGAAAACTGAGATTGAAGGGAAAACAGTGGAACAGGTTAGGTTTCAAGTATCTTGAAGGTATAATTTAGGAGAAGATAAATCTCATTCAAGAGGTCAGACATAATCAGAGGTGCTGCAGTCAGCTAGTACAAAGTGGTAGGGGAAGTGAGTGATAGAAAAATGCTAAAGAATGTAAAAACAAGGTGTACAAAATAGTGATGTGACCAGGGCTTCAGTACGGCACAGAAACCTGGACAGCAAAGGAAGTGCAGTTGTGGAAGCTTGAAGCAATGGAGATAAGTGCCTGAGATGGATTCAGATGGGTAGTAGAAGAGCTGAAACCAAATTAGCTTCAATTGCAGAGAAGGCCAAAGAGACCAGATTGTCATGGTTTGATTACATGTGCAGAAAAGCAGAAGGTAATTTAGTAAACAGATTTGGGACAGACAGGAAGAAGCAGGGCTGGATCCAGTACAAGGTGACCTAGGCAGCTGAAATACACTTCCAGATCCTTAAAATTGATAATAGTAAATAGTAGCATTATCATAAGATCCATGTTATTTGGATATGATCCCCTGTTTCTTTTTTATTGACTGACAGTGTGTTTATAATTTGGCTGTGAATAAACTGGACTATATGGATAACATTTTAACTGTGAACACATTTTGAATTTAGCTTGTTTTTTTACAGGCATGCAGATTTGAAATGCACTGTTAGCTACAGCAGTTTGTCCGGCCCTTAATACAGATGAAGGCTATGAGCTGTTAATGAGCTTCTTTCTGTAGAGCAGGGTTTGACTCCCTAACTCTTTATTTGTCTTTGTTAGACACTGATTAAGCCACTTTACCAAACAGTGCTCTTTGGCTGCCTCTGAAAAGAGACACATGTATAGAGTGGGCTGTCCCAGAAATGTTACACATTTGTCTTTTGAATTCCTGTACCCTTCACATAGCTGCTAATTAATGCTAAACTATATGCTATTGGACTAAACTCCCAGCATGTTTCCTGTAGTTTAATACGTTGCCAGATACACTCAGTAAATGTGAGTGCTAAGGGAAGAAATGCCTACTGTTGGTCACACTGTTTTCTTTAAGCAATGACTGGCAGTGCTTTTGCTGTAAAATTTCATATGTTTAAATTAAATGCAGATCGTTGTGATCATTTTAAAAGTAAGAAGAAAAGAGTGTGCGCACTGACATGTTTGAATCATGTTTTGTGGGAACTGGGAAGAAGTAGCCAAGTAATGGGATATCGGTATGGCTGGGAGTCCTGGTCCATTAGTCTGCCATGGGTCCCATTTGACCATGATTGAGCTCTGGAAAAAAGGCAATAAGAGATGAGGATGTCCAGCCAAAATATGGATGGACTGCATGACAGATGACCTGTGGCAGTTGGGCGTGGCTTCTGAAGAAGCCAGGAGAGTGGTATTGAATCAAGGGAGGTTCAGACTGTTGAGGTAACACCCCAAACCCACGTAAAACGAAAAAGGGGCTGATGATCATGAGTCCTGCTTTAGTTAACTTTTTCCATTAATCATACTGGGACCCTTAGAAACTGTTGATCTTGATGGAACCCCCTGATGGCTATGCTACAGGTTGACAACAGGTATTCTGCGGAGGAGTTTTAATTCAAAAGTGAAACGATGCATTGAGTTTATATATATATATATATATATATATATATATATATATATATATATATATATATATATATATATATATACATATATGTAATTTAGATGGGTATGACGGATGCTGGGAGCTTACCCATCAGAAAAAGATTTTTGTCTGTTTTTTCTTTTTTAAGGTTTTCAACTCACCGGTTTCAATATTCATCTTCTGAAAACTGGTGAGTCAAAGGAGTGTGCTGTGACAACTCATAAGTAAATCCCTATGACTATATAATTCTGCAGGCAACACCCAGCTGTCTTGATTCAATTAATGCTGTTTGAAACATGCTCACTGAAAGGAGAAGCCATATGACAAGGTCCCATGATAACTGTTTTGGACAGTCCTGAGATGGTTTGAGGTCTAGAAACATTGGTAGAATTACTGCAGGCTATGAAGATGGATGCAGTGACACAAGTACGAACAGTGTTCAGACTCATAGAGGGATTCCCAGTGGGGACTTTATCTCAATCCTTGTAACACACACACACACACACACGCATGCACACACAGACACCCACACATCTTTGCCAGTTTTAACTCCTGTTCTGTTAAAATAAGGATTTACTTTTATTTTTTTACTTTATTTTACATTTGTTTACCAAGATGTTTCATTCTCAGCAGGCCATACTCCTGTTTTTCTAAAATAAGAATTTTCTTTTTCTTTTATTTTACATTTGTTTACTGGGGTGGTTCATTCACAGCAGGCCATGCATCCATCTGTAATCCCAAAGATCTTTGTTCACGAATGGACCTGGTCACCGGTAAGTCCATTTGGTGAACTAAACTGAGAGTTTTCAGGACAAATTTCTGCGTTCATGACTGGGATATAGGAACACTCAGTCTAGCACACAATCAGCTGTTTGCAGAGCTTATTGAACACTTTAGTCACTGCCAGCTATTTGGGAATGGGCCCAGAGAGCATCTTGCATACCACTCCTATAAAAGTGGAGCACCTACAGTCACATGTTGATTCAGTGACTTAATTCTCTTGCAGTATTGCTAACTAATTCCCTAGAGCGATAAGTGCTGATTATTGAGCTGAATTCCAGTCACATTTTGAGGGTAGGCCAAGATATAAGGTAGCACCTTGCACAAAGCAGGAAAAGACAGGAGTCTGCGAGGAGCTGAAGATTAAAGGAAATGAATGGTGCAGCTTTTGTGTAAATACGTACTTTGCAAGAGAGCTAACTTACTTCAAAGTTGAAAGTCATAAATCAGAAATTCAGTTTGTGTTGCCTCGCAGGTGATATCCTCATGAGATGCCCTTCAGTTCATCATAATCGTGTGCCTACTTGTGCATTATGCTTTACATGCTACAGATTTTACTGTTCTCATTTTAGTTGTAAGCAGTATTTTTGGGGAGTACAATATATATGTTATTAATAAACATTTTAAAAAAAGGAAGCACGTCTTATATATTTGCCTTATTTAAATGGTTGTGCTGTATTTTAGTGCCTGCATAGTCTCTTCAACTGAAGCTGATTTGCTTATTTTTTTCTTAGCAGAGTAAATATGTTCCACAGATTTCACATTTTAGTTGTGATGTGTAATGAACTAACAAGTTAAACAACATCACAGGGTAACATACTTCTTAACCTCTTTGAGCAGGAAATCTGGACAAAGCCTTAAATAATGGGGTGACAAAGGCCCAAACATAGGGACAATTTTGTAAATATTGCTCTTACAAGCTTAGAAAGATTATAGAATAAAAGGTTTTGCATTAGCATGGATTTTCTGAGGGGTATGAAGTCTGAATCTCAAACGTAAGTCATTATTTATTACTTCAATGAATCCCCAGTCATTTGTCAGAAAACCACAATTTTATTGAGAAACAGACCAAAATATGAGGCAAAAACTGGACATTCTGTGAAAATCTGTACAGTTGAGAGGTATGCAAGGTAATGATGGTTTGAATATTAGAAAAGGAGATAACTGCACATTAAAAACACTGAAAAATTATAAAAACAAAAGCAGACAGGGATGGTGACAGAATATAATAAGTGCTGCAACATCCTATAATAGAGCAGCAGAGTAGTTTAAGAATTTGCCAGTCCAGCAATGGAAGATAAGGCTACCATCATGGACGGTTCAGATTACTTAAAGGGGCTTTAATAGTCATAGCTATGGGAAATTAACAGGTGAGTATGTATTTAGAAATATTTTCTGTTTTGGAATGTTCACTGACATTTGCGGGAGCCAAGAAAGAAGGATCCAGATTTCATAATACCAGCATAGCAACAGCAAATAGTCTCCAACATTCTACACTCGTCATACTAAATAATGAACTCCAACCTGTCCCACTGAGATGACATCACCATTCTACTCATGCTACACTAAACAATGAACTCCAACCTGTCTCCCTGAGATTATATCACCATTCTACTCATGCTACACTAAACAATGAACTCCAACCTGTCCCACTGAGATGATATCACCATTCTACTCATGCTGCACTAAACAATGAACTCCAACCCGTCTCCCTGAGATGATATCACCATTCTACTCATGCTACACTAAACAATGAACTCCAGCCTCTCCCGCTGAGATGATATCACCATTCTACTCATGCTACAATAAACAATGAACCCCAACCTGTTTCCCTGAGGCAAAGTCACCACTCTGCTTGTGCTACACTAAACAATGAACTCCAACCTGTCCCCCTGAGATGATATCACCATTCTACTTATACTACACTAAACAATGAACTCCAACCTGTCCCCCTGAGGCAAAGTCACCACTCTGCTTGTGCTACACTAAACAATGAACTCCAACCTGTCCCGCTGAGATGATATCACCATTCTACTCATGCTACACTAAACAATGAACCCCAACCTGTTCCCCTGAGATGATATCACCATTCTACTCATGCTACACTAAACAATGAACCCCAACATGTTTCCCTGAGGCAAACTCACCACTCTACTTGTACTACACTAAACAATGAACTCCAACCTGTCCCGCTGAGATGATATCACCATTCTACTTATGCTACACTAAACAATGAACTCCAACCTGTTCCCCTTAGGCAAAGTCACCACTCTACTTGTGCTACACTAAACAATGAACTCCAACTTGTCCCCCTGAGATGATATCACCATTCTACTCATACTACACTGAATAATGAACTCCAACCTGTCTTCCTGAAATGACATCATCCTGAGGTGGGGTTTACCCTTTTCAATATCTCACAGCACTGAGGGAATGATTAAAAAGGTGTTTTGCTGTGTCCTGATCAGATAATAAGGTTCCATAACATAGTATGCTATTAAATGTCATTACCTATTCTGAGCTTTGCCCACCTGCATGCACTGACATGGGGGGGGTGCTGTACCCTGTTACAATAACTGTGAGATCACTGTACCTTAGAGTAAAGGGGATTCTCTGAGGTATCACAATCTCAAAAGTAGTATTAATTCCCCTTATTTGCACTAAAATTATCATTATTCTAAGGATCACAATTATGGTTTCCAGACTTTGCAATGGGAACTCTAATCAGAGTATTGTGTTGTCACTGTTTTACAAATTGCTTAAGGCATAGATTCCTTGGCAATGGAAATGTAAGGAACAGAATGCATTTAAGTTTGCCTCGTGATTTAGTATTGCTACATTATTAACAAGATCTGACATGCAATTGGAGCTGTCATTCTGTGTGTCTTGCCCCTGGGTGAAGAAAGATAGTACAGTTGTGAAAACTTACCATAACAGTAGATCTTTTAATGATCACTGCTGCAGTAGCCTTAACTATATGGGTTATACCTTACCAAGGGTATAACAGCTAGCCAAATTCCAAAGCTTCAGGGCACTTTCCACATGCCTAAACTGTCAAGCAGCTTGTGCTGAGCTGAATAAAAGACAAGTTTAGGCATGAAGCCCTTCAGCAAAGGGAGGGAGGCTGAGCTCTTAAAGGAATATGCTAAGAACAGCAAAAAATAAATGTTCACACAATGGCATAAAAAGCACACCAAAAAGCAAGGATGAGGGAGTGGCTACTGCAGCAGTGATCATTTGAACATCTACTGTTACGGTAAGTTCAACTTACACAGCTGTACTATGTTCATCATATTGATCACTGCTGAAGTAGCCTTAGCCATATAGGTAAATTACCTTAGCTAACTACATTTGGGAGGTGGAAGGAGAAGAGGCCAGGAGCCCCTGGAAAATGGCCCTAGGCTAGCAACTCTTGATCTGGACCTAGAGAAGGAATCAGGCTTATAGTACTTTGTAAAAGTGTGTACAGAGGATCAAGTAGCAGTTTCTAGAATATTTCTAGACTACACCCTTTCCAATAAAACATAGATGAAGCCAAGGCCCTGGTAGAATTATCTTGGTCCTACCTAGAATAGATTTGGTATGGTGAGTGAAAGAGAATGTAATGGCCTTGGACAACCATTTGAAATAGCCTGTTTTGACACAGGCTGTTCCTTCTAACCTTCACAGGAAATAAACAATTGATCTGAAAATCTGAAAGATTCAGTTCTGTCAAGATAGTACCTGTGTTCTCTGTGGACATCCAGGGTATGAAGTATCTTTTCTCCGTTATTTTTAGGTTCAGGAAGTAAAATAGGGAGCTGCATGTTTTCGATTAAAGTAAACTTGAACACCACTTTAGGCATAAAAGAAGGATTAGTTCTTAAAGACACCGTGTCCCTATGGAAAACGAGAGACATCATAAGAGCTTACAACTGAGATACCCTTCTTACAGAAGTCAGAGAAATCAGTAAAACTGTTTTTCTCATGTTCAGAGCCTCAAGTCAGCTAGATTAGTAGGTTAAAATGGAGAAAGCGTTAACTCCTATAATACAAAATTAAGATCACAAGGTGGGGCCACCAGTTTACTTGGATGCCTCTCAAGCAAAATCACTTTTAAGAACATTTTGACATGAAGCTGCCATGAAAGAGGAGGCTCCATTGGTAGACATGCTGAACTAGCAAATAAATTAACCTTGATAGAGGAATAAGAAAGGCCATAGGATGTTAACTCACACAAATACTGAAAAAAAAAAAAACATAGAACAACTAGCCCTGAATGGGTGCTGGTTATGTTGTTGGCGCCAACTAGAAACCATTTTCCATTTGCTGATATATGATTTTCCTGTAGCAGGCTTTTGTCTTCCAGGCTTTCTTGCATGGAGTCCTTGCCAGCTGATTGTTCAGCAAGGAGGCAAATAGGTCTATTTGAGGAATTTCCCATGTTTGGATCAAATCTTGGAAGACCCCCTGATCTAGTTTCAATTTGTGAGGGTCTGCCCTAGTCCTATTCAGCTTGTCTGCCACACAGTTGTGCTCTGATGGAATGTAGTATGCCTGTAGTGTGAGATTGTGCTGTGAAACTATATCCCAAGCTAACATAGCTAGTCTGCAAAGGGGGTATGACCTGATTTCCCCATGCTTGTTGATGTACCACATGAATGTGGTATTGTCTGAAACCACTTAAAGAGTTCCCAGGGGCCAAAGATGCTTCAGAGAGTTCAGTGCTTAGATCTGGGTAAGCATATCCTTGATATTTATGTACATACATCTGTCCTACATCCTCTGCACTTTTATCCCTCCTAAAACTGCTCCTCAAGCAGAGTTTGAAGTGTCTGTGGTGACTGACTTTTTTGGAGCAGGTAGGGCGAAATGGGAAACATGGATTCAAGGATATCTGCTCTCTCCACCAAAAGAGCTCTTTTCTGACAAACATCAGCACTGGGATTTGAAAAGGTAGAGGCTGATGTTACTGGGATCAAATAGATTTCAGATACCACCGTATTTTTCTTACATGAAGTCTTGCCAGGGATAGCATGAGAATCATAGATACCATGAGACCCAAAATCCTGAGGTATTCTTTCACAATGGCCAAAGTCTGAGTGGAAAACCTTAGAAATAGATCTAAATAAAGACCTATTTTTTCCCCTGTGAAAGAAAAGCTCTTTGAACTGAAGTGTCTAGTTGACATCCCAGGAACACAATCCTGTGTGAGGGAGTCAAGAAAGACGTTTGAATGTTCTCTTGTAATCTCAGCTTATGTAAGAGATCTCTCACCCAAGAGAGAGATTCCTGACACTTTGACAAATGCTCTGCAAAGCAAAGCAAGTCATCTAAATATAGAAAAAATGGATACCCTGTAACCTGCAATGTGGTGTAACTGGAGCTAGACACCTTGTGAGCACTCTTGGTGCAGTGAAGAGTCCAAAGGATAAGGCAGATAACTGATAATGTGATCCAGACATACAACATCTTAAGAAACATCTGTAGTGTGGATGAATAAGAATGTAAAGAAAAACAGGTGGAAACAAAGGAGTCTGATCTGGGATAAGAGGAATGACCCCCCCCCCCCCCATGAATTATTTGCAGCATCCATTTGTCTGACACAATCTGTTGCCAAACAAAAAAACAGAGATTCAGACTTTCTGGAAGAAAAAAAGGGACCAAGGTGGGAAGGGGTCACAAGGTCTCTTGAAAAGTCATTCAGATCCACTGGACTGTCCCTGGTTGTGGGAGGTTCGAGACTTCTCTTTGGAAACCCATTGCCATTTCTTCTTAAACATCTGCTTACCTGAATTTGTTGAGACTGTTTTTTTTCCAAAATTAAATGAGAAGATAGAAAATCCCTTGGAGAATTTAGAAAAGAAGGGCTGAAATCTCTTAGAGATTCACTGGATCAGAATGCTCCTTTCATCACACATTTAATTGCCTCTGCAACAGAGGGGCCAATCACTAAATCTTTATCCAAGGGAGAATTTAAAATCTCAGTTTAGGCTCCATGTCATAAGATCAAAAGTTCAAAAGATTAAAAACTAAAATATCTAAAACTCAAAATATCAAAAACATTTTTAATGCAGTTTTTAATGCAGGGGGCAAGCACACATACATTCCCTGCTAATTATATATACCAACTCTGAGATCACACAACAGTGGAGAAGGGATACATTCACATTTTCAATATATTTTGAGTTTTAGATATTTTTGTTTTTTATTCTTTTGAAGTTTTGATCTTATAACATAGACTGCATTTTAACATCATCTGGGAGGTTCTAGGAATGCAGCCATGCACATTTCCTTAAAATGGCACCAGTGGCCATAGCCCTGGAATAAGTACAAACAGAGCCATGCACACACTGAAAACAGTGCATAGTGAACTGTGCAACAGAAGAAACTAAGTTGTTTAAAACAGATTTTTCCTCACATGAAGAAACTGCAAATAAAACATTCCTCATATTTTCACAATTTGTTAGAACAAAGTTTAACACATGAGCCTGGCAATTCAAAATTTTGAAAATCAAAGTTGCAGAAGTATACACTTTTTCAGAAAGTGTAAGACTGGCATTAACTAAGTGCTTAGCAGCAGTGGGATCAATAAAAGCTATAGCTGCTATGTCAGGTTTGGGAGCAGTGTTTTACATTTTAAAAGACTGAGGGACTTTATATATCCTATCTGCCTTTTTAGGGGCAGCTGGCTGACTATCAGGAAATTGCAGACAGTAATACACATCATCTATAGCTGACAGAACAGGAGGAACGGGTGTAGGTTCTGGAAAATTGTCCTGTAACAGCTCTATTTTCTGAGGGACTGAGAACCCTCAGTGTTCTCCCACTGAAAACACTGACACATTCTAGCAATAGGCTGAGAGAAAGAGAAACTCTCACAGGGAGGATCAAAACCTGGGCTCTCCTCTGAGTTGGAATCAGAAATCTGAGGAAAAATCCTGTATCTGTCCCTGTTTCTTCCTTTTCAGATTCAGTATTTTGAATATCTTCAGGAAACTAGGAATCATTCCTTCTTTTACCAAAAACTACTCTACAAGAAGGATCGAGTAGCCTGAATTACACCCTAAGTCAGACATAGTAAAGTACTCCTATCCAAAGAAATGTGAGGAGGAGTAGATACGTTTGTTTTTTTTGTTAAGAAACATAGGGCAAGCTGTGTTACTAATGGCAGCAGTTGCTTCCCTAGGGATGGGCACAACATTCTGACACAACAGGGAAACCTTCAATGTTTCCTCTCCCAGGACCAGTAAGAATGGGTCTCCCCTTCCCACTAAGTGGACTACAGCAGCCACAGAGGATGTGGCTAATCCCCAGTCCATAGTGGCTGTAGGTTCTATACCAGAGGGATCCAGGGTAAAAGATGAATGGTCTGAGGTACAACAAATGGCCACAACAGAGTCACCCACTTGTGGCTGAGAGAAATTTCTAGCCTGCAGTGGTGGTAAAGGCTGTTTGACTTTTTCTTTTTGTAGCTGGAGATGGGAGCGGAAGTCTGTTCCATGGTCAAGCCTATAATGGTGCCTCTTTCTCAGGGAAGACAAGCAGCAATCGTGGCTAAAACTACTAGTCCACAAAAGTTACTTTTTTTACAGAAAAAAACAATAAAAAGCACTATACAACACTAAGTCAGCCCTACAGAAGAAAAGTAAACATAATTTCTCTACAGAAAATAAGTTTGCAGTTAATTTACACTATTTTTAAACTGACTGAAAAAAATGAATGTTCTGTTTAAAAGTATGTTTCAGTCTTGAGACAGTCCTAGCTTTAAAATAATTAGAAAGTAATAAAATATCAATAAAATTAAGAATTGGAAATTTTTCCCCCAAAAAGAACTTAAAGATCCAGCAAAGGAAAGTACAAGCTGACTATCGATCCTTAAAATCCTCAGAGGAGAGAAGTTTTCTGCAGCAGTAAAACTCTAAAGGGCTTTACACCCAGTCTTGTCTCTTAGTCGGCTCTGCTCAAGCTTCTTGACAGTCTGGGTAAATGGAAGGTGCCCTGAAGCTTAGGAAGCTGGCCAGCTGTTATAGTCTTGGCAGGATATGACCCATACAGCTAAGGCTGCTGCAGCAGTGATCAGCTTGTTGAACATCTATTGCTTACTGATCTAGAATCCTCTTCCTAGTAGATAGGAAGCTTTTGCAAACTATAAAATGAAGTTCTAACTTTGATTTTTGAACATACCTGTATATGGAATATATGGCAGCACTCATTAACTGAAATTCACGAATGTCAGCATCTGCTTTATTGACATACTTTGGTTGACAAAACAGATGACCAACGGGTGTGCAAGATCAACAATATGCCCCTTCCCCGGGGATTGCATGATCCCAGAATTAGCATATATAACTAGTTGAGGGTATAGGGAGGCTTGCCCCCTGCAAAATCAGTTATTTCCATTTGCATGGTCCGAGGTTCTGTCTTGGAACATGTTTGTTAGAGTGTCAATCTTTTTATTTTGTTTTTACAGTCTACATTTTAAGTGTCAGTCTACTGAAGTTTAGATTAACTTGGATCTCAAAAGTTAAAATAAGCTACAGTAAATCAACACTAAAACACTGACTACAAAAGGTGAAAAAAAAAAAAAAGATCAGTGCTGTAGTGCACATGCTCTGAGGCACAACTTCCGATCATGCAAAAGGAAAATGGTGCTTTTTTTGCAGAGGGCAAGCCACCCTGCACCCCCATGTGGGGAGCTGTGGCCCTCACATTCCCTCCTATTTATGTATACTAACTCAAGAGACTGCAAAATCATCAGGAAAGAGACAAATTCTCCACCCCCAGGGGAATGTCTATCTTGCCCTAAATTTTAAAGTATATTGGTGAGTTTTGCATTCACGTTTGTTTCTCAATCAAGTTTTAGTTCCATCTGTAATGTGAATGTTGATACTACAATTTATTTTGTTAAAAAAAGAAAACTATGATGCTTGTTTTTGATGTTTAACTATCTACTCAGTTTTTATAAATGATCATAACCAGCCATCAGGTCATAAAAGGTATTTTCAAGCAGATGTAAAACATTCTGGTAATAAGAAACAAATTATTTGTTAAGTACACTACGGCTTTGGTGTTATGTCATCACATATCTTCATTTTCAAAGTGAGAATTTTCTGCAATACACTGGCATCATTGGTTAGGTACAGGTCTATGTTACAAAGTCTAATTTGTGGAGAATATCAGTACACCCATAAAAGCTTGATGTTGAAGCAATCAATAACAAAATCAAATGGAATTTTAAGCCAATAAATCAAGTTACTAACTAAGCATTATGCAAAACAAATTATTAATAAAACAAGCTTTTGAAAACATTTACTTTTCGTAAAGTAACCCAAAATATTTCTTGCAGTAAGTTCATATTTATTTATTTTAAGAATTACCCCCTTGCCACAATGATTGCTGCATTATAATATTTCTGTTGCAAATACAGTTCATGTTTTATTTGGTTTTAAAGACAGTCTCTGAGATGTTTTTAAAGTTAACCTCCCTTTTCTGACATTACGAGGGGGTTGTAATATGCTGTTTCTACTGCACCATCAACGGCAGTACAAAAGTTACTATATTTATTTGCTAACTGCTGCTTCAAGGTATATAATGAACTAGCTATTGCAGGTAAAATGCCTTACCTTGAAACTGAAGAATGGATTCTAAATGGACTTTGATGTGGAGTAACATGCTACTGTGAGCAGTTATTCCATGCCTGAGTCTAAAACCTTGGACTCCACCAGTCCCTATCCAGTACATGCTAATGAGACTGCTAGAGCCTTATGCCCAGTTCTAAAACTGGTAATCTGGTTTGCTTTGCCAAAAAAAACTTCACTGTTTTACATTACTGAAGATTTTAAGTATACAAATCTGAAGCAATGGTGTGGTCTATTGACCTCAAAGGGCCATTTCAGCAAAGCTGAAGTTCCACCTGCTTGTTTGACTTGGTACTGAAGGCAGTACCTGCTGGGAAGCTGATCTGTTTGCAATTGCAAATTCTGCATAGGGGTGGAGCTGTGCCTGGTAGATGGGGGGAGGGGAGAGCTAAGGACTGTGAACAAGCATGGTTGGATAGTGTGTGAATTGCCCCCAAACTTTAGTGAGGACAGTCACATAAATCCTTCAGTTAAAAAAAAAAAAACAGAAGTATTGCCTTATTGGGCTACTGGCCCTGAATGTCTACTTCCTGCCAAGGACAAGGAGAATACAAGCAATATTGCTGTGCTGCTATGCCTGCATTCTCCCATCTGCCCTACAGGTGGAGCAGCTGTGCAGAATAGCTGCATGGCCCTACCTGTAGGTAATTCCTGGTACTGCACGTAAGCTGCCTGCCTGCAATAAAAGGGTGGCATACAGATGAAGCTGTAGTGACAGACAATTTTAGCCAGAAACAATGTCCCTGTGTCCGAGGGTAATATCACTGTATGGTAGGCATAGGCAATGAGATTCATTAGTATAGAGTGCCTTGGTATCTCATTACCCACTCCTAGCATAGTGGAACTTCTGGAGGGGGTTATGGCCAGCAAGTAAAAAATACCAATTCAACCTGATAGCTGCCTGAATGATGGTCTCTCCTGGCTCTGGTGATGGGGAACAAATGGGTTTATTGGTCAGGAGGGGGCTGATGACTGGTAGGCAGTAGGATCAAGAAAGTGATTAAAAACTGAGTTCAGAGTTCGCAGTAAAATACAGCATTAAGTACAAGTGTCTGGAAATAAGCTTTATATATTTTAAAGAACTTCTTGGCAAACAAAACTTCTGATTTCTCAGCTACATAATCAATCCCAGTGAATGGTAATCATATATGTAGAGTTTTATAATCCAGCAAGTTGCATCAAATGCCCAGGACTATGTAAAAAAAAAAAAAAAACAACCAGAAATTTTAAAAAAATCTACATCTGATCAAAGTCCTTAATCTAAGCTCTTAAGGTAAACCAACGTTTTTAGTCCAAGTGAGAACAGACCCGTGTCACCATATAGCTAGAATGACTCCAATATCAATTGTAAATATAGTAAAACATTTTTAAGAATAATAAATATCCTTGTATTTTGTTTTAAAACATTTAGTTAGGGCATGAGAAAGCAAGCTAGAGAAAGACGCTTTAGTGAGAGCCATTAGAGCAGTACGACAAGAAGGAAGGAGAATTAGGTGTGTTTACTAAGAGAATCAGGGGTATGAGGTAAGCTTGTGGGGTCAGTAGAAGGAAATGCTGCTAGAGGACTTCTTTGGAAAAGGCTTCAGATGGTAGAGGAATAAAGAAAACAAATGTAGGTAAGTCTAACAGCAGGTTAAGGCAGGAAAAGGACTCCAAAGCCATTTTAATTTTAGAACTAATCATTTGATATCATAACATTAAGCTTATTAGGAAGATAAGGACTGATCAGAAAAATAATTAGCCTACGTGTTTTTTTAATATAGAGAGTTTTGCAAAGACTGAGACCTGTGACTGAGCTTTTACAAGGTGTGGGAGTTGGGGTAAAGGTTGAGGTGGAAGCAGCGCAGACTGGGGGGGGTCTTTTTCATTCCTCTGAAAGTAATAGCATGTTACCAGGGTGTGAGAGAAGTGCATAAAAGGATGATGCTAGGAAGATGAAGAGATGGGCAGTTAGGAGGCTGGGAATGAACTAAGGTGTTTAGGGAAGGTAAGGAACAAAGTTGATAATGTTTCATTCCATGTAATTCAGGGTGTTGACAAAAATCCCAGATGGGTTGTTGCTGAAACTGTAACAGCAGAAAAGCATTGCTCAAGGTAAGGAAGGCTTTAGGAAGAAACTGGTAAATTTAAGCTGATCACATCTATTTTGGTTAAACAGCATGTCATCTTTTCATTTGATTATTATGAAGGGCACCAGAAGATCTTGTTTAAAGAAATATTCCATTGGCCAACCTTCTGGATCCTGCTGTTTACCTATTTCCACAGCACCTGGACTACTGCAACAACTTGTCAAAGTATGAAATATTCCCTTCTTCAGTTCAAATGAATTTTTCTGCAGTTTTGGCATGTGTACCCGCTGTACCTCACATTCCAGCAGACGTGTCTGTGAAAACCTTCACAAGTGGTATACTGTGGTAGCTGTACAATTTATCAACACTAGGTGTATCAAAGCCAGATCATCACACCTGATGTCTCAAATGTGTTTTTTTTCCAAAGATGATACTTAGGGAGAAATTTCACTTTTTCATGAAATGCAATGAAAATGGAGATGGTTATAATAAACTTGGATGGATGGACTTTCCTTCTCCTGCATGGTGGTGTGGGAGGAAGTTTAGTTGTCTCTTCACATAGAAAACACTTTTTTTGTCCTTATGATGAAATGTCTTTTCATCTATTTGTATTTGATAAAACGGCACACCATGAAATGGTTATCAGTCATTTACTTTAGTGTATTTAAAAGTTCTGCCTCAGAAAACACACTTCATAGTAACTGTAGCTGTAGCATTAGCCATGTAGATTTTAGCTCAAGCTGACTAGCAGTTTGGGCACATGGAAGGTGCCTCGAAGCTTTGGAAGCAGACTGGCTGTTATATCCCATGCAGGATATAACCCACAAAGCCTAGGTTGCTGCAGTGGTGATCATTCTAATATCTGCTGTTATAGTAAGTTTGCATATACAACTGGACTTTCCTTGTCTGGTGCCAGGATATGTCCAATGACACACACACTCAAGTCCTTGATCAACAAGTACCGGTATGCCTCTGTCATAGTAGATGTGGGTGTCAATGACTTGAGCTGTACCTCCCTGGACTATTTATGGAACTCTTAGCCTATGTGTCCAAGGCCGGTATGATACTGAGATTGAGCAGCATTCTACCTTCTCCAAGGATGATGCCTCAGTATGGGCAAAAAATAATTGACTTCAGTAACTGGCTTAACTTTTGGTGTCATTCAAAAGGGGTTCAATGTTTGTCAGCATGGCAGGATATGATCAAAAGATCTTCCTGCTTCACAAGGGATGACCTGCATCTTTCCCGTCTAGGATTTGGCAAAAATATTGTCCACCCTCATAGTTCTTTTTTTAGGCAATGCCAACCCGACAATCCTACCGACCTAACAAAGCAAGCAACTGAAACTATGACGGTGTTACTGATCTATGCTAGGAGCCTAAGCAAGAAACTCCACTTCCTGCAAGCCCTCTTCACCATGGAGATGTAGACATCTGTGTAGTGATTGAGACAGGTTCAAAATAGTGGGCAGCACTCCAGCTGTGCAGAGCTAAAAGGCCTTATACATGTTTAAAACAGCTACTGCACAGGAGGGGAAAAAAGCTGGAGGTGTCTCAGTCTACATCCAGAAGAGACTCACATAAAGGCTGGTAAAGCAGCATGATGCACTAGAGCTTCTTCATGTCTAAATAACCATCAGAAATGTCCCATAATACATATTAGTTACTATAAAACCCCATCTATGTCCCAAGAAAGCAGCAGCACCTATCTACAGGAACAGGAATTACTCAGTATTATACCTAGTACCATTTTTCTAGGTGAGTTAAACTATCCAAATATAAATTGGGAAACACACACCACCACTAGTGCAGAAGCACAGTGATTCCTGGATTTATCAGTACAAACACCCTGGAACAATAAGTTTGAGTGGCCAGTAAGGAAAATAACATCTTGCACCATCCCTTGTGTATTTTCATCATATGTTAGGTCTGATCATAAAGCTGTCTCCATCAAAATAAAACTGAAGCCATAGACCCCTTCCAATCAAAGTACCTTTAGAAGCTTCTCTAAGACAGACTCCAACTCCTAAGTGATACATTAGCAAGTTTCAAATTTCCACCAAACCCCGTTAACAATATGCATAAATATACACCACCACACTATACCAGCATGTAAACAGCTGCATATATACAGTTGAACCCTATAGGAGCAAACACAGGGAACACTCCAGAAACAAGCCCACATGCTGGAACCATAATATCAACTAGCATTACATTAAAAGGAAGAGAATTTTGTCCAGAAGTAAGAAGAATTAATTCCTAGAATGATAAATCCATTGTAATAAATAAACAACCCAGGAGCTTAATAAAATGCACCAAAGCCAATTCTGACATTAAAATAGCTACCCAAACCAAAGGAAATCACAAGGCCTCTTTTAGTTATGTCTATAAGCTCAGAAGCACAACACAGCAATGCACTGAGCTGTTTGAGAATTGCATTTAGATCTAGATGTCATTGTCCCCTTTACTCAGCCCTCATTAGGCCAGTCATTAAGTATAATGTCCCCTTTGGCATGTATTGGTCCAGACAAATGCAACAACTGGAACAGCCACATATCCATCCAAGAAGCTACAGTTCCATCTATTTGGAAACTTTCCTTCAGTATCCCCCTCCATAAAGGTGGCAATTCTACTGACCCATCTAGCTATCATCCTATTGCCATCCTATCACCCTCTCTAAGATACTAGAAAAATGTATTCACTCACAACTTCTTAAATACCTCCTCCAGCAAAACCTTCTCACTCCCACACAACATGGCTTCCGCCCTAACCTTAGTACATCTACTGCCCTCCTATCTTTCACACAGACCATAGCAGAGGCTCGTGACAGCAATCTACTCATATCCTGTCTCTTTCTTGACCTTTCCAAAGCATTTGACACCGTCTCCCACTCCATCCTCCTTACCAAACTTGCAAACTTTAATCTATCTGCCACCTCCCTTACCTGGTTCTCCAGCTACCTATCTTGTAGACAACAATCTGTCAGATGACTCTCTTCCTATGCTCCCTATATTTTGGTCCCTACTGGAGTCCCACAGGGCTCTATCTTGGGTCCTCTACTATTTAATGCTTTCACAAATGAGCTCTACACATCTTACAAAAAATCTTCCCTCATCCAATATGCAGACAACTCAACACTCATCTCCATCTCCAACAATATCTCAGAACTATATTGCCTCACTCAACACTCCTTTCTTACCACCAAAAAATGGTTGTCAGATAATCAACTCATCCTCAACCCCAAAAAGACTAAGCTCTTGCTCTTTCTCCTCCTCTCTCTTTCCCATCATAAATCCACTTTTACTATCACTTACTCCAACAAAACAATCATTCAGCCTGAACCTCAAACTAAACTCTTGGGTGTCATAATAGACGATGCTCTCAAATTTAACCTACACTTACTCCAATATATATAAAAAAAAAAAAACAGAAACTAGGATTGCTATACTGTAATAAAAAAATTCTAACTCCAAATGCTAGACTCTCCCTTGCTCAGACATTCCTCCAACCCTCACTTCTTTATGCTGCTAACCTATAGTCAGGCCACAACTTTGACTAAACTCCAACAAACATATCATATAATTGCTAGATTCATCACTAACTCTCACTACACCTTACATCACTGCCTTGCCCTAAACTCCCTGCAATGGCTTGAATTCCCACAGCTACTGCTAATATCACAATTCCAAATTGTACACTCTGTATTATATAGACCGTCTGCCTGTCCAGCTCTCTCTATCCTTGTATCCACCTACTCCCCAGTTTGGTCCCTGCGCACTTCAAACCAGCAACTACTAGCAGTCTATCCACCAAAGAAAAATGTGGGCAAATTACTATATAAATGCTCAGTAGCTCAGTCCTGGAACAAACTTCCCTTAGACTTATGTGCCATTATACACCCATCTCACTTTAAAAAGGAAATCAAACATCATCTGCTCAACTTCAAAACTTGTCCCTGCCATAACCTCACCTAACCCCCACTTTCAGAGTATATAACTCCCACCCATTCTACCTAGACTGCAAAAAACAGCCTACCAAATCTCTCAAAGTATAAAACTAATACAGTTTCTAAATCACATGGTATTCTTTATCACTAAAGATTGTTACATATATAATGCCTTATGCTTGTATACTATCCTACTCTTATCCTTTCTCTGCTCATCCTATTATATATTTATCTTATCCCTCTTTTGGCTTTATCTTTAGATATGGCTAGTAGAATTCTAGATGCAACTTGACCTTGTTTTACCATTACTGCACTGCTTTCTTTTACCACACTGTAAATTCATTTGGAATCTTTTTTCTGCAAAATTTTAAATGAATGTAACTAACTGAAACTTGTTTTCTCTGTAAAAGGTAAACTGAATGTAACTAAATTTATCTTGTATTCTCTGTTAACATGTACATTAAATATAACTGGAGCTTTTCTCCTCGGGTCTCCACTGAAAATGGGTTTCTGACCCAGCTGGAGTAACCCGGTTAACAAATGTCAATAAATAAATAAATAAATACTAAACAATATGTCCTATATGGACCAGATGGACTCAAAGCCCTGTCACTATACTCTGTATTTTACAGACTGCTAAGAGATTACTTGTGTCTGCCATACAAGACATCCTCCAACCCAATACTGATGGACCTACTGAATATCAACAAGCATAATGGCATCCGAAATGTTGGGTCTAAGGTTCTAAACATCTTCTGCAATATCAATAGACTAGTTTGGAGAGACAGGTATATCTTGCAGAGGATACGAATGCTATGGAACAGTCTCCCCATCCACATAAAACAAGGCTCATCTCTATCCATATTTAAACACAACTTGGATCTATGGATGGGTACTAGAACATTTACCCCAGGTATGTCCCCTATACTACAAATGAATGGAGGCAGCTCTTAAATTATTTATCCCATTCATGGGTCCCCTAAAATTCTGTATTCCCACTAGGGGTAATATATAATTATCAACCATGGGGTGGCTAAAGCCAATCTAATACCAAAAAGGATAAGGTAATTCAAGTATAAAAAGGGAAATTGGTTTGGCTTACAATGGCCTGCAAGTGCAGCTAGCCAAGTACTTACCTATGAACATATATGGCTTGCCAAAATAGTGCTTTTTATTTAAAAATGCAACAAAATTCAGGATGCATTAAAGCAGAGTAGGTACTCTTGTGGTAAAATTCAGAAATCCTCTTGTTGAAGACATATACAGAAATTTGACCTGGACAGTTGTACATACAGTCTCACAATACTATGATTTAGAAGTACATTGTAGTGGCAGATCTGACAAAGAAAGAATAGTACTGCAGGGTGTTCTGTTTCGAACTGTCCCCCACCCTAGCTTGGTCAAGAACTACACTGCTTAAAATTATGCACCTTTGTTTTACTGTTTCAAGAGTCTTCCCTGAAGGATGCCAGCAGCTTTGTGTGAAATGTTCAAATTAGTAAATTTTCAATGACAGTAAATACACTGTCCCACTGCCTTCCACCCATTCTCATTTCCTATCTTATAAATAGTTATTGGTGTGCTTACAGTGTGACTGCAATGTTCTATATTTTGGATGTTATTATTGTGATGACCGTGCCCTGGCCCAGCAATCAGGGAGCCTCAATCCTCACCACTAACACCAGGGAGGTTGTCTCCTAGAAGAGGAAAGGATAACTAATACACACAGTAAAGTACAATTTCCCTTAAGTGCACACAGAGATCACAGTCAGTCTGGGGCTAGTTGCTCCCTTGCTCACCAGGTCCCCAATAAGACTCCCCACTGGCACAGCTATAGGGTCCAGATCTCAGCCTAGCTGGGCAAGCTAAAACCACCAGTACCCTCTCTGTCCAACCAGTGCCTCGTGTCCATGCCTAAGTAGCTGACACAACACACACACACTTTGAGATAAGTATTTATACAACTTCACAGACACTCCTGGGGAAGGCTGACATAGATTCTCCAGCTGTGCCCCTTACCCAGACCATACGGTAGTAATTCCTGCCACCACCCAGCTAATTATCAGCTACTAAAAGTCCCTTAAAAGGGTGTCCAATTATTACTGTGCAATATTATAAGCCAATGGTAGTATGACTAATCAGTATCAAGGCTTATTGGAAGGGCTTATTACAATAAACTCTATAAATTTATAATGTACTCTAAAGCATACTTTATCTCTACATAAACCAGCCACAGGTAGAAGGTTTTAAAAATATTTAATAATAAATAATTAAAACACAAGACAAAACTACTACACCACAGAGATATCTAAGACTTCAGAGATCATACAGAAACTTAAAATAATACAGTAGTACAGGTCTGATTTCAAAGAAAAATGCCTAATTAATCTTCACTAGCTTTAACTATTCCTACAAGAAATCACAGTGCTAAAACTTACATGTGAGCATAAGGCAGAGTGCTGATAAGTTGGATATCAAGATCAAAATGCTCTTTAGTCTCTCATTCGACAATAGTTTTTAAACACTAACCAACAGCTCCCTAAGGCCCTCCCAAATTACATCATTTTTGACACTTAGTCTGGAGTTCCCAGGCCACAAACTGCATTATTTAGCAAGCTAACACCTGCTCAGAAACTTACAACAATACAAGGCATTTTACATATACACTCTAGCAGAAACCAGAGCAATAAAGCACCTTCCATATGTAAATTCTGGTCATAAACTTTAGCCTTAAAACAATGGGCATGAAACCTTCATCCAGACACACTGGAACCGACTTGTAAAACATTAAATAAATTCATATGATCTTTTTAACTTTAAAAGACACATTTGAAATACATGGCTTGGTTTTCCTTACAGATGGCAATGTTGCAACAATCTTGGAAGTTCACATTTTACAGTGTTTTATTACATTTAAAAACTAAAGCCCGTATTTTACATTTATTTATACAGTTGATAGAATTATGTATCAAATTCTATTTGACTAGGCTGGCAGCCTTCGTCTGTCTTTGTCCAATCTTCACAATTATTATTATTATTATTATTATTATTATTATTATTATTGTTACTGTTGTTGTTGTTGTGACTATAATAGCTAAATGCAAGTGCATATGTGTGTTACGAGTCACTTAATTTGCACTGGATGCTTAACCAGTATCAAAAATTAAGACAATATATGTCTAAGATGATGTGAAGGAGCAGTTACAGTGGAAAGCTGTGTTCAGCACTGGAAATTGTATTGATAAAAAGAAACAGATGGTCTTGACTATGGTTGATTTTGACAGTTATTTTTGCTTCTTATAGTGTTGTTTTTCTTTTTTTCAGCTTGACATTATACTGCATGCTTGATAAATATGAATCTGAAACATTCAACTGGCTCTTGAATATCACTGATCAGTATTTTTGGGAGATTAAACATAACTAGATTGTGCTCAATGAGTTAGCTGTTGACATACCTCTCAACTGTCAAGATATTTGCCTCATATTTTTGATCTGTTCCTCATAAAATTTGTGGTTTTCTGGCAAATCAAAGGACTGAAGTAATTAAATAATGAGATACATTTGAGTTTCAGACATAATATCCTTGAGAAAATGCATGTTAACACAAATCCTATTATTCTAGCAACCTTCTAAATTTATAAGGGCTTATAACAATACCCGAGGAAAGCCAAGTCCCTATTATCACAGCTACACAGGTAAAAACCACACTGTCTAAAGTCAAGAATACAGCTTCCATGGGACCTGATAATATCCCTGGCTGTGTTCTACATGAATTACAAAGTGAACTGGCACCACTTCTGAGTACCCTGTTCAATCACAGTCTCATTTCAGGCTTTGTTCCTACCGAATGGTGCACTGCTATGGTCATCCCACTCCACAAAGGGGGAGCGACTACAGACCCTGGGAACTACCACCCTATTAGCCTGATGAGTCTGATATGTAAGGCTATGGAGTGCATCATCATGGACCTTATAAATAAGGACATAGGGAATCTCCAAACTCTGGACCCAACACAATCTGGGTTTATGAAAGGTAGATCATGCCTGCTCAACCTAATAGACTTCTTCAAGTCTGTCACCAGAGCTGTGGATGTGGGCAAGGTAGTTCACACAGCCTACCTAGATCTTGCCAAGGCCTTCAACACCATCCCTCATGCAGGAATCATAGATAGACTCACTAAACTAGGTATAAACCCCTATGTCATAAAATGGGTTTCCAACTGGCTCACTGATAGAACCCACACTGTGAAAGCAGCGGATTCCAAATCTGACTACTGACCAGTTACAAGTGGTGTCCCACAGGGATCAGTCCTAGGCCCTCTCCTGTTTGGCATCTACTTCTCTGAAGTTCAAGCCAAAACAAAGGTACTCTGGCTGACCAGGTTTGCAGATGATTGCAAACTTGGAGCCATTATTGATTCTCCAACTGATGTAGACATTCTACAAAAAGGCCTCACTGACACTAGGGACTGGCGGCAGAACCATGGCCTTAAGCTCAATGTCAAAAAGTGCATTGTCATTCCCTTTGGGAAAAATTTGGTGCCCATGAACTACCACATAGGCAGTAGTCCACTAAACACTGAAGGTGTGATAAGAGACCTGGGGACACAGGTTGACAGCAACCTCTCCTTTGATAACCACATTGCCACTGTAGTCAGAAAGTCCTTCTATGTGGCACATCTCATTACAAAAGGTTTCTCATCCAGGAAGAAAGAGGTCATAATCCCTCTCTACTCATCCCTCATTAGACCTATTATAGAATACAACACCTCATTTGGTATGCACCTCACTAGACACCTGCAACAACTGGAAAGGCCACAAAAATACCTCACTAAGAGGATCTTAGGCCTTAGACACATGCCCTATATGGACAGACTCAAAAAACTCCAGCTATACTCTGTCTCTTATCGCCTACTTAGAGGTGATCTCTGCTTGACCTACAAAGCCATGTCTGACCCAGAGCTGCCAGATATGCTACACCCAAAGAAATCCCAATCCCTCCATGCCACACACTCAAGGGACCTAAACCTCATTACCACAATAAATAGAACATGCTGGAGGGACAGGTTCCTAACTCAGTGACTTCCCATACTCTGGAACAAACTTCCCATTCACCACAAGCAAAACACTTCACTGGTCCTCTTTAAGAAAAATTTTGTTCAATAACCTTGAATTTAAAGAAGAGGAATTAAATATATGTCGTAATTTGTGGGATGCTCTGATACAAGACAAAAAATATATAACTACCTCATATAAACTGATAAAAGAGATAAAACATAATAAACATATTCTCTTATCGAATTACTGGAGGGAAAAATTAATATTAGTTGATGACAGCAAGATCTTGGAAGCATTCAATCTCACATTAAAGTCAGTATGCCTTCAAAAATTACTATTTACACAATTGATGATATTTAACAATGCCTACTATACCCGTCTTACTCTTCATAAATTTGACTCAAAGAAATCGCCTAATTGTCCATACTGCATTGACCAGACAGCTGATTGTTTCACATGTTTTGGAGTTGCAAATGCATTTTTAAACTTTGGAATTCGTTAAAACTACAGTTACAGAAAATGGGCTACCAACACTCAACACTCTCTTGGGAATTTATGATCCTACATATTCCCCCAGATAACTTAGATAAATCAAAAAAGATCATAATCATGAATATTTGTTTATTAATGAAACTATACATAGCTTCAAACTGGTTGAACCCGACCCAGACATCTTGGGAAAATTTTAGAACATTAGCAATAAGACACATATTAGCGCACAAATTGTTAATCAATGACCATAAGAAAAGCATACATAATGTTAAAATATGGGAGCAAATCTTTAATATTGTGTTGGCCTAGGGGTTCTTATCCACTGTTACTCAGGATATATATTTATAACACAGATTCAATCTTAGATTAGATATAGGTTATAATAATAATATAGACTGATGGCTTTTTATGATGTACTTCCTTCTTAATATTTTGTGTTAATATACAATGTTTGTGTAACTTTTGGAAGCAATCATGTACATATTGTATATATATTGTAGTCTGTAGTTATGTAATTGGAAAATAATAAAAGTCGAATTATTGAAAAAAAAAAAAAGAAAAATTTTGACCAGTGGATGGACAACAGAAAGTTCATCCCGGGGATCAGTTCAGTGGCCTTGCTCGACAGGGGCACTGGAAGCTAACTTTGGGTGGCATGATGCCAGGGAATCTTCTTGGGTTAGGCTTATATAGGCTCCAGGGCCATTAGCCTAGTACACACCTATGAACCTATAAGAGCAATGTTTAAAATATGTCCCTATTTTTCAGGATTTTTTCCGCATTATTTTAGGCTTTGTCTAGATTTCTTGCTCTAAGAGGTCGAGACGTATGGGCCTGTTGACAAAATGCACCATATCCTAAACGACAGAATAAAATATTCATAGTTGGTCGCAGATAATAGATACATACAGTCACATATGCATAATAAACTAGTCTTTTGATTTGTTTGGTACATTTTCAAAAGTACATATATGGATATTTATAAATGCAGCAGTAACTTGATTTGTAAGGCAGCCATACTGTGTATGGAGTTTGATTTGCTTCTTTTCAGTGTTTCCTCATTGACGTTATAACCTCAATATGTCATGAATAGTTAAACATAATAGGAGCGACCTGCTTTGCTAACAAATGTTTCAACTTCTTGAAGAGGGGACACTTCTTGTTGTGCAGTAGGATGTCATTCAATAATGAGGCCACTTCTGGATATCATAATATATTTTGTTTTTCTTTCATTTCCTTCTGTTCTTTTCTTAGTCACTTCAGAATTGGGGTCTCATCTGGTGATCAGGATAGTGTCTTTATAACATCAGTAATAAATTAAACTGAAACTAAAAAAAAAACAAATAAATAAATAAATAAAATCCACGGGTTGCTGCACAAGCATATAGTTTTATTACCAATCTGGTACCTCGGCCTTCTCAGGATGTGACATCACAACACTACTTGCTTTTATATGAGAGAGAACCCAGTTAATCGCATCATTAAACAAAAATGTAATCACTTAACAATTGTTTTGTCAAATGTTTAACTAATGGAAATGTTTTCAAACATGAAATTATAGAACTTTATCCCCCAGGGGTTGAATCAGAAAGTCAATTTATGCATTTGAATGTGTTTGATATTGATATTTTGATTGGTAATAAAGTTATATCCTTGTGCAGCAACTCATACATTTTATTTTATTTTATTTTTTTTTTAGTATCATTTTAACTCTGTTGACCTTGAGGGTCGTTTCAATACGTTCATCTGAAAAATCATCCTTTTTTAGAGTCTTTTAGTTGGAGGACTGTTACAAGTGCTCTATAATATTTTACCTTTAAGGATAGTACTAATAATCTGTCAGTAACAGACCATTTATCTTTTTTGAGATATATTGGGTCATCCATCCTTCTTGGGGGTATGGCTTTGGTCTTATGCCATTCTTGGGGTTTAGTATTGTTTGTTGCGCCTTTTAGTATGTAACAGTAGCTATCCATCACTCTTATATTATGAATGTTGTGGTGTGTAAATCATGGAATATACTCATGAAAATCCATTACTCTGTCAAAATTCATATATCTTTCAATAGGCTAAAGGACTTCTGTTATCCAAGTACTTTGAATATGGTACATATGCTACATTAATGAGCAACTTTCAATATCATTTATTTATAGGGGAGCCCTGTCTTCAAGGCAGTTTGTCCTGGTTGCCATTTGTTATTTCTAGCTCAGATATTAGTATGACCAGTAGTAAAGCTTTTTGTTGTGTTCTCTTATATGTGCCTGAATTCCAGGTCTATATCAAAATCACGAAAGAAGGAAATCGTGAATACAAATACGTTGACACATAAAGAGTGAACTCCAGAAGAGCGAACCACCTAGTGAGCAAAAACCAAAACATCGAACGGATTTCCCTAACCAACAGCACCATGCAGGTATACCTAAACTAAGTACAAAAAAGTAACATAACCCCCCACACCCCCCCCCTACTTTAATATACCAACTCCGAGATTGCACTACAGTGAGGGAAAGGGTATATTCCCTTATCCTCAGAATTGCACTGCTGGCCAAACAAATCCGTTCAATGTTTTGCCTTTCGCTCAATAGGTGATTCACTCTTCTGGTAGTTCACTCTTTACGTGTTGACATATTTGTATTCACGGTTACCGTCTTTCATGATTTTGATATAGACCCCTGAATTCCGTATTCTGTACTTCTCTCTCTCTCTCTCTCTCTCTCTGGATATCAGATGTCTAAGCACAACATCAAATTTCAGTTTAGGAAAGACTTCTCTCTCTCTCTCTGTATAGCAGGTGTCCAAGCACAACATCAATGTTTAGTTTAGGATCAACATTATTGGTTTTAAATCACTGATTACGAGTTACACTTTGATGTGCTATATGGAAATTGTTTAAGTTATACTATTTTGGGTTGTTATTGAGACTCATAGCTTTGAAAAGCTTTCTTGAATCATCATACAAATCTTTCTTCTTACTTATTTGTGACTGGATGATAGAGAAAAAAATGTGCAGTACATTTACATTATTGTTTTTGTAGGTTTTGAAGTCTTCACAAGTAAACTGGCCAGTTGTCTATGCAGAGCTGTACTTTTACACCATCCCTTGGAAACATTATCTTTAACATTAGTTTCTTCATAGGTAGTAGGGTACATGCAGTTGTCATGAAGTGTGCATCTTCATCAAACAGAAAGTACAGACTCCATGAATGGTCCTGTGACATCACTTTGGACTGCCTGCATTGGTGTGGATGGTTGCTCTTATGATTAGCAGAGGCACTTGTGGCAATACATTTGCCCCATCTGGCATCTAGGACATCTCCTGGCTAAGTCCTCAGTTTGCTTCTCAGTATCTAGATTATGTATAAAACTTAATACAGTTCACAAGTGCTTTTCATGTGCAATGTTTACAGTGTGCATCTTGGAAGGAATTTTGTTTTATACAGTAAGGTTCTTTGACACAAGGGAAACAGAGCCCTTTTAACTGCAAAGGTGGGTGGTAATCATTTGATTTTTTTTCAGATATCATTTTACAAGATTTTGCATTCTGAACAGAATAGACTCATTCCTTGTTTCATTTTGGATAATAGCATTATCTTTCTCAGCAAGATAGGATCATTCCTTGTTTCCTTTTGGATAAGAGTGCTCTCTCTCTGAACAGAACACAATCATTCACTGTTTCCTTTTGGATAAGAGTTCAGTCTCTCTGAACAGAACACAACCATTCCCTGTTACCTTTCTGATAAGAGTGCTGTCTCTCTGAACTGAACACGATCATTCCATTTCCTTTTGGATAAGAGTGCTATCTCTCTGAACAGAACAGGCTCAAACTTTGATTCCTTTTGGATAAGAGCATTATCTTTCTCAACAAGATAGGATCATTTCCTGTTTCCTTTTGGATTAGAGTGCTATATCTAAGAACAGAGCAGGATCATTCCCTGTTTCCTTTTGGATAAGAGTGCTGTCTCTCTGAAGAGAACACGAACATTCCATTTCCTTTTGGATAAGAGTGCTATCTCTCTGAACAGAACAGGCTCAACCTTTGATTCCTTTTGGATAAGAGCATTATCTTTCTCAACAAGATAGGATCATTCCCTGTTTCCTTTTGGATAAGAGTGCTATCTCTCAGAACAGAACAGGATCATTCCCTGTTTCCTTTTGGATAAGGGTGCTATCTCTAAGAACAGAACAGGATCATTCCCTGTTTCCTTTTAGATAAGGGTGCTATCTCTAAGAACAGAACAGGATCATTCCCTGTTTCCTTTTGGATAAGAGTGCTATCTCTCAGAACAGAACAGGATCATTCCCTGTTTCCTTTTGGATAAGGGTGCTATTACTCAGAACAGAACAGGATAATTCCCTGCTTCCTTTTGGATAAGAGTGCTATCTCTTTGAACAGAACAGGATCATTCCCTGCTTCCTTTTACATAAGGGTGCTATCTGTCTGAACAGAACAGAATCATTCCCTGTTTCCTTTTGGATAAGAGTGCTATCTCTCTGAACAGAACAGGATCATTCCCTGTTTCCTTTTGGATAAGAGTGTTATATATCTGAACAGAACAGGATCATTCCCTATCTCCCTTTGGATAAGAACATTCTCTCTCTCTGAATAGAAGATGATCATTCCCTGTTTAATTTCAATAAGACAGGTAAGTGTTCAGCTATCAATAGGCATGGCAGTTAATTAACATTTTTGTGATGCCTTTTAATTCAGTATGATATGAATATACTCCTAGGAAACATGATTGTCATTGCAGGTGTATTACTGTTATCAGTAATGAAAGGGATTAAAATGGACACCGAATATTATGTCCCTAATGTGAGCTTTGTTCCATAAGGGTATTGGTTACATTTCTTTACCCCTAGAACAGTCTCTCTGTCATTGTATTATTTATTGATTGATTGATTGATTGATTGATTGATTGACTGATTTGTTTATTTAATTATCTGAGTTTATTTGCCAGGGTAGGGCACTGATCAGTTCTGACCAATTTCACTCTCAGTCTGTGGTCAAGAACTGACCAGACATACAAAATAGACAAGATAACAATAACATATACTTGACAAAACAGTACAATGGTAGAGTAATGCTTTGCATCCATAGTAAGTCCAATGTACTAATCTACAATAAGTACAAAAGTTTCAAAAAATTGAGAAATTAGAGTAAAATAAATTATAAGTGTGAAAGGAGGTAAAGGATCTTAGTGACTGAGTTAGAGGGGAGAAGAGTATAACCGGCTGTTCTCAGTGGTCATAAAGTAAATGCCCTAATGTTTTTAGTACCATCTGAGAACATGTGATAGAACATTATCATCTTCTGGTTGCCAAGATGCTCTCTCATGCACAGCGATTTGTCCATTTCCACCCAGACCAATTTCATAACAATGCATTCAATGGACATAGCACTACTGAAAGTTTCAGAAGGAACTGTGGTAACATTTGGCCAGTCCTACATAATGCCTTTATCATCCCCCCATTTGTCTTGCACCTCGTGTAAATCATCTTTGCAATCACATAACCACAATAAGATGTCTTTCCTTTGAAAACAATCACATTTGTCTCTGCTAAATTGAGTCTCCCTTCTTAAATCTGTCTTTAAATTATTCCAGTTACCTTTACCATCTTTACCTGTCGCTAAATCAGTGTGTATTCAACATACCTCTCAACTGTACAGATTTTCACAGAATGTCCAGATTTTTGCCTCATAATTTTGCTCTGTTTCTCATAAAACTGTGGTTTTCTGGCAAATCATTTTCTGAGTTCAATCCTCAGTGATGGCATGCATTTGAGATTTAAACCTTGTGCCCTTCAGAAAATTCAGGCTAATGTAAAACCTGTTATTCTATCAACTTTCTAAACTTGTAAGAGCAATATTTAAAAATTGCCCCTATTTTTGGGCCTTTGTCCACCCATTATTTATGGCTTTGTCCAGATGTTTAAGAGGTTGAAAGGTATGGTAGTCAAAGTGTTTGATTTTTCATATTATATCAGATGGCTGGTTTATGTGTGGCTCCAAAGACAAAATGATAATATGGGATTATACTTATTTATTTATTTTTATTTATTTTATTTTACATTTGTTGACCGGGATAGTCTGACTGGATACATGTCCATTTTCAGAGGAGGCCCGGGGAGAAAAGCTCCAAATCTACAGATAAAAACATACATACATGCCAAGGGTATTACAAAGTCAGTAAGGTTTGGCATTCAAGAGGAATTCACAATTTTACCAGGGGAGAAAAGCTCCAATTGCACAGATAAAAAAACATACATACATGCCAAGCAAATATTACAAAGTAAGTAAGGTGTGTCCCTCAAGAGGGAGTCACAATTTTAACAGTGTGTAGTAGAATATAAAATATTAAACAGGTGGCTTACAGCAACAATTATTATATTAAACAGGTGGATGACAGCAACAATTATTATTTACAAAGTAATGTACAGAACAAGAATGTCACAGCAAGCATTTGTGGGCAAGAAGCTAATACAGTACTGTTAAGTTAGGCGGTTGTTATGGAGATTAATCGGGGTTGGTACATGGACAGAGCCAGTGCATTTTATAATACTGCTTGATGCCTTTTTTAAACTGGAATTAAGATCCAAGCTTTGCCAACAGAGTTGACAGACAGGGAGTCTCCAGCTGAGTTATTAGCTTTGTGTGTTTGGACTAACAGCTTGTTGGATGAGCGTAATGGTCTGGAGTTACTATTTGGTTTTATCATATTTTTAAGTGCAGGGGTGTTTTCAGGTTGGTTGAGAATATTATGTGCTACTATTAGCTAATTGAACTGAAATAAGCTTGGCAGTTCTAGCCACCCTAGGAGACTGATGTTTTGGCAGTGATGTGTCCTATATGTGGATCCGGTGGCGAATCTGGCAATATGGTGCTAACAGTGAGAGAGTTTGGTAAGCTCTGATTTGTTTAGCTTACAGAGTATAGGGGAAGCATATAGAAGGGTAGAAAGAAGATGACAGTGGGTGATTGCAATCCTAGCTATTAGGGTTAGAAAAGGTTTATTTCTATATAATAAGCCGAGCTTCTTATTGACGGTTTTGATAGTTTTGTTAACGTGCAGATCGAATTTGAAATTACGTTTGATAACATTGTTACGGGTCGAATGGGAAGTATTTCTAGATTATGCACAGAGGAATCGAATTACGAGGAGGAGATAACCAAAATGATAGGACATTTTGAAACAAGAGGTTATGATAGTAATAGAGTCAAAAATATTACCCAGAGACAGAGATTTTAGGGGTAATAAAGTGCAACCTTGGCTCAAACAAGAGGGGATTAGTAGACCTGTGGTTAACAGCAGGAAAGAGAATGATATCCTCAGACTTATGTTAACGCACAGTAACAATGTTCAGGGGGCGTGTGAGATCATTAGGAGAAACTGGAAGATTTTATTGTCAGATGACAAACTGAGAAAGGGTGTGGCGGACCAACCATTCTTTGGGTTTACAAGGAATAAGAACCTAAAGGACATTTTGAGTAATGAAAAAGAAAAAGTGGCTAAACAGGTAATAATCAGTAAAGGAACTAAACCTTGTGGGACATGTAAAGCGTGTAATAGCATAGATAAGAATAACATTTTCATACATCCAGCCACAGGCAGGGAATATTATTCTGGGGCAAAAGCGAACTGTAACACTCACAATTTGGTATACCTTGTCACATGTCAATTGTACACATGCTACTATGTGGGCAAGACTAACTGCAAATTTAAGGTCAGGATTCTAAATCACCTGTCTGCTATAAGAAAATGGAATGAACATAATGTCCTAGTTAGGCAATTTTCTAATAATGAAGGTTCATTATTTTAAGTTTAAGGCTATCTGGATTATAAGGAAGGCACATAGAGGTGGGAACATAGTGAATGATACAGACTTGGAAGAAATTAGATGGATAGTGGAATTGACAGCACATAGGTTTCCAGGATTAAATGAGGTAGTCCCTTTAAAACCAGTACTCAAGAAAAGACGGGTTTTGTACTAAGACATGATTGGTTGCAGCTCCATTTTTAAACAACAGTGTCATACAACATTTTTATCTGAAGAAGGGCACAGCCTGAAAGCGCTTATCTTTTGTGTATTTTGCTGGTACTTATCGCTTTTTATTGGAATAAAACAAGAAATCTGAGTGGTGGTTGCTGCTATTTGTTTTGCTCTGAATTGTACTGGTGTCTTGGCAGAACAACCTTTGGTGAGAAGGTTTTTATTTGCTGCTTTGGACTCATTATCAACAGTAGTAGGTTTTAGCCAGGTTTCTGTGCGACACATTATATCTGGGGAATGGACTGCTAATAGGGCATGTAGGTTATGTACTTTATTGTTTAAACTTCTAATGTTTAGGTGAAAGCTCAGAAGAGAGTTAGTGGTTCTATTAAGTGGCAGAGTAATGGTGGGAGTGTTGTTGTAGGAGTTAGTGGTACTAGGTGAAGAAGGGCCAGGGTTGGGATGTATGTCCCCGTCTGCTACGAGGTTGTAGCGAATTCTGATTATGAGCTTTAGAATTTTATTTATAAGCTTTTGATAGCATTTGTTTTTGGGGTTGGAGTTTATGGTTTTAATTGGGTGGTAATTTAAAGGGATGTTAGATTAGATGTGTGGGGGATAGCTAAATAAGATGTCTTATTTGAGAAGTCGGGGGTAACAGTGTGATGATTTGGGTAGTGGAATCCAAGGTAGTATTAGCCTTCATAGTAGGTTAGGAGATAAAGGATAGGTAATATTGACAGCAGACAGATTGACAGCGTATACTTAGATGTTCGTGTATTAAGAGTTCTGGTCATTTTAGGGCTTGATGTCACCTGGATATGGTAAGAAGGAAGGAAAAAAATTACAATATACAATTCATGACACAGCAATGGAAACAAGAAAGCACTATTTTGATAGAATGCCTTTTCCCAATAAATAAATCTCATCTTTACCCATACAGGAAAGATCCAGCAGATCTCATCACTTAAAAGAATGCTCTGATAAATGTAACCACTGACCACACTACAGCTGTTTTTTCTCATCAGACACACAATGCTGTAATTCTTTCATTGTAAGAGACTGAAGCAATCTTAGGATTTCCTCCACGTCTCAAACCGAGTGATGAAGTTTAACACTGGTTCACCACCATAAGCCCCTTTATAGAAGAGAGTAGTTAATGCTTAATTAGGTGTTATCTGGATCATGTGGGGACACATTCCAGTCATCTCAGTGGAGCTTCTGTAAAGTGCAGTGTTTGATGTTTTATAACAACCACGTTCCAGTTAACATATCACACAACTTGATTAAGAAGATCTCTTAAATCAAGCTGTAAATGCTTTAATAGGCATATGGCTATTATAATATAGTAAACAATGTTTGACTTAAATGGAGCATGGCTCCACGTGATATAGGTAATAATTAAATGTGATGGCATTCTTTCATAAGGGGAGTAGGGTGGCTAACTAACAGCAAGCCTTAGGGATATGATTTTAAAAGTTAGTGATGAAATCCAGAAAATGACATGAGTCTTTAATTTATGAGAAATCCAGCAGCATAAGTCAGTTACTACCTGTTATGAGTGGTAGCAGTTTTCAAATGTCACTGAATGCCATAAAATCTTTCTCCTCAGATCAAAAATGTAGACTAATGGATACCATCTAAAATAACAAGTAAACAAGTAACAAAGTAATGACAGTGAAATGCACAGAATATAACACAACTACTGTAGTGTATGAAAAATAAACTGATCAACCATAATCATTAATAATTTCGTCCTTTTTGGTCTTTATATAGATAAATGTTGGAAATGATTACAGTTCATCACAGCATTTTCAGTGAACACCAATTATACATTTATTTGTTCATTATTCCAACAGCCATTTTAGTGATCAAGATTCCAAAAAGTTTAAAATCCCTGACACTAACCAGGGTGAGTTATTATAGAATATTATTATACTCTGGCTCATCTATTCTAGTAAATCCCATTGATTGAAAACTGTCGCTGTATCATGAGTGAACTCCTTATTCACTCATGGTAAGAAGGTCAGCAATCATATAAAACAACCAAAACCATTTATTGAGGAAAGCAGGAGCGGCCCTAGGTCAACTGGTGCCCTAGGCAAAAGGGCTCCACGGCACCCCCCAACTCATTACCTGGTGCCCCCATCCTGATCTACCTACACCAAATAAACACTGGGAAAGTGACCCTGCTAGATCGGCGCCCTAGGCGGTCGCCTAGTTGGCCTATGCCTAAGGCCGGCCGTGGAGGAAAGTAAAAACAAATGGCTGTCAGGCAGCCATTTGCATTTCCTCTTTAAGGACTGCATAGTCTAGCATTTCAGTGACAATGAAAGAATGATCTGATAAAAGGATATAAAAGAGCAGTGACATAGAGTCACAGCAAATGTCTAGAAATTAGCTTCAGTGCTGCTGGACCTTTTATTAGTAATTTCAATGAACATTAGAAACTAAAGCACTATCAGTTAGCAGATTGCAAGCCCAGATAATAATATAATCCTCACTGACAATCAACATTTCTTTACACTCGGTTTTAAATGCACCACTCAGGATTATTAGGAACCTCAAAAATTTTACCCTTAGCATCACTAAACATAGTGCATAAAAGTATACAAGTCATCCATGCGCTACATCTAGTAGGTTGTTGTTCTAGACTGTAATTCATAGACATGGATCTCAGTCCCTAAGAGCAGTGTACAGATGTCTATTTCTGTTTGTTCATTGCACACAAAATTCCATTGTACACAACAGGGTACAATGCACAACTGTTCCCAATCCAACCACAACCCTCACAGCCAAACAGCTGTTCTACTGTGCTGTCTTACATGATATTGTCATTACAATACAGCAGAGATCTATGTACAAAAAACATACGTTAATTCATCGATGTCCACTGTTGCACTATATTCCATTGTCTGACTGTGATTTATAAAGAAATCATAGTCATTATTTATGATGATGAAGCTAAGCTCATGACCATAATGTATGAATCAGGGGATCTGGTTATGTGCAAGCTGTGATTGGTGGAAACTCTCCAGCATCATTGCGTAACAAGAAGACATGTTTGCATATACTAGCAGGTTTACCTGAAGTGTAGGGATCTCTGCAGCTTGAAGGAATTTTTCTGACATGCAGTGGAGATATGGAGCTTTTTTTGCTTTAATGTTTTTTGTTGCTTTTGACATTTTGACAAAGTTAGTATATTGCTCAACACTGTATGCTGAGTAATATGCTAGAAGCAAAAGATGAACATTGCAGTCACAAATGGTACACCATTCTTTTTTATGCAGTTGGACTTTCAGCTCTAAATCTGACTTTATGTTTTATTTACCTTTGCTATGTGAATCTGTCTATACAACTGCATATAGGAAATGAATGCATGTACTTAATGCAGATGGCAACACCCACATGCATACAGGTAAATCAAACAGCAGTCCAGCAAGTTACAAGCATTTGTTTTAATGCACACATTTTCCATAAAAATAAATCTAAACACGATACATTTGAGGTAATATTCCCCAGGTATGTATCCCACAGGCAGGTATGTATCCCAGAGACTACCCTGTCTCTGGAACAGGCTCCTCATCCATGTGAAGCAGAGTTCCTCCCTAACCCAGTTCAAGTGTAACTTGGACAACTGGATGGGGAACAGGAAATTCAACCACAGCTTGGCACCAATGTCTCTAATAGACACAGGCAACCTGTGAATGGTTCATTTCCCAGGCCCCTGCTTGTAAATGTTTCATCTCACAAGCCTGTGCTTACACTTATCAAGGATACCAGAACTTGTCAGAATTTTGGGATGCATGGCTAGGTTTAAAAATGCCCCCTGTGGTCATTAGTCTAGTAAACACCTATAAACACCTATGAGCCTACAACCCTAAGAACCAAAACAGAAAGGCTAGCATGTGCCAATTTACCTTATCAGCTACCTATGACTCAGGTATAACTGAAAGTAAGAGCACCTAATGTGCATCCATCTTTTAAGTACAATTTGTGCCATACATAATTAATAAGGTCATTAAAATTCCAGGTTTTGGAATCCCATTTGCATACGTCCACTTAAGTTCTTAAAATGCGGTGCCTTAACCAATAGCTCAGTGTAACTGCAAGGTGTTCTGTGCAAGTATCCAATAGGTATCAACATACCTCTCAACCTGTTATAGCAAGATATCTAGACAGAGCAATTAATAATGGGGGGACAAAGACCCAAAAATAGGTACACTTTTTAAATATTGCTCTTACTAACTTAAAAAGTAGAACAACGGGTTTTGCATTAGTATGAATCTTCTGAAGGGTGTGAAGTCTGAAACTCAAATACTGTCATTATTTTCTGACTTCAACCCACAATAATTTGCCAGTGATTTGCCAGAAAACCACAATTTTATGAGAAATGGAAGAAAAATATGAGACAAAAATCTGGACATTCTGAGAAAATCTGTACAGTTGAGAGGTATGGCACCGTATTGATAAACAGTACCAAGTACCCATCATCTTGCAATGATCTGATAACATGACATAACAGCCACTTTTAAATATTGATTTTGATACATTTACAGATCAGACCATTTCTAACTTGAGAACTGAGTGAGACCTCTGAGCATTTGTCCAGTTTTACTGCATTTTCCATTGGCGTATCCACATTATTGAGATGGCTACTTCCAGGAGGCTTCATGGTGTCCAGCCGTCTAATTGGACTTAGTAGGAGACTATCCAGATGCTGACTGTCTATGCTAGAGTGGAGCACTGGATGAGATGCAGACCAAAGAACTTTGCAATGATTGACATTTGGAAGCAGACTGTGAGGGAACATTGATGACATATGGGATTTACTGGACTAGAGTGCAGGTTCACCACTGCTACGATGACCTGCATCAGAGGGATGCAGAGAACTTCACTGGAGGGTCACCAAGGTACGAAGACAGTCAGTGGATGCCTACAGTAAGTGTCACAATCTAAAGTATATCTGAGCATTACTACAGAATTTAGAGATTTAGCTGTGTCCCAAATATATCAGATACATTGCTTTTTCAACCATTAAGTAGCTCTTCCAACAATTAGCTGATCTAGATAATAAAGAAAACAGGACTGTGCTCCATATAAGTATGGATTCTATTCCCATGCTGTTCATTTATTTACTGATGTTTATAATAAAATTATTACTGAACATTGTAGATGGACAGCATGTTTTCCAACATATAATAACATTATTTCACAATTCACTATAATCATGTATCACTGATGTATAGCACCTAGGCCGCTCATGACTATGCATTTCATAGTTCTCTGTTATACTACAAAAGTGTCACCTACTCTAGCTGTATATGTCTGACTAGTAACTCATAAATAACGTCTTTACTTCATCCCACTTAATAAAGTGCACATTCTAACTATAGTCCCATTACACATTTTCACGTATATGTTGATCGCTATTATTTCTTTAGATGATAATGGCCAATTAGTGTCGGACGTTTCCATATTCATCCGTTATCTGCAGGAATATGAATAAACATATGCAGTACCTGTTGGTTAAGAAGACATGTGCTGCCTTTTAGCCTGTCCTGTAAAGAAATTGGCCTGCATGCTTATACTTTGGTGTGTTTTGGGTTCAACTCCACACAGGATCATAGGATCATAGAAGGTTACTAGGCTATTGGCCCTGAGGCCCTTATAAGCCTAGCCAAGAGTTTAGCGCACGTTTAGACAAATAGAGGAAACATATCATCATTGTTATCTTTGTTTATTTCACACATTGTTGAATATTTGTTTCTGTATAACTATTAACTGATATGAACGCTTATTCTGTGCATGTTTACAGATAACACGGTTATTCATCTCATTCCAACGAATATCTTAGTCATCCAGAATGTTCTATTAACAGCACCTTTTTAAGTGCAGGGTTATGTGTAAAATTTGCAAGAGGCTGTTATATGTCTGACAAACAGTTTTGTGCAATATGGTATTATTTTCAAAAGGGCTATCAAGTGTTGTTTTGTCATTCATCCTTACATTCACCTCACAACCTTATCTTTGCTTTTGAGAGAGTCTGGTGATAAGACTTACAGGTGAAATGCAGATCAGAAGGATACAGTGATGTATGCATTTGATTTGCGATGTGCACTTTGTCAAGGAGTATCTGTAAGTGTAATGCTCCCACATAATTTACTGTGTCCCTGCTGCACAGCACCTTTTATTTCTCTGTTAACAGAAGCTATGTGACACATGTCACTGTCCCACAGTCCCACTGTCTGGGGGATGAATGTTTTCCATTGCTGTTACTAGTTGTGACCACAGTGCTGACATGAATTCATTCTTGCAAATCATTTACTTACATGCCCAGCATGTTCCCTTTTTGAAATCCTAAGCCATGATCCATATTAGTAGCCTATCCCTGCACATTTATAACCCCAAGTCTTTTCACTGCATTCACAACACAGTCAGGCAAGATGGATTATATAGGCAGGTAGGTGTCAGGGTTAGAGTGTGGACATACATTAGAGTTGCAGGTTTAAATCTCATGCCCCTCAACTGTGTGTAACATTGCAAAATATATGTGGTGAGTTCCTGATGTTCTATACAAAGTTATTTTTTTAGTACCTGATCTAACCATTGTATAACCCTGTTATTATAGGACTACATCATTCATAGTTGTTCTTTTCTTTTTTTTTTTAGGGGATGAGGACAGGTCTCAAAATTGTACTCTGTACATCAGACAGATGCACAGGCATGTGAAGCAGCAGAGAGAGAGAATTATGTTGCTTAATTTTTCCATTTTGTTAAATAAAATGCATCTGAACCTTTTTACAGGCCTATATTTTTACATTGCCATATATATTGCTTAGAATGTCAGACTACCCAGCATACATCAGTAAGGTAAGTGCAATAATCACACTATACCTGTCCTTACCAGTCTGACTTGAAATTCATATCTGTTGAAGTATCATTTAAAAGAAAGTCAAGTTTTCTGAATAGTTTTTGAAATGTAGGCCATAACCTAAATGACAGTCGGGTTTGTATATCTGTCACACAGGGTGACAATTCTAATATATGTTTGTAATTCTTTGATTTTAATACGAGCTTTGGTGTGTGTTTTTCCTATGAATGGATCTGTTATGTATTGGTTATCTCTTCACAAGCTGAATGGATTATTTACTGTGTGTTTGCATAATATGTAGTATTGCTAATAAGCATAGCTGGCATAGGTGAACTACATGACCGCCTAGGGAGCTGTATAGGCTGGCCTTGTAAAGGGCACGTTACGCATTTATTTACTTATTTTTTTAATTAATATAAAGTTTGTGCTCTTCTTGGTGCTGGAACCAGAGGGTGAGGGTCAGGGTCAGGGTGAGGGTGAGAGTGGGGGTGGGGGTGGTGGAGGCGAGGCTAGTACCCTCCCACTTACAGCTGCAGGTTAGCCAGGAGGCTAAAAAAACTGTTTAGTTTGCGGTGCAAGAATCTCCTTTAAGGGGAAACTTGCGTGCGTCATGACACCAACGTCATCCAAATGCATTCTGCAGTTCCACGCAGAATTTAAGCCAGTAGTTCAAAGAAGAGTTAAGTCTGGGTCTCCGCGTGTGGCCATTTGGGTTGTAAAGAAGGTAAGTGTATGTGTGTCCATTTATGTGTAATTTAAACTGTTTATTTCTGTATGAGAAAGAATGTGTGTGGGTATGTATGTATGTGTATGGAATTTAAATTCGTTGTTCTGTTTGTATGAGATATATAGTGTGTGTATGTTACTGTGTGAGTGTGTGTGTGTGTGTGTGTGTGTGTGTGTGTGTGTGTGTGTGTGTGTGTGTGTGTGTGTGTGTGTGTGTGTGTGTGTGTGTGTGTGTGTGTGTGTGTATGTATGGAATTTAAACTAGCCGTTCGTTCCTTTGAGAGTCTTTGTTGCTGTGCAAGATAGTAGGTGTGTGTGTGTGTGTGTGTTGCTTTGTGAGAGAGTCGCTGTATGTGTGTGCTGCTGTGGCAGAACAGAGAAGGTAGGTGTGTGCATAATTTAAACTAGTAGTTTCTCTCATTTCTGTATGAGAGAAAAGTGTGTGTGTTTTGTATGATAGCAGAACTGGAGTGTGTGTTATTTAAATTAGTCATTGGTTGCTGTATGAAAGAGAAGGTCTGTGTGTGTGTGTGTGTGTGTGTGTGTGTGTGTGTGTGTGTGTGTGTGTGTGTGTGTGTGTGTGTGTGTCATACCTGATACCTCTCAACTTCTTAGAGCAGGAAATCAGGACTAAGCCATAAAGTGGGATAATGGCCCTAAAATAGGAACATTTTTTAAATATTGTTCTTAGAAAGCTGATAGGTTTTGCATTAGTGCTGCAACTTCAGTCTTGAAAGATTTACCAGTAATTTGGCAAAAAAAACATAACTTTATGGAAAACAAACAAAAAATGAGGTCCCTCTCAAGTATCCAGATTTGGCATTATAGCTTGTCTGTTTCTCATAATTTCTGGTTTTCTGGCAAATCAGGGAGGACTGAAGTCACTAAATAGCACTGCAAGCAAAACTATCCCTATTTTTTGGACATTGTATCCACATTATTTTAGGCTCTGCCCAGATTTTTTGCACTAAGAGGTTGAGAGGTATGCATACCGCTCAACTGTCCAGATTTTTGCCTCATATTTGTGGCCTATTCCTCATAAAAGTTATGGTTTTCTAGCAAATCACTGAGGATTGAAATAACTAAATGCCAAACATTTGAGTTTCAGCCCTCATTTCCTACAGAAAATGCATGCTAAGACAAATGCTTCTAAGTCTGTAAAAGCAATATTTTGATTTGTCCCTCTTTTTGTGGCCTTTGCCCCCCCCCCCCAATATTTTAGGCTTTGTCCAGATTTCTTGTACTAAGAGGTTGAGCAGTATGGAGGCATGGTATGTAATGCCTTAGTTGCCAATTACTTGGTGCATTTTAAGGGGGGATAGGGGTCTGCATTCCCGAGTGTCCTCTTTTCTATAAGATGCATAGTTGTCGGTTCCTCAGTCATTCCCTATTGCAATATTCCCAGCTTACCAGTTTTTTAATGTAAAGTAGGCAATTACTTTGTCAAGGGCAGCAGGAACTGAATTTGTAGATGAAGCACTGAAATGTAAAGTTGTTTGCCAGTAACAACCTCTTCATTATTTACAAATCTCTTTAATGTAGAATTATTCGGATGAATTTTACTTCTGCAGAGATTGTGCTTATGATTGACACTGGTGGATTGTAATGACAGAAGTCTGAGTGGCCTTTTATGGTTACAGTGTTCTGAAATGGGCAGTTTTGTCATTATTGGGTCATGCATTTTGTTTCATTGCTTGCTGGAAAAATGTTCAAAATTACAAATTTAAAACATACTAACAACTGGTGCTGTATTGTACAAGGAATATAATTTATTACAATCGGGAAGGTGAATCAAAGAACACATACGGGTATTCATGGCCATAAAAATGTGTTCAAGGAGCCTGTAGTTTGAAAATAGCCCAAAGGTAAACTTAATTCTCCACTTTCCAGATGCATTTTATTTGAATGTAGGTTTTAATGCTGTTTCAATGGCGGGGAAGTTTACTGCTCATGCTAAGCCTGTTTTCATTGTGAGGCTGTACTGTTTAGCAAGTGGCTATTGGTGTTTGTGCATTTTATTTCAAAGGAAGAAAGTTTAGTGCTGCTCATGCTAAGTCTGTTTTCAGTGTGCAACTGTTTTATCAAATGGCACACTGTGTTGTAGAATCTGAAAGCAGTGTTAGTAGCATAATTGCCTTTGGTGCAGAAGGCTGTGGATTCTACTTCCACACCATATAGATGAAGTACTGACTTCGCAGAAGTGCTGATATCGCAGTACCCGTATGATTGCAGATTATTTGGTGTATTATAAGGAGAAATAGGGGCTCTACACTCCTGATTGTTTCCTCCTTTGCATGAGATGGCTTGTATGAGATAACTATGAACTGGTCGGTTTCAGTCACTTCTATTGCAATATTACCAGTTTACCACATTTTTAATGTAATATAGATGATTAATTCAAGAGCAACAGGCACTGAATTTGAAGATGGAACATTGAGGTGTAAAGTTGTTTGCCAGTAGCATCCTCTTCATTAGTTACAGATTTATTTTACTGTGGAATTATTCCGATGATTTTACTTCTGTAGAGATTTTGTATCAAGCGATATTGGTGAATTGTAATGACAGAAGTCTGGGTTGCCTCATGGTTGAAATTTTCTGAAATGGGTAGTTTTGTCATTGGTTTATACTTTGTTTAAAACTACAAATTTAAAACACATTCTAACAAGTGGTGCTATATTATACAGGGAAAACACATTCTAACAAGTGGTGCTGTATTATACAAGAAATATAACTTAAAACAATCAGGAAGGTGAATAAAAGAACACATTCATGTATGCATTGCCCTAAAATGTGTGCAAGGAGTCTAATTAGAAAACTGCCCAAAGGTAAACCTAATCCTCCACTGGCCAGATGCATTTTCTGTGAATGTGGGGTTTCATGCCATCTCAATGGCAGAGAAGTTTACTGCTCATGCTAAGTCTGTTTTCATTGCGAGACTGTATCGTTTAGCTTAGCAAATGGCTATCTGTGTTTGTGCTATTCTAGTTTAAGCTACTGTACACAGGGGAGATGTTGCTATTCTACTTTCACTGAGCTGTAAGGCTCACTCGCCTACCCAAAGTAAATTAAACTGTGTAGATTAACTTAGCATCCCTTTGAAAGAAGGCACATGGGCTTCTATTTTCTGAGGGCATGCCTTTACAGTAAAATGTGTGAAGGAGCAACAGATAAAGCAGGTTTATTAAAAAAAAATCCACCTTCACTTGCAGTTTAACTATATTACAAGGTATCTTTTCTTCCTATGCATTTAAATAATTGAAGGAAATGACTGGAGTGGTTTTCTTGGGGAGTGACCTACATGTGGGTGTGGTTTATAGAGGTGTTTCATGAGTATGGTATGGGTGGGGCTTAAGGGGGTGCCAGAGTACTACTTCGCCTAGGGCGCCATTTCAGCTAAGGTCGGCCCTGCTAATAAGTGTAGGTAAGTATTGCATGTAGTGTACTCTGTCTTTTACAGAGGGTATGGCATTCTCTTCAGTTCAGTATTGGTATTGTATCTGCCTACAGCACTTTGGGGTGTTTTTGTTGCAACATACTTGTAACCTGTGTTTGTGGGTACTTGTGCAGATATGCATTTCTTGCAACATTTCCTAATCAGCAAACAGTGCATACAGTTGAAGATGTACAATGCTGTTTATACAACATATAATAGATTCTCATTTGTCACAGCTGTGATTATGTTTATGACCGAACATTCTAACTATTTGTTATTATTATATTCCTTATACTGATGTGAGGTCAGCCAATTGCTATGCTGCCTGGCTGAGATGTTTGTCATATGGCTTGACTAAGACACACAATATTGTCATCTCACTTTGTGTTCATTTTAACAATGTCACTTGGTGGCTGTTTATATCACTCATTATATTTTATTTATTAATTTTACATTTGTTAACCGGGTTAGTCTGGCTGAGCTTTTGGCTCATTTTCAGCAGAGACTTGGGGAGAAAAGCTCCTCAGGACATGAAAACAATTTATTAAATTTTAGTAACATAGTAGTAACAATCAGCTATAGGATCTTACAAGCAGAGACCTGGAGAGAAAAAATCTCCTCAGGCAATTCAATTATACAGAGTATTAACAATTGGAAGACAAGTATATGAGTTGTTACAAACAAGGTTTTAAACAATTAGCAGAAGAAAATGTGACTAGTTACAATATTATTTAAGCTGCTTAAAGCAAAATGAGTTAATAGTTAGGCAGGTGCTTATTTAAAGTGGGTAGGATCTAGATGTATAGGAGTTTGGAAACAAGAAAGGAAAGTAAGAATGGCTAGTAGGAGATGTAGGGGAGGTACAGTATAGGAGACAGACTAGACAGGTAGGTTGTTTTGAGACTGTAAGAATTAAGAGTGGTTGGAGATAGAGGAAGGGAAGAGGTAGAAGAGGCAGGAGAATAGTGTTAGAGATACATTAAGAGTGAGGTGGTGAAATAGGTGAAAGGATGGTGGTTTCAGGGTGGTTGTCTACAGTGGCAAGACCACTTTATTTTTAGGTATTTACTTGTGGATAATTTGAAACTTTTGCTATGCTGGAGGGATTTTATTTCCAAGGGGAGTTGGTTCCAGGATGTAGCTGGGTTATAGTTATAGAGAAGGAAGCCTATTTTGGTTTTGGGTTTGTAGATGTCTAATAATTCTTGATTTGAGCTGTGTAGCATTCTAGCAGGGGAATATTTGGATATGATAGTGGAGAGGCTAGGGCAGAAGGAGGCTAGATAGAGGATAGAGTGGATGATTTGTAGTTGGTATAGTTGGAACAGCTGAGGGAATTCTAGCCAGTCTAGTTGCTGTAGTGCTAAGCAGTGGTGTGACTTGTAGGTTTGGTTAGCTGCAAATCTGGCAATCTTATTATAGGTAGTTTCAAGCTTGGAAATAAGTGTAGAATTTAGGTTTGTGAATATGTGGCAGCTGTACAGGAGTGTTGGGAGTAATAAAGACTGGGAGAGAGTTATTCGGCAGTGTTAGTTAAGTATTTCTTGCTATGGAAAAGGTGTCCAAGTTTTTGATGAGTTCTTTTTACTGAGTTAGTAATATGGAGATCAAACGTAAGCTGATTATCTATTGTAACACCTAGCAATTTAGTACTAGACTCAGCTGAGATGATAGTGTTGTTGCAGGATAAGGTGGTAAATGTACTTTTGAGTGTGGTGATGTTTTTAGGGAGGAAGAGTAGGAGCTTCGTTTTTTTGGATTAAGTATTACTTTGTTATCACTAAGCCAAGTCTCAGTGTTGTGGAAGGATGCCTGGGTAGTTGAGTGGAGGTCAGTTGGGTTGTCAGCAATGGTTATAACAGTTGGGTCATCAGCATATTGCACAGGAGATGACTTGGGACAAGAGGAGTAGAGCAAGTTGGTGAAAATATTAAAGAGTAGTGGTCCAAGTATGGACCGTTGGGGGACTCCCATTAGTACAGTGAGAGGGGAGGATAGTGTAGAGAGCCATTTAACTGATTGCTGGTGGGTAGAGAGATAGCTGGAGAACCAGGAGATAGTAGGGAGAGGGAAATGTAAGTTAGTGAGTTTATCTAGAAGGAGTGGATGAGAGACAGTGTCAAAGGCTTTAGAAAGGTCAAGGAATAGGCATGAGACAAGGTTATTGTTATCACGAGCTAGGGAGACTATGTTGATGAATGATATGAGTGCAGTAGTTGTACTATGCTTGGGATGGAAACCATGCTGTGTGGGTGTGACTGATATGCAGAGACTACAATTTGCATTCATACACAGACATAAATTCTCATGGAACACATGCAAGAGGGAAAAGAATGGAAATAATGGCATGATGTCAGACACTCGGATAGTTTACTGAGGCAGACAACATTGTTAAACAGTGCATGTCCCAATAATAATGATATCTTGACATTTACAAACTTTTATTTTGTCAAATTTCAGTTATGTTAATGTGGCATGAGCAGTGTCAGGTATGATTCCATTCAAATGTCAGGATATGTTACATGTGTTTACTTTGCATATGCTTGCCATGCTTCATACTGACCAATAAGAAAATGTTCAGGTGATGTCATGATTTCCACTAGTAAGATGTGTTATACCAGTGGATATAAAAAGTGTACACACCCGTGTTAAAATGCCAGGTTTTTGTGATATAAAAAAATGAGACCACAATAAATCATTTCAAAACTTTTCCCACCTTTAATATGACCTATAACCTGTACAATTCAATTGAAAAACAAACATATCTGTTAGGGGAAAAAATATAAAAAATAAAAAAGCTACAATAAGCTGGCTGCATAAGTGTGCACACCAATAAAATAATATTTGGTTGAAGCACCTTTTGATTTAATTACAGCATTCAGTCATATTGGCTACACACCTGCCATCAACTAAAGAGACTCTGAGTAACCCCAAATAAAGTTTGACAGTCCTAGTAGGATTTTCCTGACATTTACTCAGTTGCTTGCTACAGCAAAAGCCATGGTTTGCAGAGAGCTTACAAAGCATCAAAGGGATGTCATTGCTGAAAGGTATCAGTCAGGAGAAGGTTACAAAAAAATTTCCACAGCATTGGATATACCATGGAACACGGTGAATCAGTCATCAAAAAGTGGAGAAAATATGGGACAAAGTGACATTGCAAAGAACTGGAAGTCCCTACAAAATTGATGAAAAGACAAGATGAAAACTGGTCAGGGAGGCTGCCAAGAGAGCTACAGCAACACTGAAGGAGCTGCAGGAATTTCTGGCAAGTAATGGTTGTGTACTACATGTGACAACAATCTCCCATATTCTTCATATGTCTGAACTATGGGAGTAGGGTTGCAAAAGGAAACATTTTTTACACAGAAAAACATCCAGTCCCAACTAAAATTTGCAAAACAATACATCATCTCCCAAAAGCATGTGGGAAAATGTGTTATGGTCTGATGAGACCATGGTTGAACTTTTTGGCCACAATTCCAAAAGGTGCGTTTGGCGCAAAAACAACACTTTGCATCACCAAAAGAACACCATCCCCATGGTGAAGCATGGTGGTGGCAGTATCATGCTTTGGGATTGCTTTTCTTCAGCTGGAACTGGGACTTTAGTCAAGGTGGAGGGAATTATGACCAGTTCCAAATACCAATCACCTTTTGCCCAAGACCTTCAAGCATCTGCTAGAAAACTGAAGATGAAGAGGAATTTCACCTTTCAACGTGACAATGACCACAAGGATACATCCAAATCAACAAAAGAATGGCTTCACCGGAAGAAAATTAAAGTTTTGGAATGGCCCAGCAAAAGCCCAGACTTAAATCCAATAGAAAATCTGTGGGGTGACCTGAAGAGGGCTGTGCATAAGAGATGCCCTCACAATATGACAGATTTGGAGCACTTTTGCAAGGAAGAGTGGGCAAATATTGCCACGTCAAGATGTGCCATGCTGATAGACTCCTACCCAAGAAGACTTTCTGTAATTAAATCAAAATGTGCTTCAACAAAGTATTAGTTTAAGGGTGTGCACACTTATGCAACCAGCATATTGTATGTTTTTTTTTTTACATTTTTTCCCCTAACAGATTTGTTTTTTTTTTTCAATTGAATTGTACAGGTTATAGGTCACAATAAAGGTGGGAAAAGTTTTGAAATGATTTATTGTGGTCTCATTTTTTTTATATTACAAAAACCTACCATTTTAACAGGGGTGTGTACACTTTTTATATCCACTGTACATGACATTGCACAGCCTTAATTTAACTGCTCACATTTGTGATGGATACATTTTCCCTGACATGTTCTGTTATTGGACATGTCCATAACTGTAGATAAAGTGACAATTGTTTTCCAGGACATGGCACGGGATATGTAAAACTCATTCAGGGACATAGCCTGAGAGTTCATTTGCAAGGCTCATCCTCTTCAGGCCGTTCCCTCAGGTCTGTAAGTATTGTCTGTGTGCCCTAGTTGTGTTATGCTGCCAACTTGCTGATTGTCATTTAATTGATTTGACTGTATATGGACTTTTTGCATGCATACTATGTAGCTGTTATGCTTATGTGTTACATACCATGCAGATATAGTCATGTGACATTTAATTATGTTTCAATGTGTGTATGATACATATTAGCACATTACACTTTCCTTCCACATTCAGCTGTCCATGCATTGTGGCAGTTAACCCGCAGCTAGTGCTGCATCAATTATAATGTAAACATGTTTTACTGATGGAAACAAACTGACAATAATGCTGTCCATAGTCTGGCACTAACACTGTGATATGGTTAAGATTTGTGTTTTTCGTAAAGTGGATCTTTCTTTTTTACACTATTGGTTTGGTTATTGTGCCGTTGGAAGTCCATAGCCTTGGGTTGGCTTGATTCTTTTATTCTGTTTTGGCTGGTTGACTGCTTTTTAAGATTTGTGTATTGCCATATCATGTATGTACAACAGAAGGACATATTTCCCATGTGTTTTGATGACAGTTGTAATGTTGCTCCATTGGCCTGATGTGTTATTGTGTGCCATATGTTGGTAATTCTGATGAAATGTGGGGTCATATACAGGTATATCATACATATGGGCAGTCCTCCTTTTCTGAGTGCATTGAACACCAATTTAACATTAATGTATACCCTTGTGGTAATGATAATGTATTCAGTAACAGAACATTAAGCTGTGTTTGCCCTATGTTACATTTCACATCCATTTCTTATTCACGTAAATTCACACCTTCTGACATTATTTGTACACAGTAACTGATGATTGCAAATGTCTCTGGACATAGTCCGATCCATGCTGAAACACCATTGTATCTTCGACATGTGAGCATTCACTGACTTATCACTAGTGCGTTGTAATGCTCACAGGAGTGTCCTCTACTCAGAAATGAGCAAGGTGTGTGGCATACACCTGCAGTTGTTTATTCAACATTAGCATGACAGAATATGTGTATGTGATTGAAACTATTAACTTACTTACCTATGCCTGTTGATGTTACATGATTGCACATTACTGTGTATGTATGATTCACACATGCCCATTTTGGTGGACATCAGCATTGCAGTCTGTCCATGTGAAATACATTTGCCATTTGCTTAAATATGTTTTAGACTGACTTTGATGGCACCGTGTGTGTTGTACACTTGCATTTGTAACGTGTAACCTTACCTTGTTGTATTGTTTTATCATTCTCTTCCTTGATGTGGGCCCAGGTTGTCCACCTCACTTCCACGTTCATATTTACATAATATAATTTACAGATATGTTTGCCTTTGTTGCAGTTATTTATCATTGTCATGCATTATGTTGTTGACATGGGCAACATGTGCCAAATGTATTGTCATTTTACAGATGCAGGACATCTGCACACAAGTCACTGGCTACTGCTTGCAATACAGCTTTGTTTTCATTATACTTGTGTGTTAACTAGTGTACATTGTTGAAATTCATGTGTACAACCTGATATTTTTTAAGCTGAAGTATTAGATTTGTGCAGATATTTTTACCAGGGGAGGCTTGTGCTATACGACTGCAGCCCTCCCACCTACAAACAAAAATAAAAATAAACTGTAAAACATAAAATTAAAGAAAACAAAAAATTTTTTTCATGAGTCCCAGAACTAACTCTGCACAGACTGCCCTGCAGATGCCCAGGAATCTGTGCAAAGTCAGCAGTCCAGATACAGGAAGGCATTTCTGCCCCACAGATGCCCAGGAGTCTGTGCAGTGACAACCACACAGAACAGAGGAGCTCCTGACTGCTTCAGCAGCAGACAGGACCAATCAGGAGAGAGATGAGGTATGTTTTAAGCTCTCATGGGGATCTCAAACAGGCTTCATGGAGGCTGGACTTGTTACTGCTGCTTCATGGATTCAGGGCTTTCATCCCAGACTTGGATGTTGGGCAGGCTACGTTGTGGACTTTGACACATTGCAACAGGTGTGTGTGTGTGTGTGTGTGTGTGTGTGTGTGTGTGTGTGTGTGAAATGCCCCAGTTGCTATATACTGGTGGCTAGAGCAAACTCATGGTGGTGTGGTAGGGAATACCTCAGGTTTGAACCCTGTACCTTGTATGCAAGTGTTAAGGGCCTGAATTCCCTACCCACCACCATTTGTAAAAAATCTGCAGATTTTTGCCTCATATTTGATGTGTTCTATTCCTCATAATATCTGTGGTTTCTAAATATTTCAATACTTGATATTTGATGGTGCAGTGGTAACATTGTTGCCTCACAGCTGCAGGTTCTTAGGTTTGATTCTTGGCTGGGGTGCCTTCTGTGTGGGGTCTGCATCTTCCTCCTGTGTTTGTGTGGGTTTGCTTTTGTGTCCTCCCATGTTACAAAGACATGTCTGCATTATTTCTTCCTGGGCCTCTGCTGACAATTGTTTTTTTGTTCCACGTCAGACTGTCCTGGTTAACAAATGTTAAATAAAATTGACAGGCATTTGAATTTCAGACTTCAGGTTTCTAAATGTTTAATTCCTTACATATTTGATGGTGCAGTGGTAGCACTGTTACCTTGCACCTATATGTTTTCTGGTTTGATTCTTTGCTGGGGTGCCTTCTGTGTGGAGTCTGCATCTCCTCCCTGTGTTTGTGTGGATTTGCTCTGGTGTCCTGCCATTTTACAAAGACGTGTCTGCAGTATTTCTCCCTGGGCATCTGCTGAAAATTGTTTTTGTTCCATCAGAAGTAAAATTGACAGGCATTTGAATTTCAGACTTCATATTCTTCAGAAAATACATAGTAACACAACCTGTTATTTAAACTGGAGACAGAGAGATACTGGCCATTATCCATATCAGATATTAAAGGGCTAATTGTGGCACACTAGATTGAGTCATTTTATGTTTGGCTGAGATGAAGGTCGGCCACAGTTCAGTTTTCTTAAAGATAAATATCCAAAAACAATGATGTGAGAGGTGGCTAAGACAAAGGTCTGTCACTATTTTGATTCTATGGTATAATCATGAGCTCATTACTACTTATATTGGGAATTTATAATTGGTCAGTAGGGCCTGAATTTTTTATCAAGACATGTATGACTGGTATTTGGTCAGATAGTGATCATTTTCTTATATGAGATTAGCGGTTGAGATGAAGGTCGGCCACCAATTTGACTATTTTTAGTTCTTTTCCAGATTTGCGCTCTAGGGTATGTTTTCCCTTGCTGCAGGGTTGTTACAAGTAGCACTTGGTAATGTCAATTGGTCTTTATATTATTATAAATATAACTATATCAGTCTGATGAGCTCTAATTTATGACTCAAGCAAAACATTTATATTAGGCCAATATATTACAAATATATCATATCATACAGTTATTTCTGGTACAAAACATTTTTTGACTTTCATATCTTGATACATTTATATACTTATATATTGGCTTGAGTATAATATTGTCTTATTGTGTTGCATTACTTGGCATCATAGATCTCACCAGGATTTTACAGGGCCTTTCTGCTGACAAAGACAATTTGGATGTTTTTGGCTTACAGCCACCCAATTCTAGTGGGTTTACAACTGATATGGTGGATGCTAAACATCTCTGTGGCATATTATTCCAGAAACTAACTAAGAATATGAGAACATTAAGGGCCAACATTTGGCACCTTAAATTGTTTAAAGCTTATAAACTCAAAAATATGACACCACGAGGTTTAAGAGTTAGAATTTAACCACTGGTGGGCCTAATTGATGATCAATTGTCAAATGATTGGGCCCAAACACAACACCAGGCATATATGCTGTTTGTAGACACATTAATTGCATATTATGAAAGGATGATGGAAACACAGACTTTAGAAATTAATGCCAATTTTCAAGAAGCTAAAATTTATGAGTCAGAAAGCTTTTTTAATGGTCATTTGACCAATTTGGCTAAGGACCTAGCTACATTAGAAGAACAACTTATTAAAAAGAAAACACAGAAATTTCAAAGAGATATAGCTGATTATGAAAAAGAGAAACCTTTTGTTATCCAAAAAAGTGTCCGGTTTTCTGATCCTAGTTATAAACCTACAAGTAGAAGGAAGAGACCAAGATCCATACTTAGGAAAACAGTGCAATCACCAAGTGGTACTTCAGAGGATGAGTACTCCTCTGCCACTGATTTTGATTGCCCTTCTAACCAAGATTCTCCAGTGGCCAAACGTAAACAGCCTTTAGACCCTTTAGGCACAAAAAACATAGAGGGGGAGAAAACAGAAAGAAACACACACAACATACAACAATTGCTACAGAAAATTGTAACTCAGTAGATAATGTTCACAATATTTCCTCTTACAAACTGTCAGATATACACAATAAAGTTCTAAACAAAGGTCTCAATTTTGTACCCACTTCTGTTGTACCTGAGCATGTTTTAGTTAATGAATTGAATAGTTTTTGTAGATTACTTAATCTCAAAATATTTTTTTCAGATACTGATAACACTCAAAGATCAACTGGGTTCCAGTTTGGAAGATCCGATTTCCAACCCCCCATGGACAAAAATGTGGCTATATTTAAGGAATGTGTTCTGAAGGATTTACACTTTTCTCAACAATATCAACTAACCAGACATAATCTGACTAAGCAAGAACATCAGGCACTAAATTAACTTAGTTCTAACCACAATATAGTCATTTTACCAGCTGACAAGGGAGGTTATTGTAGTGATGGATTGGGAGAGGTATCAGACTGAGGCTGATAAACAACTATCTGATGCCCGTTTCTATATACACATGATTGTTGATCCCACACCATATTTCAAAAACATATTGATTTCTTTTTAGATTTGGCTGTGGAGGAAGGCATCATTAATCAACAAACATGTAAACAGCTCAAGGTCGCAGATCTAATCCCTCAGTAACTATACTTACTCCCAAAGATACATAAGAACCCTACATGTCCACCAGGCAGACCATTTGTATCTGACAAGGGTTCCTTAACCGAACCCCTAACGGCCTTCCTGACTTGACACTTACAGCTGTTATTATGCATGGTTAGGTCTAGATTAAAAGACACTATAGAATTTTTGAATATCATTCAGGATACACAGCTGGAATCCAACTGGTATCTCTGCACACTCGATGTCACCTCCCTTTACACTAGTATACCACATGGGGCAGGATTACAAGCCATTCAATACTGGCTGGAGAAATCTAAAAGGTATACCCCTGGTTTTAACAACTTTCTACTTATTATAACAGAACATGTGTTAACTAAAAATATTTTTTATTTTTATGGTAAGTCTTATTGGCAGGTCAGAGGTACGACTATGGGAGCATCTTTTGCTCCCATTTATACTGACCTATTTATGGGGTTTCTTGAAGAGCAGCTAATTTATGACACCAACAACAATTCCTTTATGGAAGAGCTAGATATCTGGAGACGTTATCTGGAGGATTGTTGGATGGTTTGGCGGGGAGATGTTACATATGTACATTAATTTGTTAGATATTTAAACAATAACAGATGGGACATCCAGTTTACACTAAACATTGAATATCAGCAAATCATTTTTTTGGATGTAGTTGCTACTCGACAAGATCATACGTTGGAAACTGGGGTACATAGAAAATTTCCAAAATATAATACCTTACTTCATGCTTCTAGTCATCATCCCCATTACATCATCAACAACATCCCCAAGTCCCAATATTTACGTATCAAACGCATATGCTCGTCTGAACAAACCCACCAAGAATGTAAACAAGATTTAACAAGCAGATTGATAACCAGAGGGTATAGTAAAAATCACATTTCCCGAGTTGTAAATCAGGTAAAACAAACTGAGAGATCTGAACTTTTGAAGTATCAAAACATCACTAGTCAATAAAAAAAACTAGAAACACAACCGGTTAGATTAGTGACAACATTTGGTTGTAACACCCCAAAATTCAGAAACATTATTAATAACCATTGGGACATTCTACTTGCACATGAACACTTGAATGGGGTTCTTCAAGACAGATGTTCATTCTCTTACCGGAGAGGCAGAACCATTAATTAATATTTTACTCATTACAAGCATCACAATCCACCTATATCTATGCAGAAAATACTCTTTGGTGATACACTAGTAGGTTGTGTCCCATGTGGTCACTGCAGTGCATGTACACATATCTTTAAAACAAAGGAAGTTACTAGCTGCAATACTTCCAAAGTGTATCATATTAGAGTTTTTGGTAATTGCAGTAGCAACTGGATAATTTATCTAGCCACCTGTACCTGTTCATCTTTTTATGTTGGACAGACGTCAAGACCCTTTAGACACTGCATCAGCAAACATTTAAGTGAGATTAGGAATAAAAGAATTACCAACGCCCTTTATAAGCATACTATCACACACTACTGCCAGATTTCATTTCACCATAATAGATAAAATACAAATGCACAGAACCATCAAAGCAGGTTGGCATGATATATTAAATCAAAAGGAATCCTCTTGGATTATCAGGCTAGGGGCTTTATTCAGACCTGGCCTTAATGAATTAAGTTAGATCTGATGATTCTGTTCAACAATAGTGTATTTTCTCATATGTATTTTTCAGGTGTATCTCTTTAAATACATTTGATATAAAAGCAGACACTAGGATGTGCTCTAATGGAATATTTTGTTGCACTGAAGAAGGCTTGAATTTTCAGCTGAAACTGGTTTGCTTGTTATTCTACATGGGGTTGCCACAATAAAGCCTTTAAATTTTACCTCTCCTTGTGCTGGATTACTTTTTTACAATTTGGTCTGCATCTTCTCCCTGTGTTTGTGTGGGTTTGCTTTTGTGTCCTCCCATGTTACAAAGACATGTCTGCATTATTTCTTCCTGGGCCTCTGCTGAAAATTGTTTTTTTTGTTCCACGTCAGACTGTCCTGGTTAACAAATGTTAAATAAAATTGACAGGCATTTGAATTTCAGACTTCAGGTTTCTAAATGTTTAATTCCTTACATATTTGATGGTGCAGTGGTAGCATTGTTACCTTGCACCTATAAGTTTTTCTGGTTTAATTCTTGGCTGGGGTGCCTTCTGTATGGAGTCTGCATCTCCTCCCTGTGTTTGTGTGGATTTGCTCTGGTGTCCTGCCATTTTACAAAGACGTGTCTGCAGTATTTCTCCCTGGGCATCTGCTGAAAATTGTTTTTCTTCCGTCAGAAGTAAAATTGACAGGCATTTGAATTTCAGACTTCATATTCTTCAGAAAATACATAGTAACACAACCTTTTTATTCTTGCAATTTTCTAAGTTTATAAGATGAATATTTGAAATTTGTCCCTATTTTTGGGACTGTATTCCCCCATTATTGGCTTTGTCCAGGTTTTTTTGTGCTAAGGTTGACAGCTATGGCAAGAACTGAATTCACTGAATATGTTTGAGGGCTGTATTCCCTCATTACTGGGTTTGTCCAGGTGTTTTGTGCTAAGAGGTTGACCGCTATGGTGAGAACTGAATTCACTAAATGATAGCTATTTAAGTTTCAGTCTTCCTCCTCTTTCACAAAGCAGCTGATTTGGCATAGTGGTATGTTGCTCTGACTGTTTTGTACAGGGGCCTTGGCAGTAAAATGTATGGTGGTAACACAGCATTTTTCTTTCACAAAGCAGCTGATTTGGCGTAGTGTTATATTGCTCTGACTGTTTTGCACAGGGACCTTGGCAGTAAAATGTATGGTGGTAACACAGCATTTTATTCTAGCAACTTTCCAAGATTATACAAGCAATATTTAATGTGACCCTGGTTTTTGGGCTTTGCCCCCCCCCCCCCCAATAAATTTTGGCTTTTTCCAGATTTCTTGTGCTGCGAAGTTGAGGTGCAGTTGAGTATTGAGTAGATTTTACAAGGAGCTGAGAGCTGCAGGGGAAGAGAAGTTTAGTGCTGCTTATGCTAAGTCTGCTTGCATTGTTAATAGCACAACAGGTTGTGTACTTGCTTTTGATGCAGAAGGCTGTGGGTTCTACTCCCACAAGGGGTGGATGCTGCCATACTGAGAATGTCTTCCTTGGCGAAGATACTAACTATGTGCCTGTTATCGGTTTGCCATTCATTTCCTATTGCATTATTACTAGCTTATCATTTTTTTAATGTAATATACGCAATTTATTCCTCAAGGGCAACAGACACTTTTTTTTTGATGAAACCATGAAATATAAAGGTGTTTGCTAGCAGCAACCTCTTCATTAGTTACAGATTTATTTAATGTAGAATTATTTAGATGACTTTTACTTCTTCAGAGATTGTGCATATTTACTGATAATGGTGGACTGCAGAATTGTGTATATTTACTGATAATGGTGGACTGCAGAAGTTTGAGTAGACTTTTATGATGGAAATGTTCTGAAGTGGGCAGTTTTGTCATTATAAGTGCATGCATTTTGTTTCATTGTTTACTGGAAAAATGTTCTGAATTGGGCAGTTTTGTCATTATTGGTGCATGTGTTTTGTTTCATTGTTTAATAAATTTAAAACGCCCTCTAACAACTGTACTGTATTGTACAAGGAATATAATTTAGTACAATCAGGAAGGTGTATCAAAGAGCACATGTATGTTTCATATGCAAGGAGCCTATGATTTGAAAACAGCCCAGAATTAATCTTTATCTGCCACTGGCAAAATGTATTTTCTTTGAATGTGGGTTTCAGTGCTGTTTCAATTAATGTGAGTTTCAAGAGCAGAGAAGTTTTAATGCTAAGTCTATTTTCATTATGAGACTGCATTGCTTTGTTTAGGAGATGTCTTAATGTTTGTGCTGTAAAATGCAAAATAAAACTTTCAAATGAAGTCCAAATCATCACAGAAGTAAAGCAGTATGCACATTTGTGTTTATGGTAAATGGAGTGAAATAGCCAAGTAATGGATCATTGGAATGGCTGCAGGGGGGAGGCTCCATTTGACCATGTTGTGAGGGGGAAGGGCGGCAAACTCAGACAGCCCCAGCTGAACTATACTTCCCAACTGTCCAGATTTTCAAAGAATAAATAGATTTTTGCTTCTTATTTTTGGTTTGTTCCTCCGGAAATTTGTGGTTTTCTGGCAAATAATTTAGGAATTAAGTCACTAAATAATGACACACTGAGTTTCAGACTTCATAACCTTCAGAAAAATGCATGCTAAAGTAAGACCTGTTATTCTATCAACTGTCTCAGTTTATACAAGAGCAATTTTTAGTACTGTTTATATGTTTCCCCAATATATTTGGCCTTGTCCAGATTTATTGTATTAACAGGTTGAGAGGTACATGCAAATAAATTGCTTTATAGAATTAGGCATAGCCAAACCTCTCAACTGTCCCTGATTTTGGCTCAAAATGTTGCTCTTCCCCCTGATAATCCCTCTGCAAAATAGCAATTTTGGAAGAAAACATGGAGGGTTTACAATTAAGAAATAACTGTAATAATCAGAGTTATAGATTACTTTTATTTCAGAAATGCATGTAGATTCTTTTATTTTGTCAGCTGCTCAAGTTAGCAGTACTAACATTAAAGTGTCCCTTCTTTGACAGGTTCCCAGCTGTATTGTGTGGCTATTTTATATTTTTGCATCACATTTTTGGTCCATTTTTCATAAAATTTTTTTTTTGGCAAATTAGTGACACATCATTAAAGACTGAAGTTAGAAAATAATGGCAGACATTTGAGTTTCAGATTTCATACCCTTCAGAAAATTCATACTAATGCAAGACCTATTCTATTATCTTTCTAAGTTTATAAGAGCAATATTTAAAATATTTTGGGGCCTTTGTCCCACTTCTATGTATGGCTTTGTCCAGATTTCTTGCTCTGAGGTTGAGAGGTATGACAAATGTGTCAGGGCCATCACAGTCAGCCAGAGACATTTCAAATTGTGACATACTTGTTGCACCCCACTCCCCCATGTAGTGACTCTGGATGTGTCCAAGCAAGGCAAGGCGTAGTTATGCAGTGTAAATGTGCAGTGTGTCCCCCCATCCAAGGTAGACACAAGTACTACAGTGGCTTTTCATCTGTCCTTGATTTTGCAGAATGGTCTGGTTTCTGTCATATTTTTGTACTGTTGATTTATGCTTATTACTCAGATTTATGCTTATTACTCAAAGTGCCTGTTGCTGTGTGTTAAAGTATCAATGCTTTAATGACCATCATGTAAGCTTGTCTGAGATCGTAAGATGCAAGTAAGCTTTAATAAGCATACTGTTAAAGAATTGCCAACATTGAAAGCCTTTCTGTTGTTGCCATGCAGATAATACTTAACTAGATAATGTATAAGCCTTTGGTATTGAAATGCATATGACAGTATTTGTAATAAAGGACAGGATTACATTATTTAAAAAAAAACTCATTACACTTGTTGGAGATTTTCCAGTCATCTCTGCAGGCTTTACCCGTAAACTAAACAGAATGCCAATCATGTGTGGTCCATAACCTGTACAGTAATCCTGTATAAGTTCATAGGTTCATAGGTTAGTACTATGAACCTATGAACCTATAAAGGATTACTGTACAGGTAAGCACTGTATCTTGAGCTTGTTTCTTGTTTGCTTTTCATTTTTTACTTTGATCATGTTTTCCTCATGAAACAAGTAGATAGTTGTCAGGCAGCAGGTCTTTTTTGGATAAGAAACATTTTTACAAGTGGGGCATCACAGAGATTTCTACTTTCAGTGTGTTACTTGGTACTTAGCTGAATATAAATTATATTTAGAACTGCAGTGCAAGGAGAAGTGGTTTGAGTTGAGTGCTGCTTGTTTTTCTTATGCTTGACTTTGACTGGCATTCCAGTAATGTATTTAAAAATTAATTTATTTTTTCATGCCTCACAACCTTTTTGTTTTCATCTAGATATTAAGTAAGCTGTCATGCAGCCAATGCATTGAAATATTTTTATTCTTCTACACTTCATTTTGTCTTGATTGGACTCTCATAATGACTGTTTGGCATCCAGGGCAGCGTATTTAATTAAAGTTAGTTTTTGTGGTTTTGAGCATAGCTTCTCCTCTTTCTAGTTGGCCACACCCCTTCCCATTGACCCCACCCATTCAGCTGTCTCCTGCAGCCCCCCCTTTGATTTGAAGTCACCAGCCGCCACTGATTTTTACATGTCGTTGGTGTATATATGTGCATTGATATTGCTTTCAGGTACATTCCATTTAGGCCACTATAAATCATACATATATGTCTACACCTGTGTGTTGCCTTTGACATGGCATATCTGTGTCCCATATATTCATTCCATTACATGTGTGTTTGGGTTGTGTATATCTACTTGTGTATTTAGCATCCATTTTACTGCTTTGCTGCAGGACTGCTGTTTGACACTATGCTTCTTTGTTTGCCTTTTACATGCATGGTTGGAGGTTCAGTTATGTCCTCTGCTGGAGTTATCTAGCATTCATAGATCTGTATTTGCTCATCTGTGATGTTACTTGGCTTACACTTGCACTGCTGATGGACTAATTGGATATGTGTATATTTATTCAATGTGTTGCTGTGATCCTACTTTATTATCTTCCAACACTCATCTACCATTGGTCATACACATTCAGGTATGACTGCCACACAGTTTGTGACATGTAATGTGATAGTGCATAGGTAGATATGTTTTTCTGCCTTTCACCGTGGCTGATATGCATCCCCACCCTGTTTCACAACTTTCTGTTACTAATGTTGTGCAGTGTGCTGTCTGTGTAACTTATCTGTCTTATCTTGGCACACAATAAAGTATCTCAGTAGAAATGGTGCACTGTATATTACTCCCAAGTAATCCACAAGTAATGAAAAATCATTGTCAAAGCAGGATGAAAATTAACATTATGGAAAGAATCTCACAGTTCAAGTATTCTGGCAGTCTTAAATACAGATCTATAACAGCATCTCTTCAGTAACTTAAGGACAACTACAAAATATTACTGTAACTCCATTATTAATAAAATATTCCAGTTATTCAACTGAATTCTAACAGAATCCTTACATTTTTTAATAAAAACAAATGATAAAGGTGAAGGGCATTCATGGCCACATGGCCACAGCTAACAATAGGTGCAGGATTTTTGTGGGAAGCACATGTGGTGCTCACATTCAAGGAAAGTGGTAGATAGGAAAGAAGATGTGGAGTATGGGTGAAAAGAGTGACACGCAAGAGGTATGTTGAAAAAAGAAAATCAGAGGGAAACCAAAAGGGGATGGGAAATGTTTTTTTTTTTTTTTTGGTGGGAATAGGCTCCATTTTTTTAAGAATAGAAGGAAAGAGAAAGAGGAGGAGAAGGCCATCACAGCAGGTATACCCATAAAACAAACATCACAACATATAACAGGCAAAGGTTGGAAAAATACTGTTTTTTGTTTGTTTTTTGTTCATCACATTGCCACTGTGGTCAGGAAAGTCCTTCTATGTAGCACACCTCATTACTAAGGGTTTTGTATCCAGGAAGAAAGAGGTCATTGTCTCCCTCTACTCTTCCCTCATTAGACCAGTCATCGAGTACAATGTCTCATTTGGCATGTACCTCACTAGACACCTGCAACAACTGGAGAGGCTACAAAAGTACCTCACAAAGAGGATCCTAGGCCTTAAACAATTGTCCTATATGGACAGACTCAAAAAACTCCAACTATTCTCTGTCTCATATCGCCTACTTAGAGGCGATCTCTGCTTGACTTATAAAGTCATGTCTGATCCAGCTCTGTTAGAAATTCTACATCTAAAGAAATCCCAATCCCGCCATATCACACACTCCAGAGACCTCAACCTCATTGCCACAATCAACAGAACTTACTGGAGGGACAGGTTCATAACCCAGGGACTGCCCATGCTATGGAATAACTTCCTATACATGTTAAGCAGAGCACCTTGCTGACCCTCTTCAAGAGAAATCTTGATGAGTGGATGGGAAATAGAAAATTCACCCCAGTGATAACTCCAGTGGCTCTAATTGACAGAGGCACTGGGAATTAAGGTTGGGTGGCACGATGACAGGGCAATCCTATGTCTAGGCTTGTAAAGGCCCCAGGGCCACCTATGGCTAGGCTTGTAAAGGCCCCTGGGCCATCAGCCTAGTACACACCTATGAACCTTTACATAGGAGTCATTACTGTCTGTGATTGTGATGGGTATAAAACGTTTTAATCATTGCTTAGTAGGCTGTAGTTTGCTTTGGAGAAGTGTTTTAGTTTTTTTTTTTTTTTTTTTTTTGCTCCTGTGGTGGTAGCAGAGTCAACAGTTACTTTTAACGAGACTGACTTATGGTCCGGCATAACCAGGAAGGGCATCCCATAAGGGGGAGTGCAGTGACCCCCCCCCATGTTGGTGAGTACTATGTCTAGGACATTTGAGCCCCTTGTAGGGGTGCAGACTATCTGTTCCAGACCATTTGTACTGACACATTCCAAGAACCTCTGGGTGAGCATGTTCATGCTAATGTATGTCAAACAGTAAATGAAAGGATAGTTGAAATCTCCCATAACTAAGGTGTTGGGCTGTATGGTGAGTGACTCCAGTAAGTCCAGGTAGGCGATGTGCTTTTTTTGGTTCATGGTGGGGAACTTATAGCTAGCAATGATGTGGCAGGGTATTTTGCCTATAGTTAATTGGACATGGAGTAGTTTGAGAGAGTTGAACTGTTTAACCAATCTCGAGGTGTAATTGGCTTTAATGAAGATGGCTATACCTCCACCTTTTGGTTCTTTCACACTTATTTTGAGATCTGAATGTGAGCAAGGCATTGCAGCGTTCGTGGCTGGGGAGCTCTCTGTAGCCTTAAACCATGTCTCAGTGACTGCACAGATGTCAGCATATTCCAAGGTAAGGAGTGCTATGGTAAGTGTTCATGTTTAGACTCCTAGCATTAAGCAGTAGAACCTTGAGTTTGTCTTGAGTGGCTTTTGTTATGTCAGAAATGTTGTTTTGATATTGCCCAAAAGTGTCACTATGGGGGAGGCAAGTGACTTCTGGGACACATAATCTGAGAGTTCAGTCATGTCTCACTTCATATAGTCCAGAAAGGTCCAGAAAGGTATGTCTCAAGTCATTCACCCCAACATAGGCTATGACAGAGTCATAACGGTACTTGTTGAGTGACTTGAGTGTATGTGTGATTGGATGGATCCTGGCACCTGACAGGCAGCTGACCATGGCCTTCTCCTTGCCCATCCTGGTGAGGGGGACATGTGTGTGTCTCACTGTGGAGTTGCCTATGACCAAGACATTAGATTTTGAGGTATTTTGCCTCAGGGGCTTATTTGCTGAGACATGATGTATGTGTTATTATGTGTAGTGGTTTCTACTTGCATAGCAGTGTGTGCAAATGGTTTACATTTTGGAGGTCTCTGATCTTTTGTTAGGCTTCTACTAGTGAGTACCTCTGCGTATGTGGATTTATATGTCGTGACCTCATTTTGTGCGAGAGGTGAAGTGTGTATGCTGACAACCGGTTTGATATCTGGTTTGTTGTTACATGAAAGAATTGATTCCAGTTTCATAGTGTAATTATATCTCTCACATAGGGTATTTGTTTTAAGAGTAAGTGGTTGTCAGAATACATGAGGTGAAATTAAAACACTTTTAAGCTAATCTACCAATAGTAAAGCACACAATGAACCATCCTCCAGCAAGCCCCAGCTCAGACAAGGATGGATCCACACTCTTCTGCCACAAGGGTGCAGGGGAGCCCTTCTGCATGTAAGATGGCTGGTTTAGTGCTCAAGTATATCAATAGCAGGCTAGGTTCAGCAGGTCTGAATGTAGTCTATGCTATCTAGATATCAGAAGAGTGCAAATCAAGTGCAGAGAATGAAGTGGTAACGAACAGTAAAACAGTAAAGAAAACAGAAATGATGGAGCAATTCGATAAAATAGAGTTTGAAAAGTGCAGGAGAATCACAAAATATACTTAATTTCTTGTTTTTTTTGCCTTTGATGCCTTGGATTAAAGCAGAAATACTCTAGACCTCTGGCAAAGGGTGCCAAACTTAGAGCAGCTCCTGTTAATTGAGTGCAAACTTGCTCAAACACAGACAAAGTTAAACACTTTTAAGCTAATCTACCAATAGGAAAGCACAAAATGAACCGTCCTCCAGCAAGCCCCAGCTCAGACAAGGATGGATCCAAACACTTCTGCCACAAGGGTGCAGGGGAGCCTTTCTTAGTGTAAGGTGCCTGGTTTAGTGCTCAAGTGTATCAATAACAGGTGAGATTCAGCAGGTCTGAATCTAGTCTATGCTATCTAGAGATCAGAACAGTGCAAATCAACTGCAGAGAAGTACAAAAAATACTTAGAGTCATTTTCTGCATTTCCTAGCTCAGATAGACCAGGTAAATACCTACTGCCACTAAATGAAAAATCCCAGTCCTACTAATGTAAAAGCACAGTAGAGGAGTGTCCAGAGTGAAATACTACCACAAACAAACTTAAATGATACAAAATTATACCGCAAACAAACTTAAAGATATAGATACAGCAGTGTACTACAGCTTATAAAAATGTGATTATTCAATAAAAGTACTTCGCTTTGAATAAATAAGCTAAAGGCCACTCAGTTGTACAGGATTTTTAAAGGCACTAAAAAGCAAGATAAGCTGTTTAATAAGCCCTCCAGCCAATAAAACTACATTCAGAAATCTCAAGTGTTTCCCCAAACTAAACAGATGAGGCTACCTTCCAGTGCACTAGATGGAAAATCCACTGACCTTTTTTGATGTAAAAACAATTCTTTGATAGAGTGTAAAAGTACACTACTTTATCCAACAGCTAACTAGATAAGGAAGTCAGATCTAGCAGAACAGACAATGGGAGGCAAAATGCTCTTTTTCAATATAAGCACATAAAAAGACAATAAATAATTCAGAATATCAAGAGCAGTGTAGGAAGGGAGGAGCTTATTAAACTCAAATTACAGTAGGGGTATGCAGCTTAAAAATCACAAGATTTAAAAAGCAGATCAGCACAGGGTAGGGTGGGTGAAAAACACAGCAGGGAATCATCATCAATGCTTTACTTTATGCAGGCTTCAAATTTTTTCAGACAAAGGCCCAGAATTTCACTGAGTATTTAAGTATCACTCAAAAGACAATTTAACCAATGAAAAACACATGTGAAATGTGCAGCTTAGATAATTGTGTCTACCTCTCCCACAAAACAAAAACACCAGGCCAAGCAGATTTCTTAAAACAGAAAACAAAATGGAACAGGTATCAGAAAGCAGCTTTATCAATCACAGACAAAAATATAGGTTTCCTCACCCAGCAGGGAATCATCAGCAATGCTTTAGTTTATGCAGGCTTCAAATCTTTTCAGACAAACCTGTAACCTCTCTTGTTTGTGGTTTATATGGTACTGAATATATCCTTGGAAACATGCAAAATTTTATGGATCCAAATTACAATTGTATGTCTGTGGTATGATAATGTTTGTCCTTCCATAATGATTCAACACTGCTAATGTTGGAAGCAGAAACAGAAATTGTGGATGTATTTAACAGACTTTGTCTATCTAAATCTACATACATTTTTTACCTAGATTTTCAACAAGTTGGATATGCTTGACTACAGCATTTTCCTCCTGGACACAGTGTTCTTAGTTTTTTTTTTTTGTTTGTTTAGTTTGAAATTACAGATGGCTAGTGAGTGATACCATCTTGGAGTTCTTTATATATATATATATATATATATATATATATATCTTGAAAAAGCCTGGTATGCCTCCAGGCAAAAGCGCTTGATGTGGAATTTTTTATCATTTCATTAAAACAGAGTTTTATTTAAGTCATTTTGAATTTTTTGTTCCTGTTGAGCCTTTGGATACATCATTTTGTTCTTGGTCTGGTTCGGATCTAATTTGGTTTTGGTTCTTTTTATATATATATATATATATATATATATATATATATATATATATATATATATGGGGTCTATATTATATAACTAAATGCTAGTCAGCGAACGCTCACATGAGCGAAAATGCCGGAGATCGACCCACACCCTCCGCTAACTATATAATCCAACTCTGAGGTCACACTACAGTGAGGAAAGGGCAAATATCCCACTCCTCACTGTACCCCGACCCCACAAACACCCTGATGAACTACAGCATTTTCTCTCATGTGAGCGTTCGCTGACTAGCACTTTCAGTTATATAATGTAGACCCTATATATATATATATATATATATATATATATATATATATATATATGTGTGTGTGTTGAATGTCACTAGTTCCATATACATACACACACATACACACACACACACACATATATATATATATATATATATATATATATAGATATATATATATACACACATATATATATATATATATATATATATATATATATATATATATATCTCGGCCTAGTGACGTTCATCGAATCAATGTTACTTTGTATGCTTAATGTCAACCTAATAATGTCTAAACAAGGATGTTGACACTCATCTCCCATGTGCTGAGATTACTCCTTGAAACATACTATACTAAAAAAAGTGTTTTTTTTTTGCAGGGGCAAGCTCCCCTGCACACCCCCTTCTAATTATTTATAGTAACTCCTTAATTGCACTCTTCCAAGTGGCATATTGTTTTTCTTCTCCTCTGGGATTATCTTTTATCACACAATTGTTGTCCATATGCAGTGTCGACCAAAGTGAGTTGACAATACACAGGTCAAACTTAGCTATGATCAACCAATCTAATTGAAATCTTACATACGCACACAACATGTTGAACGGAAAAAGGTGGTACAGCTGATCTTAAATCAGCTCATCGAACGTACCAGCTATTTTACTAAGTGGGATCGCAGTATAGTGGGGATTGGGGAATTTGTCCTTTCTCCACTGAAGTGTGATCTCAAAGCTGATAATTGGCAGGGTGTGTGGGGGTGCAGGTGGGTTTGCCCCCTGTAAAAATAAGTTTTATTTATTTTTTTTACTTTTTAATAGGCTGTTAATCAGCCATTTGAGTTTGATCAAGTGCCACTGATATTCTGCCTTTTGATGTCTGACTATATATATATATATATATATATATATATATATATATAAGGTGTTATAAAGTGCACATTTGAAGAGATATTATCAACAACATATGTGAATGAAACCAGATATAGTTAAAAGGGACTACAGCACTTAGGGGATCAAAACCTATCACCTGTCAAACTATCATATCCAAGTAGAATACCTCATATCACATCTTTTCACTAAGTTGTTATTGCATGTCACACATTGTTTTTCACACCTCTATAATGTACTTCTCAGTGGATTTGAAATCACTGCCTGCCTCTTACTCTCTTGACCTGTGCTACTGATGCCCCAGAAGAAGTTTTACATCACTTTTAGAAAGCACATATCTGTGGGGATATTATCAACATTATGTATGCGTGTGTGTATAAAATTAGGCATTGTTAAAAAGGACTAGTGGATTAAGGGGATCAAAACCCTCCACCTTTTCAACCCAAGTAGAACACCTCACATCCCTAAGTTATTACTCCATGCCAAAATTGCTTTTCACACTGCAACAACCTACACCTCAGTAGATTTGAACCCCTGCATGCCTAACTCATACTCTCATGACCTGTGCACTAACTTTTGATACTGCAGAAGTTGTGCAACAGTTTACAGAAAGCACATATTTGAAGAGACTGTTGCAATGGTGGAAGACTGCAAAATGAGCAATGTTAAATAGACACCATATCAGGAGTACATTGAGCCATGGAAGCTGTTAGTTTTGAAGTAATAAATGTCTGCTCATACTTATATCAGTATTGCTTTCTGTTGCACATTGAGGATAAGCTCATTTGTGTAATGGTCAGCATATCATTACTGCGGCCAAAGGAATTTTCTTCAGTTTTTGCCATAGGACATGAATTGTCAGTTACTCTTTCGAAAGTATGAATAGTGAAGCTACTCTGTTAACCATCACAAAACATTACACATACAAAGAGTAGTTTGTTTTTGCTTTAAAATTCATTGTCCATGTGAGATATGTGATAAATGTGTTACTTAAGATGGCATATAAGATGGCATGTCAAGGTAGGGAATAACATAGATGTATCTAAGTGTGATGGAAGGAACACCGTAGTGGACTAGAAAACATGCTTAAGTAAGTGATGTGTTCTAAATCAATTCAGTATCATGTGAAGCTACAGAAGCCCTTATACTGCATGTGTCTGACAGCTCACATTTGAAAGGAATGTTAAAAAGTAAAATCCAAGTATAATGAAATAGTGGTCAATGGGGGTGGGTGATGTGGACACATATAACACATATCAATGCATTATCCCAGGTTGCAAGTATGTCTTCCTGTATGAAGTCATCAGGGAGACATATCAGGTAAATATATACCATTTGCTGAATGATAACAAGCAAAACATTCCAAGCATTTCAGTATTTCATATCTTGATAGTCTGCAAATACTATATATTTATCTGCTGAGTGGAAGACAGTTGCTGACTGAGGATACAAATTAGACACAGCATCCCACTTTCAGTGGTTAAAACTCTGCATCAAGTGCACTGGAATGGATTTCTCACATCACTCATACATTGAGCCATGAAAGCAGTGACAGAGAAGAGTATTACCTTAGCTTACTGATGCTCACCACCATGAAGCCCAAGTGGACATCAGATGGTAACGTGGACATCAAATGCACATACATAGGATTTTGTTTCTTTTCTGCCATAGGAGAACTAGCATTACCATATAGTCAGAGATAAGCTGTGATGCTGATTTATGCCGACCATCATGCAATGGATTAGTACAGAAATATCTGTTTCTGTTTATAAGGCATTCATGGCCTGTGAGTATTCTGCTTATCTTTTTTGGACCAGATTAAAGGTTGGACAGAGATTAAAATGGGAAACAAGCAAAGGGTGGAACACTAGGTGAGCAATTTAGGAATAATTAAGGTACATAATTGGGACTCACTAAAACCACTGCCATGAGGCAGTCACTTATTTGAACCCAATTTTCCTAACTCCATTCATCCACTGAGAACAAAAGGAATTAGATCAATACCTGCACCTTGGTTAACAAAGTGCACCAAGCAACGTGTGCATGGAAAACATGGAAAAACAATCATCTCTACAAGATTATAGATATCAATGGAACCTAATATAAAATATATGCTTAATGACAAACCAATCATATTCTGAAGACCTACAAAACACAAATCTAAACATTTCTAAACTTTTCTGGCAATCTATAAAACTGCTGTCATCAGGCCAAACCTCTCCACTCCCCAGCAACAAATAACTCAGAGAATACAGCAACACAGTTCAACTCCCACTTCATAAACTCAATTCTATCTCTCACCAAATAAAATGCTTTGACAACTTTCACTATCCCAGAAACCCAAACTAGCAGTACACAGTTCATACTTAACACAGTCTCCACCAGCAGAAGCCATAGTGTTCCTTATCTTCACTCTAATGAGTAGATCAATAAAAGAAACTATGTCCCTACTATCTGGAAAATATCCTACATCTTACCACTACATAAAGGTGGCAACTTTACTGCCCTAATCAACTACCAACTAATTGCCAACCTCCCACCATTAAGATCTTAGAAAAATGCTTACACTCCCATCTAATCAAATATCTGACTGACCAGAACTTTCTCTATCCCATTCAACATGGCTTCTAACCTTATCGTAGTACTACAACTACCCTCCTTAACTTTACAAACACTGTCAATGAACTCAGAAACAAAAAGCATTCGATACAGCTGCACACCAAAAACTTGCTTCACAAACTTGCTTCTATAGGTCTCAATGCTCAACATCTGTGCTGTTACTGAAAAATAGTTCAAAGCTGCAGACAGCACTCCAGCAATGCAAGGCTATAATGCTTTCCATACAGTCAGACCACCCACTGCACATGAAAAGACAAAAGATGGAGGTGTAGTAATCTACATATAAGATAAACACACCTCAAGACTGGTCAAACAATATGACACACTTGAGCTACTCCATGTCCAACAAAACATAGGTAAAATTCCTTACTGTATCCTTACTAGCTACAGGTCCCCCACCATGACCCAGGAAAACCATACCTCATACCTGAACGTAATAGACTGTCTTACCATTCAACCCAACACCATACTCATGGATGATTTCAACTACCTCTCCATTAACTGTAAAGCTTGCATGACCACTAACATCCAGGCTCAAAGATTTTTAGGCTTTGTCAATGCAAATGTCCTGGAACACAGAGTCTGCACTCCCACTATGGGTACAAATATCCTAGACCTGGTACTCACAAAAGGGCATTGCATCCCCCAAGTGTAATGTCCTCACTGGTCAGATTGGATCACAAAGCAGTCACCTTGGAAATAAATATAAAGCTAGAACCCCCTCCCCCCATCTAATCCCAGAAACTTTAAGAACTTTTCTAAGGTTTTATAACTCCTACTAGGTTATTGCATAGCTAATTTTCAAGCTCCCCCAGCCCAATAAATATGAAGGCCTATGCAGAGTTGTATACAAAAGTGCTATACAACCATATAAACAGCTGCCTAGAAATGGCAGTACCAGACCAAACTAAGCCTAGGTCAAACTGCAAAAACAAGCCACCCTGGTGGACCCCTGGTATAAATAGGTTGCACAACAAAAGAAAGAAAATCCTGACCAGAAGTAGAGAGGATATGCACAACAGGGCAAAAATGTTGTGATTAGTTTAAACACGCAAATCAGAGGACTAGTCAAGTCTTCAAAAGCCAGCTTCAAGGCAAAAATAGCTTCCCAAACAAAGGATAACCATAATGCATTTTTCAGTTATGTCCATAATCTTAAGGGCAGCACCCTACAATATGCATAGTTAGTTGTAGATGGTACCACCTAACACCCAATAATGTGCAGAGTTAGTTGTAGATGGTACCAACTATCACCCAACAATGTGCAGAGTTACGTGTAGATGGCACCACCTAACACCCAACAATGTGCAAAGTTAGTTGTAGATGGCACCACCTAACACCCAACAATGTGCAGAGTTAGTTGTAGATGGCACCACCTAACACCCAACAATGTGCAGAGTTAGTTGTAGATGGCACCACCTAACACCCAACAATGTGTAGAGTTAGTTGTAGATGGCACCACCTATATCCAGCCAGAAGATACAGCAAATCTGCTGGCTGGTAAATTCAGCTTGAATTATACCCCCATCACCTCCAGCTACACCACCCCCCCAGGAAATAATCTCCATCATTCCTCTACCAGTTATTACAAAAGAATAGGTCATCTATGTGCTGTCTAAAGCTGAAAACACAGCCTCAGTTGGGCCTGACAATACCCAAGGATATCTCCTAAATAGCTTAAAACATGCTCTATGAGGCCCAATAGGATGTCTGTTTAACCACAGCCTCTAGACAGGCTTTATCCCTGGGGAGTGGAGGACAACAACAGTAATCCCTGTGCATAAGAGGTGACCATCAACAGACCCAGGAAGTTACAGACCCATAAGTCTGATTAGCTTCATATGCAAGGTCATGGAAAGAATAATCATGGACCTGATAAACAATGACACAGGAAATCTCCAAACATTGGATCCAACTCAGTCCGGCTTCATCAAGGGCAGGCCATGCCTGCTCAGTCTGATGTACTTCTTTTTGAAAGTCACCAAGGCCATGGATGAGGGTAAAACAGTGCATACTGCCTACCTTGACCTAGCTAAGGCATTTGACAGAAATACCCACTTGGGTATTGTAAATAAACTCACAAAATTGGGCATAAATCCCTATGTCACTGGATGGACAGCCAATTGGCTCACAGACAGCACACATGTTATTAGAGTGTGGGAAGCCAGAGGCAGGAATAGGTCATTTACTAGTGGTGTGCCACAGGGCTTAGTGCTGGGGCCTCTCCTGTTCAGAATATACTTCTCTGAAGTCAAGACTAATGTAGATGGCTTTTGGCTGACCATATTTGCTGATGACTGCAAGTTAGAGATAATCGTTGAACCCTTCAGCAATGTGAATATCCTTCAGAAAAGTTTGACTCAGACAAATAATTGGTGCCAGAGCCATAGTCTAAAACAAAATGTAAAAAAAATGCATAATTATACCCTTGGAGAAGTTGAATAACCCTGCAAATTACAACATTAATAGCACACCCTTAACAGTGGATACAATGGTGAGAGATCTAGGTACATAGATAGATAGTATCATGAATTTTTATCACCATGTGCCCACGGTGGGAAAGGAAGTCCTTCTGTGTGGCACAGCTTATAAGTAAGGGCATGACATTCAAATCCAAGTAGGTTATAGTCCCACTATACTCAGCTCTGACTGGACCAATAATTGAGTACAAAGCACTTTTCAACATGTAGCTGACCAGGCACTTACAACAACTGGAGCATCTTTAGAGGTTAATTACAAAAAAAAAATACAGGGTGTAAACAGCATGTCCTATGTGGATCACCTAAAAGCCCCAGTCCTTTACTCTGTCTCCTACTGACTATTAAGGGGTGATCCATGCCTAATCTACAAGGCATTCTCAAATCTGGTCCCGATGGAACTGTTACACATTCACAAAACAAACAGAACAAGGATTAGCTAATCCAAGTATCTAAACCTGACCTTTGACATGAATAAAACATGCTGGAGAGACAGATATGTGTCTCAGAGATTATGTGTCTCATAGATTACACCTTCTCTCGAACAGGCTACCTATTTACATGAAGCAAAGCCCTTCCCTGATACTCTTCAAATGCAATTTGGCTCAATGGGGTGGCAGCTATGTCCCTTAAATACCTCTCAGTCTCTTAACGCAAGAGATCTGGACAAAGTCTGCCATAATGGGGATAAAGGTCCACAAATAGGGACAGATTTTAAATACTGATCTTATAAACTCAGAAAATGGTTAGAATAACACTGTTTGTATTAGCATGCATTTACTGAAGGATAAGAAGTCTGAAACTCAAATACATGTCATTATTTACTGACTTCAATCTCCAGATCATCCCAGTGATTTGCCACTCATTGTACTCAAAGATAGGTCTGATGAATGCTGAATACAGTGGAACAATGACTTCCTTGGACATAGATGCCATACCTTTGTTTATAAGTTGCACAACATAGAACAATTTTGTCACCACTGTAGATACATGATGGCCAAAGGCTAGATTGCTGCCTATGTGTGTGTCCCTAAGTCCCTGACCACTGGGTCAACACTTAGGAGTGTGTTGTCAATATGATAGTTACCAGGGGTAGATGACTTCTCGAAGGATACTGTTATACATTTCTTGGCATTTAGTTTTAGTCCATGGCTCGGACACCAGTTTTTTTGTCTGTGTCAGACCTTCCTTTGCATCAGTGTGGGATTCAATGTCAGCTCCTAATGTGCAATAATTTGCAAATGTAGTCAGCCAGAGATCATTGACACTGGCCTTGACTTCAGAGAAGTAAATGCCAAAAAGGAGCAGTCCAAGAACCAATCCCTGAGGGACTCCACTTGTGACTGGCCTCTTTGAAGAGATGGACTCCTCAGTTCTAACTTCCTGGGTCCTGTCTGTAAGCCAATTGGCTACCCACTGGGTGACATATGGGTTTGAACCTAACCTCTTTAGTTTGTCAACATTGGAAGTTTACTATATCATTATTAATCATTTCCATGATAATTCTTTCCATCACTTTACATATAAGACTAGTGAGACTTATGGGTCTGTAGTTTCCAGGGTCTGTAGATGGCCCACCTTTGTGCAGATGAATGACTGTTGCTGTTCTCCATTCATGAGGCACAAAGCCTATTTGGAGGCTACATTTAAATAATAATTCCAAACGGCCTGACAGGTCATGTTTCATGCTATTTTATAGGCATCCTGGGATATTGTCTGGGCCCATTGATGCAGTGTTCTTGGCCTTACAGACAGCATTAAGGACCTTTTCCCTAGTGAAAACAGGGGGGGTCATATTTGGTGGTATTTCCTGAAGGAAGGTTTAGGGGGAAGAGAAGGGTAAAGTTGGAAATTAATTTATTGGCCAGTAGGTTTGTTATAGCTTCTTGCTCAGTATAAGTGGTTCCATTTCCAATGAGCTCTGCACAAAATTGTGTACTTCCTTTGAGGTTGTGGACATAGCTAAAGAATGCTTTATGGTTGTCCTTGGCCTGGGAGACCACATTTACCTCACATCTGGCTTTGGTAGACTTTATTTGTCCTCCAAGTTGTTTGCTTACTTTAATGAGAATGTTTTTATCCTGCGGGGTGCTGTACCTCCTAATTTTTGCCATAATTTTCTTCCTTCTGTTACACAGCCTATTGATATTGTGATTCTACCAGGGTGGCTTGTTTTTTTTTTTTTTTAGTTAGTTCTGTACTTCTTTCTGGTGGGTTCATCTGCCTCTATGTGGCTATTAACATGTTTGTACAGGGTTTCTGTAAACAGTTCTGCATAGGCAGCAGTGTTCTCAGGATTTATGGAGGCTTGAAATGTTTGCAAAGTTATCATTTAATATCATAAAGTTAGCCTTAGAGTAGTTCCTGACTATTCTAGGTTTAGCTGTGGATCCAGGTTTTATTTTTACTTCAAAGGAGACAATTTCGTGATCTGACCTTACCAGAGAAGACATTACACTAGGGGGTGTGCAGCACTCTCCTATACTAGTAAGGGCCAGATCCAGTATGGTTTCACCCCTGGTTAGTGTATTGACAATCTGGTCCAGGGAGTTTGTTTACAAAATCTAGGAATCTCTGTGCCTGTCCGTATTTGTCATATATGATTCGCAGTTAATAGTCGGGTAATTAAAGTTGCCCATGGATATGGTATTGGTAATGATATTTACCCTTAAAATGCCTTGAGCAAAAACATTCATCCCACATTCTATCCTCTAATAACACAAAAACAGAATGTGTTTTTCATACCAAACTCCTCAAAATATTAATCAATGATCATCTCAAATATGGTCACCACCTCCTCCAAGTCATCAAAAAAAACCCAAATGGAAACTAGGCTCCCTCTGTAGGGTGAAAAAATTTCCTTTTGACCACTCTAGAAAATCAATAGGAAAAACATACCTACTCCTGTCCCTACATTATGCATTACCTATTTTTACTAATCTCAACTACACCTTAAAAAGCAAACTTGAAACGACCTACAATAGAACTGCCAAATTTGTTGCAAATACCTCCCAAAAGACTCACCACTATCTACCTCTAAAAGATCTTAACTGGACTGAAGTTCGACACTACCTTAACTACTCATAACTTACTATAGCCCACAAACTAATATACTAGCCAGAAAAACGTCCATCTCTACACAGTACAATGCCACCTTATAATACAGCCAAAGCCCTCTGATCCATTAACAGCACACTACTCCTGCCACAAAATCAAAAAATAATGCCGGTGACTCACTTTACTCTTATCATGTTATTAGAATCTGAAATTCCATCCCCTTAAAACTAGACAGATAAACAAACTAAATTTATATAAACCATCACTGAAAAAACACTTAAATAACTGGCTGTACTCCCGTACAGTTTCAGATTAGTACTATATAAATACTACTCATAAACACTTTTCCCCCTCATATATAGCTAACCTCCTTCTAACCCATATATGTCCATCATTTTCCCTTATCCCTATTCCACCTAACATCTCTGTCTCTGTAGCTCTGCCTCATGTTCCACAGCATACAAATATTCTTTACAAAGCAAGCATATTAACATTCCAAACTACAACCTCCTCTTCAAACTCTAACCTACTTACATTATTCCTGAAAACTCCATTATTTCAATAGTAAAATGACATAACATCCTAACTTATTTCTAACATCTCTTTAAACATACATCTCTTTCTAGTAACTGCATACATTACGTTTTGGTACATAATATGTTTGACATTTCAACTTTAGATCTTAAACTGTATATACAATTTTAATGTACATATATATCTGATTCATAATGAAAAATACCACAAACTTTTAACATCTGTATGTATGTAAAGTGAATATCTTCTGCATTTTTTTATTTAAAAACTGTACAAAGAAAACCTCCTACTATGTTGCTTTATGTATACATTTGCTAAGGTTCTTTATACTTATATCTGCAATAACTGTGGTGTTTTCTCCCCAGGCATCTGTTGAAAATCGGATCAATCCCAATTGAACTTTCCCAGTAAACAAATATAAATATGTGATAATAAATAAACAATAAATTAGAATGGAGGTGTGATAGGACCTTATTGCTTAACTTCTTCTAAAAGTAATAATATTTATCTTTATAATTTTTAATATTTTGGACATAGTAAATATTTTGTGTCAAATTAACACACTGTTTAGTGTGACCAATTGTACCAAATCATATATGTAAATCACACACATAGGTGAGGTAGAGAGTTATGTCTTGGGCATATATGTATGTATGTATGTATATATGTATATATATATATATATATATATATATATATATATATATATATACATATATGTGTGTGTGTGTGTGTGTGTATATATATATATATATATATATATATATATATATATATATATATATATATATATATATATATATATATATATACATATATATATATATATATTATAGGACAGATTCCCTTTTTTATTATGTCAGAGGTAGATAAACATGGGAGATTAGATAGCAGGAAAAGATAGACTAGGTTGACATGGTGAGAGGTAACAGACTAATTGAGGGGGATCACATTGATGAAAGAGGTACTCAACAAACAGAGGGCAAACACTGGTAAAAGGTGGACTGTATAACATGACAGGGTTGGTTAGACACAATAAGGTGGATGAACACTGGATAATGGGTGTTTGGAGATGCCCACTCTGTCAGGTTCGACACAGTGAGAAATCTCTCCTCATCCTGGGTGCTGTCACCACTGGGTCCTGCCAGGCAGTGCTGGGCAGGGAAGTACCTCAATGAATCACTGGAGCATGTTCTTAATACAGCCAATGTGGACTTCAAACCTCCTCTCCATAATATCCCCCTCTAGATTTGTCATCTCCCGATAGGTGACAAAATCACCACCTCCACTGACACTGCTACCAATGGGTATCAATGCACCATTTCTTGCGATAGATCTGTCTGACACAGATGGTGCAGGCAGGGCAAAAAGTGAGGCAAATCTGGCAGGCTGTGACCCAAATGTGCTAGATGCCTCTTGTGAGGGCAGAAAGTGAGGCAAATCTGGCAGGCCTCTTGTGGGGGGGGGGGGGTAGAAAGTGAGGCAAATCTGGCAGGCTGTGACCCAAATGTGCTAGATGCCTCTTGTGGGGGCAGAAAGTGAGGCAAACCTAGCAGGCTGTGACCCAAATGTGCTAGATGCCTCATGTGGTAGTGGCACTACTGCTGCTGCCACCTAAGGAAAGGCAACAGTCTGAGCAACAGTGTCGTTCCAGGTCTCTATACTGCACATACTAGTAACAGGAATGTAGAAAATTATAATAAATAAATAAACAAAAATTATGAAAAAGATGATGAGGGTAGAGACATATGAAAGTAAATAAAATGGCATTCCTAAGTATTTTTTTTTTTTGTAATTAGGCATTACAGTGAAGGACAATAATAACACCATAGGACATGCACATTTGTTATAACACCTTTACTATGTTATATATGACTGTATTAATTCCTATGAAATTGTACATTTAGGCTATGAAAACATCCACTTTATTTATTTTGGGGTTGATGGGAATTGGCCCAGCATTCATCATAACAACTGACAGTGCACATGACACTTAATACTATGAGCTACTTCTCCATCTATTCAGATGTTAGCATGATGCAATGTTGCAGAATCTGCATTCTGAATCTTTGCTCAATCATATTAATTACCATACTGAATGACATAAATGGTAGATTTTGTTTTGCTGTATCAATGTAAATTAACAGTATTTTATTGGATAAAATCTTAAAAACATATAAATTTAAAAAATACATAAGCAAAAACTGTGGGGGAAGAGACATGGAAATGATGAAATAGCATTTGTAATTTTTCTTTCATAGTCATGAAATACAGTGAAGAGCAAATAATATTTTCATCATGGGACATATACAAGTTGTTCTTACCATCTTAAAAATATAATTTACAATTCTATCGGTTCCACTACCATGACATTTAAAATTAGCCCTTGAAAACAGCAAAGTTTTGTTTTGTGATAGTTGGGAGTGAATCTACAAGCATCTTAACAATTTCAGTGCACACAGACTTATCATGATAATGCTGTGATGATGGTGGAATGGGGAATCAATATTCTACCTTTGCACATACATAATAATTCCACCAAGCAATGCCAGTAATACCAGACACTGCCTTGCAGTACAAATGTATGATATTTCACTTAACCTTTAGTTTTGAAACATCCACTTTTCACAACATAACCTTTAGGTACCACTACACTCTCATAGGTGTTCCAGCGGCACCCTATGCACTTCCCTGTTCCTTTCTATCTCTTCAAAAGCTGGGAGAAAGAGAGAGCATAATAAAAAAGTGAGTGGCGTCATTCACTGGCAGAGTGTATGAACAGATAAATTGTATGGAGGTCATGACTGAACTCGAGCCACTTCCTCCCATTAGCCAAAGAGATCTGGATTTCGCCAGCTTATATTACTCTAGTGGTAACAACATTGTTCTCCCATGTGTGAGATAATAGTAGCATGGATGACAGCCTTGGGCAATCTATTCTAGGCATCAACCTTGTGGTGAGGCCTGGTTTAGCCCCCCCTGTAGGAGCCTGCAGCTGTAATCATTTATGAGCAGATGTAAAAAGATCTTGGTCTCTTCTTCACAACATCCCTGTGCTCTTAAAGGAGCACTACTTTCCCCATCACCATCCATAAGTGTCCCTCGCAAAGATGCCAGGATAAAAATGGCACTAAACTGGTATCTAAAGCAATCTGTGTGTTTTCCATCCTTTAACCAACAATGCGGACAATCACATCTACATGATGGATGCCAAATGAAATGTAATATTGGCATTGTGCTTTTATGGCTGTAATATTGATATTGTATTGTACTTTTATGGCTGTAATACTGGTATTATACTTTTATGGCTGTAATATCGGTATTGTAATTTTATGGCTGTAATACTGGTATTGTACTTTACTTTTGTGGCTATAATACTGGTATTGTAATTTTATGGCTGTAATACTGGTATTGTATTTTTATGGCTGTAATATTGGTATTGTACTTTTATGACTGTAATACTGGTATTGTACTTTTATTGCTATAATATTGGTATTGTATTGTACTTTTATGGCTGTAATACTGGTACTGTAATTTTATGGCTGTAATACTGGTATTGTAATTTTATGACTGTAATACTGGTATTGTACTTTTATGGCTATAATATTGGTATTGTAGTTTTATGCCAGTAATACTGGTATTGTACTTTTATGGCTGTAATATTGGTATTGTACTTTTATGGCTCAAGTGGTACTTTAATATGTGAAACATGAAGGTCCTTCTTCCATCTATTTGCTACTGAGATTATCTGCTCAACAATGACTCCAAATTAAGATGGTTAATCTTTAGATAGCATTTGCATTTAACTTGACAGATGTAGCTTAATGCACACATGGTGCTATTTACAAAACAAATGGATTTACATATCTGTCACAGCCGTCATTCACACTACTTGACAAGCCACGCTGCTTCGCAAGGGACGGCTTGCACCTGTCACCCCTGGGATTCCGGATATTGGCTAAGGCTCTTCCCACCCCCATAGTGCCTTTTTTAGGCAAGGCTCAAATTCTAAACCTACCACCCTAGAAAACAAAAATGGGAAGAAACTAAGGGTAATGCTGCTCAATGCCAGAAGTCTAAATCTCAAAATGCACGCTCTCGAGGCCCTTCTCAGTATGGAGAACATCGATGTCTGTGCTGTGACTGAAACCTGGTTCAAGGCTCCTGAGAGCACCCTGGCACTATCAGGTTTTACCTCATATCATGCATTCCGGCCCCAAAACCCGGACCACACCACAAAAGGAGGGGGTGTATCCATATTCATCAAGGATACCCACACCTCCAGGTTGGTGGCAATGCACAAAGCATCTGAAACCATCCAGGTGCAATTAACCATAGGCAAAACTGCTCTACAATTTGTAGCATGCTACAGGCCACCCTCTCAAACTCAGGAACCCCACACAGCCTTCCTGAAGACACTGGAGGATATAAATGTATCTCCAAACACCATTATATTGGGTGACTTCAACTACCCGAATATAGACTGGGAACATTACTCAAGCCCCAACTTTCTAGCCCAAAGGTTCCTGGAGTTCATAAATTCAAATGCCATGGAACAACTAGTCACCATTCCCACAAGAGGAGAAAATATACTAGATCTCATCATCACAAACATGGGGACAAAATGCTCCACACCGAAGTATATCCTCATTGGTGAGATCAGATCACAAACTTATCTCACTGGAAATCCACATCCCGCCCCCACCCCAAACAAAAAAGACCACAGTGAAAAACTTCTCTAAAGCAAACTTCACACTACTCAAGACTGGTGTGGTATCCTTCAAGGCCCCCGAGCCAGTGGAAACCACAACCCAAGCTGCGGAAGCCCTTACAAATGCCTTCTACGAACACCTCCAGGACTGCATGGATCAGGCAATCCCTAATAAAACCAAGACTCTTTCCACCAAGGGCAAACATCCAGTCTGGTGGACCCCAGCCATAAACAAACTCTACAATAAGAGGAGAAAGCTGTTACATGATAGAGCAAAATCCATAAAAGAGAATACACCTTTGATCATTATTAGTAAAAAAATACGAGCACTCATAAAATCATCCAAGGCCAAATTTGAAAGAAAAATTGCAATAGATTCAAAGGACAATCATAAGGCCTTCTTCAGCTATGTTAGAAACCTGGGTGGAAACTCCCAGATATGCGCAGAATTAGTCCAAAATGATACAAAAATCACTGAACCCACAGACATTGCCAACATACTGGCAGACAGGTTCAGTGCAAACTTCACCCCCATCTCCCCCCCAAAAGGAGAGATAACTATCCCAGCGGAGTGTAGCCTCCCAGACATCTCTAATGCGCAGGTGAAAGCTGCTCTCTCTAAAGCTAAAACACAGCATCAATGGGACCGGATGGTGTCCCCGGCTGTGTGCTACACGAACTCAACGAGGAACTAAACCCGCATATAAGGCAGCTGTTTAATCTTAGCCTTACCACAGGATACATGCCCAAGGAGTGGCGTACGGCAACTGTGGTCCCACTCCACAAAGGCTGTACCTCTACGGACCCTGGAAATTACCGCCCCATAAGCTTAACAAGCCTGGTCTGCAAAGCTATGGAGTGGATCATAATGGAACTCATAAACAAAGACATAGGGGACTTGCAGACATTGGACCCGACCCAGTTTGGCTTTGTCAAGGGCAGATCATGCCTTTTGAACTTGGTCGACTTCTTCAAAACAGTCACCAAGGCCATTGATGAGAGAAAGGCAGTCCATACAGCCTACCTTGACCTTGCAAAAGCTTTCGACACAATACCCCACTCGGGTATTATAGAGAAACTTACCAGCTTAAATGTAAACCCATATGTCACAAGATGGGTTGCAAACTGGCTAAAGGACAGAACCCACAGGGTTAGAGTTGCTGGCGCCATGTCAGACTCCAAGCCGGTCACAAGTGGGGTCCCACAGGGCTCAGTCCTTGGCCCCTGGTTGTTCGGCATCTACTTCTCAGAAGTACAGGCAAACATAGGAGGACTATGGCTGACAAAGTTTGCAGATGACTGCAAACTGGGCGCCATAGTGGAAAGTACATCGGACACAGATATCCTTCAGAGGGTCTCACGGAAACTGATAACTGGTGCCAGAGCCATGGCCTGAAGTTAAATGCCAAAAATGTATAGTCATACCCTTCGGGAAAAACAAGGTAACCCCAAGCTACCATATAGGTGGCAATCCATTAAGCACAGAAGAGGTTATCAGGGACCTGGGGACCCAGGTTGACAGTGGCCTTTCTTTTGACACTCACATTGCTAAAGTGGTTAGAAAGACCTTCTACATTGCCCACCTGATCATGAAGGGATTCACATCCAGATCAAGTGAGGTCATTGTTCCCCTGTACTCTTCACTTATCAGACCAATGATCGAGTACAATGCCCCATTCGGGATGTATCTCACCCGACACCTGCAGCAATTGGAGAGACCCCAAAAGTTCCTCACCAAAAGGATAAAGGGACTCCAAAATCTGTCATATGCTGCCAGACTGAAGAAACTCCAGCTCTATTCAGTCGCATACCGCCTGCTCAGAGGTGACCTGTGCCTGACATACAAGGCCATGTCCAACCCGGAATTAATGGACATGCTCCACCTCAAAAAATCCAAATCTACCAGATCCACTAGAGCAAGTGACTTAAACCTTAGCACGGATATAAATAGGACATGCTGGAGGGATAGATTTGTCACCCAGAGACTCCCTATGCTGTGGAATAAAATCCCAGTCCATGTGAGGCAGAGCACCTCGCTGGCTCTGTTCAAGAGAAATCTTGACCGGTGGATGGGAGATCGTAGGTTTACCCCGGGAATCATCTCTGTGTCACTGCTGGACAGAGGCACAACAAACTAATGGGCACAGTATTTTTTAACATAAGGGGTGGTGGTGGCGTAAGCCACAAAACTTTGGGCTAGGCTTATAAATGCCTTAGGGCAGATAGCCTAGTATAAACCTATGAACCTATGAACCTATGAACTACAGCTTACATGTTAAGAGATTTGAAACTCTGCCTTCCTACCTGTTAGTCTCCTATTCTGCCTACTGCCTGTACAAAACCTGTTAGGCAACACACATTTACATGGTGTTTCACAACAGTAAGGGAAATGCAATATGAGCAATGTTCAACGGACTTAAGTAATCAGGTCATTCTAACCCTCCATATACCTTCATGTGAAATTATATGGCACATCTGAAGTACAATGACCCACAGAAGGGGATTGAGTTCAATAATTCTATCAACCTGTGGTTATCTCATTACTTCTTTCTGTCACTTTTTAAGTTTAAGCTCACACACGCAATGGTCATCAAAACCTTAATGCAGTAAAAAGATTTGTCTTCAGTTTTTGCCATAAGATGATAACTGTCATATGTCATAGCCCATCTGTGTCTGTCACTCTTGCTGCATGCCATGTGTAGTGTAACATGTGAACATTTTTTTTATTTTAATCTCTTACTCCTCTGTGTGTTTGTGTTGTGTTATGCCATTTTGAAACATATCAAAAGTCACTAAGCACAGAATCTGGAATCCATTACAGGCCTTTTACAGAAGAGACTTACATGTAGAGGTGTGCATTTAACAATAATGAAAACCAAGAGAATTAAACTGTATGAAGAATACAAGGGCGTATGAACTTCATTTAAAGAATGAAAAGAGTCGCAAATAACATATAAGCAAAAGTACAAATCACTGTATATAGATATTGAAAAGCATGCATAGACATAATAATCAAAAAGTCATTGATAAAAAGTATAAAGACGTAGTGCAGTACATTTAATAAAATGATATGGAAGTGTTTATGAAAAAAAGGAAATATCTGAACTAAAATTGACAGTAAGTGACATGCTTAAAATGAAAAAAATATTGAATTAAAGGGAGGAAGGAAGACGTGAATCTGTACCTAGCTATGTAGTTTAAAATAATGAAAGTATAATAACAGCGGTGGAAAATGAAAATGAGGAAGTTTTCCTAAGAAGGGAAGCAGTGGTGAAGAAAGAGTTGACTGTTACAAGAATAAGTACAGAAGTACAGGAACTCTTACAAAAAGAAATTACTTTGGAGTTAGGTAGGGCATTATAAAAGGATAAAGAGAGTTCAGTACTAGGGAAAGGTAGACAAGGCTATGGCTTTTGTAGGATTTTTTACAAGTTCTAAATTAATGGTTTATTAAAGGAATAGAAAAGTATTATAACGTTTTTGTGGAAAAAACATAGTAAAAAGAAATTTAAAAAATGGAGACTTGTGACCCTGTGTAATGTAAATCACAAGATAATAATTGTGATGATCTCTGTACCCAGGCCAGTAATCAAGGAGACTCAATCCTCACCACTGACACCAGTGAGAGATGGTAACTAAAATCAAGAATGGAGTTGCACAGTATTTTTAAATGCAGCTCTCTGCATTAAGCACAGTTTCCCCCAAAAGCACACAGGGAACATGCTCCAGACCTGGGACTGGACTCTCTGTCTCTCCAGATCCCAAACAAGACTACCTTTAGAGCACTGTGTCCCAGTTCCAAGTAGCTGACACAGCCGTACCTGGGTATTTGATTTTCACACACACACACACACACACACACACACACACACACACACACACACACACACACACACACACACACACACACACACACTCCTGGAAAAGGTTGTCACAGATTTACTAGCTGTACCTCTTCTGCCCAGACTATAAGGTAACCAAGCTGCCATTAATCAACCACTCTTAGGCTCTTACAACTGTATCCAATTATACTGAGTAAAAGCAATACTGCAAAATGGTAGAATATAATAAAAGCAGCAAGGCTTATCGGAGTGGCCATGGCATTACTAAAATAAGTACAAGTACTCTCAAGATGTTAAGAGTATTCTCTAAAAGACCAGCTACAATGAAAGGTATAAAAATATTTAAAAATAAATAATAAAATAGAAAATATGAGAATACTAAATATCTAAGTACAATAAACACCAGAGTTTCAATCACAGGAGAAACAAAAACAATACAGTTGGACAGATTCAAACAGATGCAGAAAAACACTACTTAACAAATCTCACTGTACTTTCTGACTGTCTAAAGAATAACTGTTCCCTAGCTAACTTAATTAATACAGCAAGGCAAGATTAGATGCTAAGATGCTTACTTCCACAAGGCAAGGTGATGAGCTTCAAACTTAGACTGACCTAAGTTAACTGAACTGTGATAATTGTCATAGATCTTTATATCAGGTTCCAAATAAAACAAAACAAACTGCTGTGAGAGTTCCATCCTTTCAATGCTGGTTATATAATGACATCATATTTGATCACCAGACTCTGGTACAATACACACTCAGAGCTTTGCTAAGATTTGTTGCAGTATCTGAAAGCTATAGAACAATTTCAAAACCTTCTACTCTTCCCTACCAGAAGTCTTTGTTTGCTAACTATGCTGGCATATGTTACACATGTACCTCCCTATTTTCCCTGGCACAGATGGCAATACTTCACATCATCACAATAATGTTAATTTTTAAGAAAGATTTGATGCAGTAATAGAGGAGGTAGCAGGCAGTCCATCCATAACCCTATTTAAGAGTAACCTTGAAAAATGGATGGGAAATTGGAAATTCACCTGGCTCCCATGTCCCTGATACTCAAAGGCAGACATTAATGGCCAAACTAACATATCCACCATAACCTCTAGAAACTTCCTAACTAACATACCCCCTCCTAATACACACCCATGATACATACGAACACAACTGGGTTGGACTGCACAGCTAGGATAATAAAGGACCTGGTGCTTATTAGCCTAGTATATACCTATGAACCTATTGGTTGAAAGGCACAAATAGGAAAGAAATGCTGATACTAATAAAATAAATGGTGACAGAGATAAAAATGAAAATAGAAGGGATATTAATAGCTTGTGACATTAGGAAATTGTATAATAATATGTGACATAGATGGCTGTAAAGAATAATGGCGGCAGATGGTTTGCCTAATCAGGTAATCAGGTTCTTTAGGCAAGTCTGTAGGAATTCCTGGTTAATTCCATTAGTCAGTGGATGGTTTGGGGAATGGTTAAATCCAGAAAAAGGAATAAAATTGGGGTATCTTATAAGGTCAATCTTATTTTCATTAGTATTGAATGTATTAAAAATGAGGTAAAGCTAGAGTTCAGTGAGACAAGGGTTGAATGTATTTTTAATTATTGAAGGATTATGTAGACAGTATTGTCATGCTAGTTATTAATGAATTGTGAGATGCGGTAGTGATTAAAGTTTTAAAGTATTTTTTGAAAGAAATGTGATTGCAACTGACTGAGGAAAAAGTAAGGAATATGGGGGTTATTGAAGGGTTGAGGGATTTATTCCATGACGGAAGAGACTGAGGTCTTAGGAGTGAAGTTGCAGAGAAAAGATGGTGGAGGAGGAATGGAATGAATTATTAAGGAAGACTTTACGAAAACTTGATTATGTAAGAATATTTATGTTGCCTAATGATTTTCAGAAAGTGATATTAGAAATAGCAATTATTGTGATTTATTTTTTTTGGGGGGTCACAATTAAACTCCGTAAAGAGGGGTATTGTGAATAATAAAAAGGAGAAGGGTGGATTGGGCTAATTCATCAGTACTCAATCACTCTAACTATAATGGTAAATTCAGGAATAAACTGCCCTGATCAAATTCCCATATTAAAAATTAGCAATTCAAAAGAAGTAAAACAATAAACTGTTATACAAAATTATCACCCCCCCCCATCTCCTGACCACAGTGAAACATGCCAGCAAGGTATTTGAGGGCAGTATTAGAAAATCTAAAGCAGAGTATGAGCTTAAAGTTGCTACAGATAACAAAGCAGACTACAAATCTTTCTCCAGTTATGTCAGGAAATTAAAGAATAATGTCTACTAATGCAATGAGCTCATCCACAATAGTATCACACATTTCAGCCCCAAGGATATAGCCAATGTATTGACAGACAAATTTCAGGCTACCCACATTGTTGTCACCACTACTCTTAAAAATTCAGTTTCCCATGAAATCACATTGGAACAACACTTAGGATCTCTGTTAAAGGCTACAAATAATGCTTCAGTTGGGCCAAATAATAAACCAGGCTATGTTCTCACCAGTGCCAAGTATGCATTATACTAACCTATATTTAAGCTGTTCATCCTCAGCCTATCTGCAGAGTTTATGCCTGCTGCATACAGAATAAACACGGTGACTCCCCTATATAGTGGTAGCCCTTCTACAGACCCAGGTACTTGTAGGCCTATCAGCCTCACCAGCCTTATATGTAAAGCCATGGAATGTATCATAGCAGAAATCATTATGGGAGCATAGGCAAATTAATTGATGCAGACCCCAGTCAGCTTTTTGTGAACAGCACCTAGTAGGAACAACTAGTAAGCTTCACTGACAAGGTTAAAGGGGCTGTAGAAAATTGTCACTCTGTGCGCACTGCTAATCTCTACCCAAATACTTTTGTCACTATCCTCCATGCTGCTTTTATTCAAAAATTAGTCAGACTTAGTGTAAAACCCTGCATTGTCCACTGGATTGTAAATTGGCTGTCCACCAGACTCAAGGGATAATTGCTGGTGAATGTAGAATTGTAAGTAGAGGAGCATCTCAGAGATCAGTGCTGGGCCCTCTCCTGTATGCATTTGTTTTGCAGCTCTACAAGTCAATATCCCAGAAATGTGCTCGACCATGTTTTATGGTAACTGAAAGCTGAACACTGTTATGTGCTCAATTACAGATGGTAAGCTCCAACAAGGGCTGCAATATACACATACTTGATGCACTGAAATCAATCTCAAGCTAAATGCAAAACAATGCAATATAGAAGCATTTGACAGCAAAGCTGCCCCCATCTCATATGTTATGTGGAACACCTCTTCAGACAAATATAGTTATAAAAAGACCTAGTGACTTAATGTGAGCGACACTCTCTCATTTGGTTATTTTTCCAATATAAACAGAAAAGATCATTAATTTCCAAGAGAATATCTTCAAGTACCGTTCCTAAGTTCTTCTATGATCCAGTGTTGATATACAAATACAAGGACCTTGTACTCATTTCCTTTTGGATCATGAGTAGCTACATCATAATTTGTTTCACACCTCAAGTATTGACTCTTTGTATCAGATATATTTAATGCATTTAAAGCATATTTATGAAAGCTTTATGTGGGTTTGCCCTTTATAATCTGCCCCCTTCCAACAGAAAGTTACTGTTGAAGGATATGACATTTTAAAATGTATCTCTTTCTGAATGAGTTTTTGAATGCCTACAGCCATTTTTGATCTTGTATATCTTACTTTTGATGTGCATCTAGACCAATTTTTAGTTTATGTTCATTTCTTTCATTATCTCCACCATGTAATGTGGGTGAGGGAGCCACAACAACCAATGTGCCCTATCCTCATTGTAGATGGGTAAAACTGAAGCCAAACACGTGACTTGAGTGAAGATTCCATTAGAGGTTTGGTTTACACTTTTCTGTGAGATAGTCAAATATTAAGGGAATTAGTAAAGGAATACCCAGAATTTTCTTATAAGGGAACTTAGAATTTTAAAAATATCTTGACATTTGAAAAGAAAACAGACCAAAAAAGGAAGAACAAAAGCAACAAAGAGATATAATTGTAACTCAATTAATGTGATATATGTTGAAAAATGTCAAGAATGTTCAGCATTTCATAAACTGAAAAAAACAGAATAATGCTATCTTTAAGGAAAAGAGATCATCTTCATTTGATAAAAATAAGTGATAATTATAATACACTCTTCAGACACCTTAATAAAAATTATTCTTGTAAATCATTTCTATGTTATGTGCTATATGGTGTTAATATGGATAATAAAGGTGAGGATGTGGAGAATATGTTATGGAAAAAAGAAATGGAATGGTAAGTGAGACTGGGAGATTATTTAATTCCTGGACTAAATGAGGTGGTCAGCCTGAAACCTGAATTACATGGTTAAAAACTTAATAAAAATAAAAAAAAGCTTTTTGTATACATGTATACACGTGTTTTAATTTGATATTTATATTACAAGATTTTTATGAATGTTTACAGGATTATATGTAGTTATTAATCTGATTCAGAGTATTACTTAAATTATTGTTCTCAACATGGTTATTTAATGTATAGATTGGAAGTGATCAAATTGTTCAATAAAGTGGTGTGTTGCTTAGAACTTTTTTATTAAATACTGTATATAATGAGATTATTTCTTGATATGGTAGTATCTATATCTATATACTCAATCTGTGAGAAGCTTTCTCTTTTCTCTGCAGTTCTGTGGAATAAATATATTTAAGTGCAAGGGTATGGAGAGATGCAGGGATAGCTTGGATCCCTGCAAAAAAGAGCGTTTAGAAGTAAATTTAGAGCATAAAAGTTTCTATGAAATATGTTTCAGTCTTTTGTGTTTTTTCATTAAACTTGTTTTAGATCAATGGGGACAGTGTTTTTCAGTGTTTATTTATTTTTGACAAAAGGCATTTTAGATCATTTGAAGCATACACACACACACACACACACACACATATATATATATATATATATATATATATATATATATATATATATATATATATGGTTCTACCTCACTTTAACGACACGCCGGAACATCGACAGGGAAATCGCGAGCCCCAGAAGATCGACAGCGCAGAAGACCGACGCAACGGGACCTAGAAGATCGACAAGCAGAAGACCGACCTGACGGATGAAAGCACCGACGCCGAGGATGCCGACATGGGAAAAGGCTGTGTAAGTATGCGGTAGTGACGGACGTTAGGGTGCGAGTAAGGTAAGTGTGGATAGGGGTGGGTTAAGTGAGTTAGGGTTAGGGAGCGGGTCAGGTAAGTGTCGGTAGTGATTGTGTTTGGGTTAGGGCGGATAAGTGAGTTAGGGTTAGGGAGCGGTCAGGTAAGTGTGCGGTAGTGATTGTGTTTGGGTTAGGGCGGATAAGTGAGTTAGGGTTAGGGAGCGGGTCAGGTAAGTGTGCGGTAGTGATTGTGTTTGGGTTAGGGGCGGGATAAGTGAGTTAGGGTTAGGGAGCGGGCCAGGTAAGTGTGCGGTAGTGACGGACCTTAGGGTTAGGGTTTGGGTTAGGGTTGTAGGTAGTTGTGTATGTGAGGTTTACTGTGGGTTTGTATGGATTTTGGTGTGCTTGTGTATGTGGTTTCTGGACGGGGAATGTGTTTTGGTTGTTGATTGTGGTGTGTGAGGTGTATGAGGTTTCGTGTTTGTGTACCGTCGGTTATTTCGTTGTCGGGCATGTGGAATTTCGTGTTTTTGTACTGTCGGTTATGTGGTTTCGGTGATTGCGTTGTCGGTGTTTTGGTGTTTCGGTTATGTGAGGTAGAACCATATATATATATATATATATATAGCTATATGGGTCCCCTTCAGATCATCAAAATCCCATATAATCGAAGACCAGATCATCGAGACAACAATATGAAAAGCCCATTTCAATAAACCACCACAGCAATGAAGATCTTCTCAGGGTAATGCCCTTTTCCCAACTGTAGTGTGATCTTGGAGTTGGTATATTTTGCTAGGGGGTGTGGTGGGCGCAGCTCCCTTCATTAGGGGGTGTAACCCCCCCCAACTGGGTGGGTTAGGGATGGTGCAGTTTAGGTTTTGTTCATTTTTCGTTGATTGGTTACTTACCCTGGAAAGATCTTCATTATTGAGGTGGTTCGCTGAAATGGGTCTTTGATATTGTCATTTCAACGATCCAGTCTTTGATTATGTGGCGTTTCGATGATCTGAAGTAGACCCATAGATGCATATATATATATATATATATATATTATAAACATACACACATATGCAGACACATGCACACAATAATGTTTCAATTTGCTACAAAATGTGTTGCATGCTCTCTAAACACTATTGATACATCTAATCATTCACTACTAATTCTCCCACTCGAGAGTTTCAGAATTTATTAACAGCCTGAATGGTAGACTGTCTGCCTCAAGATGGAACCTAAAGAACAGCTAAACACCAAGCACCTTTTTAAAAAATGACAGTGGGATACCACACTACAATAGAACTCTCAGGGGATATCAGGAGAGACTGTGAATAAGTAATCACTTGCACTTACTCTATGAACGAATATACATGCATGTGAGTTTTGTGGTGGTGCAGCCCCTTTACCTGATATGAATGGGAAAGTGAGCAGAACATAAGAAAAAAAATCCCTGTGCCCACACTACTTGTAATATGATATCATGAAAAGCTCCTGCTGCCTAGGTACTACCTGGACAATGGATTAACATGGGAATAATTAAAGAAACAGTGGGAATTAGATGAGGGGAAAAGAGACAAAGGGCAATAAGGAGGATAAAAAATATTTTTTTGATGTTCTTTTTCTTACTACAGTTTCTAGAGTTATTGCAGCAAACAGAATGGAACTGGAGCCTTGAAATTAAAAAAAAATCATTTTATCAGAATTAAAATAAGGTCAATACAAATAAAAACAAGCTTTCACAAAGCTTTCACATAGAAATTGTTGTTAGTAGACTGGATTTATCAGAAGTGACAGCTTTGGCTTGGATTTTAACAGCTTCTAGAGTTTGTAAAGACTGGAACATATGTTTTACAGGAAGATTTATTTTTATTTTTTTAAAAGCAGCTATAAATAATATACTATTCTAGTACTGTGGTCACACACTGACATTAATCATTATTTTTATTCCTGATATTTGACTTCAGCCCTATGTTGCCTGAGTTACAAACGTGACACTAAATCATATTTATAAGATGCTTAGGTACTCTGGACAGCAGCCAAAGGTAAAGAGCAACAAATATGACAATATGTGTACAGCAGCTGCTGTGTTACTGAACAAGACTCAGAAATGCCAATGGCATTTTTCCATTTCCTCCACCATTGCAAATCTAAGTACATAGTTACTGTGGCAAGAAGTCAAAGTAAGGGTAGTTGACATTCAGAGATGACAGTTAAATCCTCATCACCCTTTAGATGACATAGCATCTTAGTTTTTACAAATTAGCAGCTCCATGCTGCAAACAAATCCCTGTGTTGATAATTATCATATGTAAAATATAAAGAAAACATTTCTAGTAGTCATGAACATAAGGGTATATTTTTCTTCTTGTTTCCGTCTGACAGCTGGCATCCATCATGTAATTAAAGGGCATGCAGCACTTTTAAAGACTCTTTTATACAGTTCTGTATTTCATTAGCAGCTGTACTGTAGACAATTACATTACAGTTTATTCTGTAAATTCAGAAGTTTGTTTTGCTGTTTTGATATTTTATTTTTCTTGTCTGACACTTTTGTTTATATAGCCATGCTACCAAAATGATGTTGGGGTGTTTTCAATCAATCAAAATTTTGCATAAAGAGATAAAACATTCTTGGTAAACAAAATTAAGTTAATTTTTCAGAAATTATGTCATTGCATGGTGCTGTGCATTAAGCTCATAGTTTATCTTGTCAAGCTGGATAACCTCATAATAACAAGTATCTCCAGAAAGCCATAACATTGGTGATGTGGTAAACAAACATAAAACTGACAATGAATAAAACCATGTTATTAAGTTGCAGAAAGTTTAAGATAAAAAGTATTATTATTATTTTTAAATACATACGTATGTGCTTTCTCAAATGCAGAAACAGAGAAGTTAGTCAGACAGTTCAGTTAAAAGCCATGAAGCATCTTTCTAGACAATTTTACACAACATCACTATGTGTTCTTAAAGATCTGTTGTAAATGACAAGGTTGTTTTATCTTTCATTTAAGAAGTTTGTGCTGCTAAAAGTAAAAACCTCATGGATTAAGGCATTAGATCTTAACCATATAAAATAACACACTTTATACCTCCTGAGTCCTGCAACAGAAGCCAGTGTATAAATGTGTCATATTTTGCAGTTAAGGGCAGTCTTTTTGAATTTTCTTCTAACTACAAACTGCTTTGTATGAAATTATGAAAGGTAACTAACATAAATAAAATTCATATGTCTGTTGTGTCTAGATATGACAACAATTACAGCAGTATATACGTAGCTTACTCTATTTCTATGTTAATTGCAGATAAAGAAGATCTGAGTTTATTATAAAAGTATGCTGCGAAGTAGCCAGTACAAGAAACCTGTCTACCTTTGACACAACACTGGAGCCAGAGCATATATAAATTAGTTAATGTCTGAAGAATTAACTTGATTGTGGTTACCCAGAATGCTTTGCTATGGCATACAAAATTATGACTGATGCCTCTTATGCGCTCCTTTGTCGTCATTCTGACTGTAATGACTGTGAGTATATAGGAGAACTAAACTAAAAAAAAAATCCTAGTTTTTGCAGAATACACTGCAGATTGATTGTGCATAATACAAGTGTTAATGCTAATAAAATGCAACAAAAAGTAGTGGAAAACCGTAATGAATCATTTAAATCTATGTGAACGCTTGAAGGGGCATAATAATTTCTATGCTTTTAAGTGCAATAAGATTTGGATTTCTTTACACCATAGTAAGATATTGAATTATCTTCAGTTTTTTTTTTTTTATTTGCCACTAGGTTTTATTGCCATGTAGGGTTGCCACCTTTTCAAATAGCCAAAGTGGGACATTTTTGGCACAAACATCCGATTTCTAAGGCCGACACATACCCAAGGACAGTACAAAGGATAGAACTTAACTTTTTGCCTAAATAAAAGCTTATTCATGTAGCATTTTAGTTTCTTATTCTGTTTCTTATAACATTTAGGTATTTTAAATACAGAAAACTATTTTATGCAACTATTACATAAAATACAAGAAATAATTTTGTCCAAAAATCTCAGGACATTTGCCATTGTTACAATTTTTTTGTCAGGACACAACTGCCCAAAGAGGGACTGTCCCTCGCAAAGTGGGACAGGTGGTAATCCTATTGCCATGACATTATTTCTTTATGGGAGACATAACACTTGTCAGTTCAATTTGTACTGAAACAGGCATTAGCTGTTATGTTTTGTAGATTCCTGTGAGTTTAAACAGCAACAAAGTGAAACACTGGGAGTAAGAACATGTTTTCCTTACTCCCAACTTTGTGTGATCTTAGAGTTAGTATATTTACTATTTTTTTATTTTAGTTATTATGAACGATGCAGGTATTGATTTTTTAATGTGCATTGATAAAAGTTTCACCAGTGGTTAGTCATACACCATTCAGTAATTTACTTCTCTGTTGCAGTTTCATTTATATTCCTCAGCCAAGTACTACTTTTCATGTTTGGTGGTCATAGTCAGCAGACCTGTTATTGTGCTATAATCAGATTAAGTTACAGAGCTGATAGGCTCAAAGTGGTATACAATTGCAGCAGAAGAAACACTGAAATGAGTATAGACATCTGGAATAGAAAATAGCTTATGTAAATTCTATCAAGATTTAAAAGCTTTTCCAAACCCTGGCAGAGCGGAAATCAAGTCTAGCGCCTCTGCAATCTGCAGTACTGTAGATTTATGGAAAGTTAATCAAATCACCTGTATCAGTTGCTATGTTACTTCTTCCTGTAGTAATAAACAACAGCAAAAACTACAACAAATCTAGTATATTTCTTGCTTCCAGAGGGCATATTAGACTCTGGTTCTCTTAGTCCACAAAACAAATAGCTTTGTTTGAAACAATTTCATGCCAGGGAATAGGTTTATGAAAGCTCTTCGTTTATCATTACTTTAATAACGATTTAAAAATAAACTGTGCATCATCTAATTTGCTGCAGTTTTGGTATTAAACATAACTATATATTTTAATTAATGGCTAGGAGGACATGTCAAATGAGTAGAAAAGCAGTTTCACCCAGGATAGTTACTTAGATAATACCAAGCTGATGGCAATGAAGTTGATTAAGAAAAAAGTAGTTTCATAAAAGCAACTTTGACACCAGACTGTAATTTTTGCTCCTGTGTGTTACAGACCATTATTTTTATCATATATTGCACATGCTGCTTGCTAGACATTGGTCACCTCCTGGCCAGTCAGCCCATTTGTTCCTCATCACCAGGGCAAGAGTCAACCAGGAGAGGACAGCCATCACTGGGACAGCCATAAGGAGTGGTCCATGCATTTTTATGCCCTACCTCTCATGGAGCTTAGGTATGCTGAGCAAGGTGGAGAGTGCAATGTGTTGATTTCAGTGGGTCATCCGTCATTTATGCAAGGGAATAACACCAGCGAGAACCCCCTCCCATAACCCCAAGCAGAGACATTTGATCTCCCCTTGTGCACCTCCTGCAGGTATCAGCGCTACCCCTACAGAGAGTTAACAAGCCTTTCCTCTTTAGTCTTGTCCTTCTGTGTCCGAGTTACAGTGAAGGCTTCTTCCCTCTGCCCTATGGAGCCAAACTGTGTATCACAAGCCGTTATTAAATCTAACATATCAGACTGTCATCTTGTAAATAAATAAACGTAGTGTCACGATGAACACCAACAGTATACAATTATGCTGTTCTGTGCTATTAATAATGACACTAGACACAGATAATTCAAAGTTATGGTGCACTCTTATTTTAGCAGCATACAAAGAGCTTACTCACAAGCACGTCCTGTTCCCCACTCTCAGAAAGGCTCCCTATGCACTATGGATATTGCAACGTCTTAATGGTGCACAAGCTTTAATACATATTCACATTTACTGAGGCATTTTAAAGCTGTAAACAATGTTTTTATCACATCTAACCCCAAATGAGAGAGAGAAAAAACTCTCTCTAGAAATGATAATGTTGTTGTTGTGTCTTTCGGCTTTTCCCGGTTAGGGGTCGCCACAGCGGAACTCCGGTCCGCTAATGATTGGTAGTTGATTTTTACGTGCCGAGTTACCAGCCCTGACGCACAACCTTCAACGAAGGTACGCCCATCCACGCATGTCTCCACGCAGAAGACGCTCTAGCTGAGAATCGAACTGGACAGCGTCTTACTGTGAGGCGAAATACCATTACAAAATGATTAATACATGAATTTAGCATTCCTGATTACAATACATTTACTTTAGAAATGAAGTATAAAACATTGTATATATTTCCACAGGTGCACATTCAAACACAATTTGAGGTAGTTAAGCATTTTTAATAGAAAAAACGGCAATTTACAAACTATCTTTAATATGTAGAAAAATAAATCAGGTACTTTATCTGCCAATTGATACAGCTGTATTCACAATAATACTTGGGCAGGTGTACATCACAATCACAGCTGGTCACTCACACTGGACCATGGCCAGCAAAGAAATGAGAGTCAGACAAACTTTTAGAACTCCTTAAGTCTTTTCCATTTTCTCTCATCAGACAAGTCTAAGTAATGCTCAGAATGGTCACATCTGTGTTTGAGAGACTCTGAGTGTTTTCATAACTCATCTTGAATTTGGGGCTTCCAGCATTATCTCTGATAGGTAGATGAGGCAGGGTCTTAGATAAAATTGAAATACTTTGTCTGGCTAAGGATCTTGTCATACTTTGAACTCCTGGGTATGGCTTCCTGATACAGTGGATATAAAAAGTTTACACACCCCTGTTAAAATGCCAGGTTGTTGTGGTATAAAAAAATGAGACCACAATAAATCATTTCAAAACTTTTCCCACCTTTAATATGACCTATAACCTGTGTAATTCAATTGAAAATCAAACAAATCTGTTAGGGGAAAAAATATAAAAAAATAAAAAATCTACAATACACTGGTTGCATAAGTGTGCACACCCTTAAACTGATACTTTGTTGTGTGTGTGCACCCTTAAACTAATACTTTGTTGAAGCACCTTTTGACTTAATTACAGCATTCAGTCTTCTTGGATAAACACCTGCCATCAATTAAAGAGACTCTGAGTAACCCCAAATAAAGTTCACCTGTCCTAGTAGAATTTTCCTGAAATTTACTCAGTTGCCTGCTACAGCAAAAGCCATGATTCGCAGAGAGCTTACAAAGCATCAAAGGGATCTCATTGTTGAAAGGTATCAGTCAGGAGAAGGATACAAAAAAATTTCCACAGCATTGGATATACCATAGAACACAGTGAAGACAGTCATCAAAAAGTGGAGAAAATATGGGAAAACAGTGACATTGCAAAGAACTGGATATCCCTCCAAAACTGATGAAAAGACAAAACAAAAACTGGTCAGGGAGACTGCCAAGAGACCTACAGCAACACTGAAGGAGCTGCATGGGTGCCGGAACCATACAGCGAGGGGGGAGAGGAGCCCCCCCACTATTACTTCTTTATTATTTCATTTTTCGCACTTTAGCTGCGAGCATGATGAAGTCAGCTTGTCAGGGCTACCAGCCTGCTCGCAGCACACATATTTCCGGGTTTTGCGAGAGGGAATGGACGGTTTTATTTTAATTAGCTGCTGCTCATCGGGAGAAGGATTTATTTTTGGAAGCTGCTACTCAGAGGACTTGTTGGGATTTCTGCTGCTCATCAGGAGAAGGATTTATTTTAGGAAGCTGCTACTCGGAGGACTTGTTGGGATTTACTGAGTGAGTAAACTGGATGAACTTGTGTGTGTGTGTGTGTGTGTGTGTGTGTGTGTGTGTGTGTGTGTGTGTGTGTGTGTGTGTGTGTGTGTGTGTGTGTGTGTGTGTGTGTGTGTCGGTGTGTGTGTGTGTGTGTGTGTGTGTGTGTGTGTGTGTGTGTGTGTGTGTGTGTGTGTGTGTGTGTGTGTGTGTGTGTGTGTATACATATATGATTGTCTGACAGAAGTATAAACATGCACGCACACACACTGTTGAGACTTTATGCAACTGACTTGGTATATTCTTAATACTTTTGCATAAGTGGAAGAAAATATTTGATGAGCCTAATAGACATTATATATTGGCATTGAAAATCAGAACTACTAATTTATTATTCTGAACTTGAAGTCCGCATGTCATCAGCATTACTAAAAATGATTTAGGCTTTATACAATTCAGAAAGTAGTGCTTTATTGAACCAGTTTCAATGTTTTCCAGTCAGAACAGTAGCCTATAAAATCCCACTCAGAAGGTATTTTGGGTTGCTTAGTGATCACTTCTAAACAGATTATAGCTAACATTAAATAATATTTTGGCAACTGTCAAAACATATTTTAAACATTATTTTAGGAATAATCAAAATAGAGATTGCATTTTTGTGATTAATCCCATCTCCCAGGTATATTAATTGTTCATTTGTGAAAAAGCAGTGGGAATGTTGATATTTATTTTTAATTCAAAAATCAAAACAAGGAAGGAAACTCCCTCACTAGTGCTATTTTTCAAATGATATATAACAATTAAATAAATCTCTTGTGAGCTGTCCTAATGCATTACATGTAAAGTCCTTTTAATACGTTCTTCAGGAATTTCATTATGTCAGAGCCTGAAGAGATAATAGACCATCCTTGTTTAAGTTCTAATTAGAACACCTAATGAATTATACATTAATTATTTTCTGTCAATAGCATTATTTTCTAAAATTATTGCCCATTTTTTGAATAAGTATTTCAGTCAGTATATTGTGCAGTGACAGAGTAAATGATTTCAACGAGAAAGAACATTAAATGCAGTAACCTAAATGATGCTTTTACACTTCTTTTACTTCTTAATGTCTTAATCTGTGTCAGACTCATCTCTTAACAAGAATAACATAAGTACAAGTCTTGCTTCCAGGTTACAATCATAATGAACTCTGCATTTCAGTACATGTAGTTCGTTCATGAGGATTACTGTGTCATTTGAGAAGTTTGACTGCAAAATTAATCTCCTCAGTAACTGAATGGTTGTTTGGGTTAGAAACGACATGCATAGTTATGCTGAACTGAAATGTAAACAAATATTTCCTAAGAAAAACACATTTATTTGTTTTTCCTCTTTGTGATTGTGTTTATAGGTTCATAGGTAAGTACTAGGCTGTCTGCCCGAGGGCATCTATAAGCCTAGCCAGAGTGTGTTGGCTTTCACCACCCCTTAGATTAGTTCCCTGTGCCTCTGTCTAGCAGAGCCATTATTTCCCTGCGCCTCTGTCCAGCAGAGCCACTGCAGTGATCCCCAGGGTAAATTTTCTGTTTCCCATCCACCCATCATGGTTTCTCTTGAAGAGTGTTAGTGAGGGGCTCTGCCTGATGTATATTGGAATCCAGTTCCAAAGCATGGGGAGTCTCTGGGACAGGAATCTATCCCTCCAGCATGTCCTATTTATCGTTGTGGTGAGGTTTATATCTCTAGAGCGTGTGGCTCTTCGGTATTTGTTTTTTTTTTTAGGTGGAGCATGTCCATCAATTCTGGGTTGGACATGGCCTTGTATGTCAGGCAGAGATCACCTCTGGGTAAACAGTATGTAACCGAGTACAGCTGGAGTTTCTTGAGTCAGGCTGCATAGGGCATGTGTTTGAGGCCAGTAATCCTCTTGGTGAGGTACTTTTGTGGTCTTTCCAGCTGTTGCAGGTGTCTTGTAAGGTACATCCCAAATGGGGCGTTGTATTCTATGATGCGTCTAATGAGTGATGAGTAGAGAGGCACAATAACCTCTTTTGTTCTAGATACGAACCCTTTTGTGATTAGGTGGGCCACACAGAAGGATTTTCTAACCACCTTGGCAATATGATTATCAAAGGAGAGATTACTATCTACTTGGGTCCCCAGATCCCTTATTACATTTTCTGTATTTAGAGGACTACCACCTATGTGGCAGTTTGCGGGTACTTTGTTTTTTCCAAAGGGGATGACTATGCACTTTTTGGCATTTAGCTTGAGGCCATGATTTTGACACCATCTATCCATCTCAGTGAGACCCATCTGGAGGGTGCCTGTATCAGCTGGAGAATCAATTATGGCCCCTAGTTTGCAGTCATCTGCGAACTTGGTCAGCCATAGTCCTCCTATGCTTGCCTGTACCTCTGTGAAGTATATACCGAACAGGAGGGGTCCTAGGACTGAGCCCTGGGGGACGCCACTTGTAACCGGTTTAGAGTCAGACTTAGAGCCTGCAACTCTCACCATGTGGGTTCTATCCATGAGCCAGTTGGCAACCCATCTCGTGGCGTAGGGGTTTATGTTCAAGCTGGTGAGTTTGTCTATAATACTAGAATGGGGAACGGTGTCAAAAGCCTTTGCGAGGTCTAGGTAGGCTGTGTGGACCTCCTTTTCCTCATCTAATGCCCTGGTAACCATCTCAAAGAAGTCCATCTGGTTTAGGAGGCATGATCTGCCCTTAACAAAGCCAAATCAAGGTTTGGAGGTTCTCAATGTCTCTGTTAATGAGTTCCATGATGATGCGTTCCATAGCCTTGCAGACCAGGCTAGTCAGGCTTATAGGGTGATAGTTCCCAGCGTCCGTTGTGGCTCCACCTTTGTGGAGCGGGATAACTGTTGCTGTGTGCCACTCTGTGGGTACGTAGCCTGTAGAGATGCTGAGTTTGAACAGTGAGTTTAGGTGAGGGGTTAGTTCATTTTGGAGCTCTTGTAAGACACAGCCTGGGACACCGTCCGGTCCCATTGAAGCTGTGTTTCTGGCTTTGGATAGGGCTGTTTTAACCTGTGTGTCAGTGATTGATGGGGCCCTACATTCTTCTGGTATGGTTATGGGCCCTTTAGGGGGTGAGAGGGGGTGAAGTTTGCACTAAACCTGTCTGACAGGATGTTGGCAATATCAGTCAGTTCAGTGTATTTTGTGCCATTCTGCACTAACTCAGAGCAGATCTGAGAGTTTCCACTTAGGTTTTTGACATAGCTAAAAAATGCTCTGTGGTTATCTTTGGAGTCATTGGCAATTTTTCTTTCAAAACTAGCCTTGGATGATTTAATGAGGGATCATAGTTTATTGCTGATACTGATCAGGGATGTCTTTCCTTCTTGGGATTTTACTCTTTTCTGTACTAGTTTCCTCCTTCTGTTGTATAGCTTGTTTATGGCAGGGGTCCACCAGACTGGTTTCCTTTTCTTGGAGGAGTGAGTCTTGGTTTTACTTGGGATAGCACGATCCATGCATTCCTGCAGATGCTCATAGAGTGCCTTTGTAAGGGTTTCAGCAGCTTGGACAGCATTGTCCTTTAGCATGGGGACTGTGAACCTTTCCACCTCGGTCTTAAGTAACGTGAAGTTTGCTTTTGAAAGGTTTTTCATGGTGGTTTCCTTGATTGGGGGTGGGACGGAATGTGGATATCCAGAATGATTAGTTTATGGTCTGATCTAACCAGCGAGGGGTTGACCTCTGGTGTGGAACACCGGTCCCCCATGTTGGTGATGACCAGGTCCAGTATGTTGTTCCCTCTAGCAGGGGTGTTGACCAGTTGATCCAGGGTGTTTGAGTTTATAAATTCTAGGAAGCTTTGGGCAAGGGAGTCAGTACTTGAGTAGTTCTCCCAGTTTATGTTTGGATAATTGAAATCACCCAGTATTAGGGTGTTTGGTAGGACCTTCATATTTCCCAGTGTCTCCAGAAATGCGGAATGGGGGTCCTGGGCCATGGGTGGGTGATCTGTAGCCAACTACAATTTGGATTGCAGTTTTGACCGTTGTTAGTTGCACAAGGATGATCTCTGATGCATTGTGCTGAGCCACTAACCTGGAGGTGTGGGTATCCTTGATGAATATGGATACACCCCCGCCTTTTGTGTTTTGGTCCTGGTTCTGTGGCCGAAAGGTATGGTATAAGTTATAGCCTAGTAATGCTGGAGTGCTCCCAGGAGCCTTAAACCAGGTTTCTGTTATTGTACAGATGTCGATGTTCTCCATACTGAGGAGTGCCTTGAGTGAGTGCATTTTGAGGTTTAGACTTCTGGCGTTGAGTAGCATTACCCTCAGTTTTTGGTTACTTGTGCTATTTATGGTGGTGGGTTTGTCTTTTGAGCCTTGCCTAAAAAAGGCACTATGGGGGTGGCAAGAGCCTTGGCCAGTATTCAAAAGCCTAAGGGTGACAGGTGCAAGCCATCTCTTGCGAAGCAACGTGGCTTGTCGAGCATGTCATCCCAGGCGGACAGATACTGGATCCCCTTTGAATGACACCAGAAACTTAGCCAGTTGTTGAAATTGATCATTTTTTTTATACTGTGGCATCATTCTTGGTGAGGGCAGGATGCTACTCAGGGTCAGGGTCATACCAGCCTGGGCTACATGATCAGAGAGCTCTTCCATGTTTCTTTTCATGTAGTCCAAGGAGGTACGTCTCAGGTCATTCACACCAACATGGACAATGACAGAGTTGTATTTGTACTTGTTCTGGAATGAACTGAGTGCTTGTGTTATGTGGCAGATTCTGGCACCCAACAGGCAGCTAACTGTAACCTTCTCCTTGTCCAGCCTAGTTAGTGGGACATCAGTGTGCCTGACTATAGAGTAGCCTATTATTTGTGTGTTGGGTATGTTATTTTGCGTTAAGGGCTGTTATTGCGTGGCACACTGATTATGTGAAGTATGTGTTTCATGGTTGGTGTTGGGGTGTGGAGGTTGCTTGGATGTCTGCTTTGGAGGTCTCTGTTGCTTTTGCAGATTTTTATTTAGAGCCTCTGAGTATGTTTTCATGTATTCATGTGTGTTATTTGCTTGGTTTATTAGGTCTATGTGAGACTGGTGATGTGTTGCAAGTATTACCCTTCTCCTCTTGACTGTCAGTTCCAGGCTTGGGTTGAGAGAGAGCTTTGCCTCCAGTTTGGCTGTATAATTGCATCTCTCGCATATATTAGTGTTTGGTGGTAGGAGGAGAGGGTTGTCTGTGTACATGAGGCAGTTGTAACATTGCCTCAAAATGCCCAGATTCACCAGTTGGACTGGAGAGTACACAGGAAACTACCCTTTAGACATGCCTGAATAGGTAGAGTAAGCTGTTTTTCTGATTGGCTGGTGGGGACGAATAGAGAGCCTTGTCCTTCTGGACAGTATAGGGGGGGTCTAGTGCTAGGGTTAATTAGTGCTTGCTATGAGATTTAAGCAAGTGCTTGACTGTGAAATGAATGGTTTGAGTGCTAAAGTTGAAGGTTTGTCTAGTTCCAAGGGAAAAATTGAAGAGTAGACTTTGTGGAGCCACGAATAGTTTAACTCTAGCTAAATGGCGCTGCCTGGTTCACAAAACCACACAAATGCAATTTTTATAGCAGGGAAGTGAAAGAGATAGAAATTAGCCCAAAATGGCCGATAAACTACAAACTACTGGGCTGAAACCACTCCTCCAGGGACAGATAGGCTGCTCAAAGCTCCCCTCTCTCACAGGTGAACAGAGAAACTTCCTTATATCCAAGTAAGGTATGGGCAACACAGAAACTTGTAACACAGCCCTGGATTCAGCAATAACCTGAAAACTGGACTATACTAGCTCAGATTATCTGTGGCTTAGGGCTATATTTTATGTATTTGATATGTCAGATCCAGAGCTATAAATAGGCTAGAGCAAAGGGAACAGCTGCCCTGGATACAAGCTTTCTGGGGCATGAATGTAATTCCACTGTTGGTGAAGTGCAGTACCAGGTTTCATAAATGAATATCATTACTGCATTTACAGTCATAGCTAAAGAGCTGTGTGTGATGACGTAACTGCAGAAAACTGCTTGTTAAATTAGTAGCAAGCAGCTTGCCTTTTTTCCCTCAACTTAAAGTAGAGAGGGGCGAGCAAACACTTACATCACCAGCTGCATTACCAACTTGGCTCACAGAATGCAGGAGATCAAAATGGGGAAGAGACCAGTCACCAATGGAGTCCCCCAGGGTTCGGTGCTGAGACTTTTTCTGTTTGGCATATACATCTCAAAAGTAAAAAGAAATACCAAAGACCTTTGGCCAGCTAAGTTTGAGATGACTGCAAGCTAGGAGAAGCTACTGAATCCCCAAATGACTTAACCATCACGCAGGAAGGTTTGTCCCAAATAATAACTGGTTTCAAAATCCTGACAATGGCCTCTGAGAACTGATCCAATTGTTTGGCATTTGGGAACTTGTGTGTACAGTGACCTAACTTTTGACCAACATGTGCCCAGAGTCATAAGAAAGCCTTTCTATATTGCACAGCTTATAAACAAATTGATTGTGACTAGATCTAGAGATGATGTTGTCCCCCTTTTCAAAGCTCTCATTATGTCAATCATTTTGTATAATGCCCACTTTGGCATGTATCTGTCCAGCCCATGCAACAATTGGAATACCTTCAGAGATACCTTACTAAAAGGATACAAGTCCTAAACAATAGGTCTTGCATGGACCACCTCAAAGATTTATTACTATACTCAGTATCCTACAGAGTGCTTAGAGGTGACATGTCTGGCATACAAAGCATCCTCCAACATAATACAGATGGACCTACTGAACATCAGCAAGTCAAATGGCATCAGAAATACTCAGTCCAGGTATCTAAACTGAATGTTGTGGAGAGATAGATATATATCACAGAGGCTACCACTGTTCCGGAACAGACTATCCATAAAAATAAAGCAAAACTCATCCATCCATATTCAAATGCAACTTGGATCTAAGGATGGGTAATAAAAATGTACTCCAGGATTTCCCCTCATGCCACTAATGGATAGAGGCAGTTCCTAAATGCTGCATCCCTTACATGGCCCCTTCAAATTATCTATGGTATGATCACAGTTGTTCTCACTAGGGCCAATATACAATTATCAGTCATGAAGATAGCTAAGACCAATCAGAAAATGTTAATTCAAGCACCAAAAGGGAATTGGCTAAGCTTAAACTGTCCTCCAAGTGAACTTATGTTGTGGTAGCAAATAGTTAAAAACAAATTACCCTTTTTAGTTCGCTAAGTGTTCCTGTCACCCTCTGCCCCCCCCCCCCAGACTTTAACAGGTTCCGGCACCTATGAGGAGCTGCAGGAATTTCTGGCAAGTACTGGTTGTGTACTACATGTGACAACAATCTCCCATATTCTCCATATGTCTGGACTATGGGGTAGGGTTGAAAGACGGAAGCCTTTTCTTACACAGAAAAACATCCAGGCCAGCTAAAATTTGCAAAACAATGCATCAAGTCTCCCAAAAGCATGTGGGAAAATGTGTTATGGTCTGATGACCAAGGCTGAACTTTTTGGCCACAATTCCAAAAGGTATGTTTGGCGCAAAAGCAACACTTCACATCACCAAAAGAACACCATCCCCACGGTGAAGCATGGTGGTGACAGTATCATGCTTTGGGGTTGTTTTTCTTCAGCTGGAACTGAGGCTTTAGTCAAGGTGGAGGAATTATGAACAGTTTCAAATACCAGTCGCTTTTGGCCTAAAACCTTCAGGCATCTGCTATAAAGCTGAAGATGAAGAGACATTTCACCTTTCAACATGACAATGACCCCAAGCATACATCCAAATCAACAAAATAATGGCTTCACCAAAAGAAAATTAAAGTTTTGGAATGGCCCAGACAGAGCCCAGACCTAAATCCAATAGAAAATCTGTGGGGTGACCTGAAGAGGGGTGTGCACAAGAGATGCCCTCTCAATCTGACAGATTTGGAGCGCTTTTGCAAGGAAGAGTGGGTAAATATTGCCAAGATGTGCCATGCTGATAGACTCCTACCCAAGAAGGCTGAATGCTGTAATTAAATCAAAAGGTGCTTCAACAAAGTATTAGTTTAAGGGTGTGCACACACAATAAAGTATTAGTTTAAGGGTGTGCACAATTATGCAACCAGCATATTGCATGTTTTTTATTTTTTTATATTTTTCTCCTAACAGATTTGTTTGCTTTTCAATTGAATTGCACAAGTTATAGGTTACACTAAAGGTGGGAAAAGTTTTCAAATGATTTATTGTGGTCTTATTTTTTTATATGACAAAAACATTAACAGGTGTGTGTAAACCTTTTATATCCACTGTATGTTACTTTCATAGTGAGACTCCTCAGGAAATTATTGCATATGTCTCCGGCAATATCTTACAATGGGTCATCATCCATTTGTATCCTGTAGGACCACAGTTCATCTCTTCTTTGTAATGCAACACCAGTTGTCTTACATTTTCTCTCCTCAACAAGATTTAGGCACACTGATTAGACTGGTTGAGATATAAATTTGGTGGAATATCACCTATCATGAAAATACAGTTAAAAATCTTTAATCTTTGTCATTTTCATGACAAATTCAAATGAAATAACCTTCAGTTAACTCTGGATTGCAGCATAAGTATATTACTTATTCTGATTTGTCTTCCAATCATTAACTGTGCATGGTGTACTCCAGTAGTTATCTTCCAAACATTAACTGGGCATGCCGTACTCCAGTAGTTGTCTTCCAAGCATTAACTGCATGATGTACTCCAGTAGTTGTCTTCCAAGCATTAACTGTGCACGGCATACTCCAGTAGCTTTAGGAGAATCAGGCTGGTAAGGAATCTATTTCAGAATTTTGAACCATTCTCAACAGCTCCCTTGTTCAGTGGATAGTGTGGACTTGACATAGTACATACATACATGTAGAACAATAGCTTTCAGCTAATTGCAGGAATGCTGTGGATATGAACTGTATACAACCTCTTGTTATTACTTCACTAGATATGCATTATCTGGTAATCAACTTTTTAAATCTTGCAGTGAGTTTCTGGCTATTCATGGTTGATAGAAGTGATATTTCTGTATTTTGAGAGTAATGTTCCACTGCTACAATTGGTTCTTTCCTTCAAACTCACGTAAATCAGCAGCTATATTTTACCAAGATCTTTGTGGTAAAAGTGCTGATAGTAATGATTCTCTCCTCTAAGAAGGTTTTTATATGATGCAAAACTGATATGTTAACACAGGCTTTATAATGTTCTTGTTGATATTAGACCACTATATGGACATCTTGATGCTTTCATAACAGCAAGGCTTTGGTGTTCCTCATGTATTTGTTTTAGCACATTGGCACATAGTGAAGATGTACAACAATTCTCTCTTGGTACAGTAACAAACCAACATGTTCAGATGCAAATAGGCAGCGTCATCTTATTTACCATCAGATTACATATAGTCAGATATTGGGTTTCTGGACAACATGTCTATGACAGTCATTAGCTTTCCAGACACAGGGATTGCCCTGCCATTGAAACAGCTCAGTCTCATAAGCAGTCCTTGTTACCTTGGCCTCACTTTGATGAAGATAATCAGTGGGAACAGTGGTTTGTGGTCAGTCTGGATTTGGAAGCTTTGTAGCTCCAGTATGTATCTTGACAACTTTTTTTCACATTCCAACATGCTTTCAAGGCACTCTTTTTCTATTTGCGAATATATTCATCTGCATTAGCTATCATGCTGGAGCAACAGGCAACTGACCTTAAAACATGTCCATCCATCTGGAATAAAGCGACACCTAGACCATATCTACTGGCATCAGTAGTCACAACTGTTGGGTTGGTAACATCATAGTAGGCAAGCACTGAGCAGATGTTAGCATTTCTTTACATTTGCTGAAAGCCTAGGCTTGAACATTCCCCTGTAACCATGATACATCTTTCTTAAGTAAGTCTGTCAGTGGATATAACATTGTGGACAGATCTGCTACAAAGTGGTCTCAGAAATTTATCCTGCTTTGGCCTGACATAGCTCAATAATACAGGATGGAACTCCTAGCTCTGCTGTGGCCTTGACCTGTCTTATATCTGGTTTGATTTCACTTGCCTAATAATGTGGCTGAAATACTGGATTTCAGAATTTACAAAGCTGCATCTGCCTCTACTCAGCTTCAGATCTGAGTTTTTAATGGTTCAGAGCACTGCCTCCAATTTCGCATACTGTACTTTTCTTTAACTGGACTAAACACTAGTATACATCATCCATAACAACAGCAACTCCTTCATGCCCATTTCACAGATTGCTCATCTTACACTTGAATATTTCTGATGCTGAACTTATTCCAAATGGCAGTATCTTAAAGAAAAAAAAAATCCAATACGAGAAATAAAGGTTGTTAACTTTCGACTATCTCTCTCTCTTTTGGGGTATCTGCCAAAAACTCTTTTGTGGCATATAATATAGAGAACACTCTGGGACTAATCAGCTTTGGTGCAATATCCGAAAGGGTAGTTTAAATTTCCATCATAACTGCATCACTTAATTTTTTTAAATCGGCATGTATTCCCACATGGCCATTCTTCTTGATAACAGGAACCACTGGTAGGCACCATTCAGTCTGTTCTATTAAATTTTCAGTCATACCAATGCTTGCATATGCCTGAGTTCTGCCTTAGCTTTAGAGTACTGGAAATGGTATGCTTCTCAATGCGATCAAGGCATATAGGACTGTGTCAGGCTTCAAAATGATCATTATTGGCTCTCAGTTAAGCAGACCTACTTCACCAAATGCATACACAGTAATTTAATTTATTCTGGCAATCCCCCGTACCTCATATCCTGCAGTTATACTGACCAGGTTATTTATATTCAACACACTGACACAGAACTCATACTTGTGTCCTTTGTCTTCAGACATTGCCAGGACTCTTTCCATACACTTTAGTTTGCTTCCAGAGCTACATATCGCCATTTCTGCATCACACAACTGCAGACACTTTGAGATGCTTCTACAAATGTCACAATATACTATTGTAATATCAGCCCCAGTAGCTATTTTAAAAGGGTCTGGGATTCCATGCACTGGGAGTGTGATAGCATGATTTAATGTTTGGCACAGAAGTCATTGAACCTAGGAAAATGTTTTCTACCTTTTCCTCAGTGGTATTCTCTGTAGTCACTTCTTTTAGTAGCTTAGTTTTACACATGACAGTAAAATATACCTTCCGCTATGGGATGCATACTGCTCTAACCCAGTAAGTAAAACAGTGGTGCATATGCCAAGCTTGCATGCATACTGCTCTGATCCAGTAAGTAAACAGTGGTGCATATGCCAAGCTTGCATGCATACTGCTCTGACCCAGTAAGTAAGCAGTGGTGCATATGCCAAGCTTGCATGCATACTGCTCTGACCCAGTAAGTAAGCAGTGGTGCATATGCCAAGCTTGCATGCATACTGCTCTGACCCAGTAAGTAAGCAGTGGTGCATATGCCAAGCTTGCATGCATACTGCTCTGACCCAGTAAGTAAGCAGTGGTGCATATGCCAAGCTTGCATTCACTCTGCGTCTCATGCACATGCTCATTGTGGTCAGTATTATGCTTTTTTACTGAATTTGCAATTTTCTTTGCATTTTATCTCACACCAATCATTTGCTATACTCATATTATCTCTTCTTGTCTATCCTCTGTAGCAATCTGAATTGCCTTTTCTAAAGTTAAAAATCACTTCTAGATGCAACTTTGGAGATAGTTTAATATCTGCTAGCCCGATCACTTTTCTAACTATTAATTTGTTCATAATTTGCCTGTTCAAACACAAAAGTTTTTTGGACAACTCATTTAAGTATTTGGCAAAAGCTTCAACAGACTTGAATAGCTATTATTTTATTTATTTATTTATTTGTCTTTGCCGACCGTGAAAAATTTGAGTGGGTAAAACCTATTTTTAAATCGGAGACGTGGGGAGAAAAGCACCACATTTAAGTTCTGAGTGATGTACACTTATAATTACAGGGCAAAAACATCTATGCATGAGCTTATTTACATGATTTGTAAATATTTTTAAATATTTAATACATGAACATAGCATTTTAACACAAAAATAATAGAGAAATTAACGTAAATTGGCTAATTATTGAATAGAGAAATAACATACAATAACAGTTAATGATGGCTGCAGGGAAAAGATCAAACTGGGGTGGTTTTGAGTTTAGTAATAATTTGCAGACAGACAAGTAGAATGTAGCTTAAAAATGATGAGAGATACAAAAGGCGATGTTATGGAAATGAGATGGAAGATAAATGGACAGAGGAGGAATTGTAATTAGTGGTGGGGTGTGAGAGAGGAGTAAAAATATGAGGTTAGGAAATAAGTACAGTATGAGGAGGAGGAATAAGGTACAAAAAGACTGGGAAGCAAAGTGGTTGTAAGAGTTGAAGAAAAGTCATCTGAGTAAAGCTAGCCAAGTGAGCAGGAAGAACAGAGCCACCTTTGGCCTAGGTGTGGTTTAAGCAAAGTTTTGAAACAATTTAAGTTTTTTATCTGTTTTAACTGTGTGGGGATTTCATTGCAGAGTCTTGACACATAATGAGAGTAGACAGAGTCTCCAGCATTGTCAAATTCCTTACTGATACACAGTAAAAGTTTATTGCTAGAGCAAATGTTTGTGGTGGGAGAATAGCACAGAAGAGCATTTTATAATGCTGGGCATTTGCCTGGAGAGTGCAATAGGTTGTGGGCAATAATTAGTTGTGAGTATGTCAATTGGTTTGGGAGTTCAAGCCAGTTTAATTTTTTAATGCAAGGCAGTGGTGTGTTTTATAAGGTTGATTGCAAATTTAGTTATTTTGTAGTAGCAGGAAAATAGTTTAGTTTTATATGTAGTATTGATATTTGTAAGAATAGGGGTATCATATAATAGAGGAGGAGGAAGGAGGTATGTTGCTGCAAAAGTAATCATTGCTTGATCTGTCAGGCATTATTTGTCCCTTTAGAGGGAGCTGAGCTTTTGGTGTGTTTTTTCATTGGAATGAAGTATGTGGTGATAAAATCTGAAGCTGTCATGTATTATGACTCTGAGTATTTTAGTTTGGCTTATGTTTTCTATTTTTGTGTTTATTACTTGAGGTAATATGAAATGTGTACTTCTGGTTAAGGTGTTGTTTTGGAGTAAATAGCATAAGTTTTTTTGTTTGTTTGTTTTTGGCATTAAGCAGCAAGTTAGAATTTTTTAACCATATTTCAATGTCAGTAAAAGACTTTTGAGTGATTCCTATAATTTTGTTATGGATTGGGCAGAGCAGATAAGGGTTGAATCATCAGCATATTGTATGAGAGTGGCAAGTGTTGTACCAGTATTAAGTTTATTTACGAAAATATTAAATAGAAGAGGGCTGAGTATTGACCCTTGGAGAACACCAACAGAGATTAGTTGAAATGCTGAAAGGTTTTGTTGCCATTTAGTTGTCTGCTGATGATTGCATAAATACCTGTGAAACCTGGAGAAGGAGGGGTAAGTGTGTGTGTGTGTGTGTGTGTGTGTGTGTGTGTGTGTGTGTGTGTGTGTGTGTGTGTGTGTGTGTGTGTGTGTGTGTGTGTGTGTGTTTGTGTGTGTGTTTGTGTGTCTGAATGGACGGATAAAGGTGTTGGCAAGCAGGAGTGTGTATGGAAAAAAGTGGGTTGAGAATGTAAAGAAAGTTTAAATGTGTGGAATGCACTGCAGCAGGAATTGTTGGAGGACAGAAATTGGAAGAGGGTTTTTAATGTATATGTCTTTAAGGGGTGGGTAATATGTACTAAATTGTAGGAGGAGTTAACAGGGAATAAATGTAAGGGTCCAGGGGTAGCTGAGGAATTGGGGCTGGGAGGGGAGGGAAGTGGGCAGAGATAAACGATCGCAGTAGCAGGAGACAATCAGTCTATGCAGGCAGTTTTAACATAAATAATAGTAAAGAGGCCCATTTAAAATCATGTACATTGTAACTATGGACTAAAAATGCTTTGTTATTAGTGATAAACTATTAAAGTGTGAGTGGGGGGCAGCCTTTTCTTAGTCTGAACTGATGCAATTGTTTCACGAACAATCAAATGAGAAGAAGATGTAAGCCTTGCAAACAAGTAATTTGACAGGGACTGCAAGCTCAGATTACCAAATAACAATAAAGACATACAACAGAGTTAACTTATATTTGCTACTTTACATGCCTTTTGCAAGTTGAAAAAAGGAAAGCAGAACATTGTACTCGGGGGGGGGGGGGTCAGTGGTAGATGTCCAATGCCTTGTTGTGTTTTATAAAAGAAGAACCCAAACTGTACCTGAAGAAGCCTAAAAGAGAAGTGTGGTAAGAAAAGAGCAGTTAAGATGCTACTTTCTAAAGTAGAGGGTTAAAGACACAGCTATAAACAGTGTGTTACTGTACAATGAAGGAATAAAAAACAAGAAAAAAAACTGCAAAGCAGTGAGTTCCATTATACATTGCAATATACATGTAGGTAAGACATATATATAACTGCTAAATGTAAAGACACATATGCTGAGGAAAAAAAGAGAAAACAATTCTTAGAACTTAAAGAGCAAAAAAAAAAAAAATTGCAGCAAGTAGCTGCTACAGCATATGTACACCACACAGAGTGCTAAAGTATTTCATTTCTGACCACACACATATATGTGAAAGCATGACCTTCCATGAGTAATATGAGTTATTATTGACTCATATGCAACACTCTGGCCTTCATAAAATGAAAATGAACTGTAAGTGGCTTCCACTTCTAAAAGTAAAGTGTTCACCTGTATTTTTTCACTTTCTTTGTCAAGTATGATGCTATTCAAAAGTGCACAAATTTCTGTCTCTTTTTAATTTCTCCAAGTCTTTTGAGTTTCTAATACCATGATGGGAATGGACCCCATTCCTAAGTCAAAGTACGATTAAAGATCATGAAATTAGTATTGTTTCACTCTTTCATGTCAGCCAAAAGTGCTCTTCGCAGCACCTGCAATGTGCCCAGTAATGACTCCTCCTGCAATTCGTATGGGGTTACATGGATTGGTAACATATCTAAATATGACTGTAAATTATTTTTTATAAGACCCATTGCTCCTACTTCTATTGGAACTGTCTAGGTATCTTTCATTCACATTGCTCTCATTTCTGTCTGCAGATTCTGGTATTTTATGACTTTGTGTCTCTCTGTCCACAAGACACTATAGTCACTGGGTGTGCCGATTTTAATGATCTTGTGTCTTCTTTTCTTGGATCATTATATCTGGTTTTCTAGCACCTGTCTTTTAAACTGTTGGTAATGGGTGATCCCATGTGATATAAACTTCATAATTTTCTATGATACTTTGTGGCTCATGTTTCCAGTGTTTTTCAGTCACTTCGATACCATAATATTTGCACAATCCCCAGTGCAACAGTCTTGCCACATTAATTATGCCTTTCAGTATACAGTCCTTCTGCCATTAGTGTGCCGCAGCCAGCAACAAGGTGTGTGTGACTGTTTCCAGTTCGGTTTTACAAAACCTACATTTGTCTGGTTCTCCCATGGGTTGGGAGGGTTGCCTAATGGTTAAGGAGTTTGCCTTACAAACACAAGGTGCAAGATTTGAGTCTCATAAGGGATAATTGGCTAAGCTTAAAATGGCTCACAAGGGCAGTTAGCTTAGTACTAATCTATGAATCTATGTTCAATGGACTTTGTAAACCAGCGTGTATGTAGCTCACTATCTTGGACTGCCAATATTAACCTTTCATTTCTTGGTTTGAATTTGCCTCTTCTTAACCATTCCTGCATTCAGTCTTAATCAACATGAGACTCTTCCAGAAGTTTTCTGTACTTGCAACTATATTTATGTTTTTTCCACATTTTTGCCTCCTCATCTGGTCCTTCACCTTATATTCTTTCTTTTGTTTTTCGGCACATTCATTTGCTGCCTGTTTTTTATCTACTTCTGGTTTGATTTCCATTCCTGCTTGATGTCAATATGCTTCTACTAAATTAAGCAGAGAAGCCATTTTAGATTTATTCTCCTCATGTTTCAAAACTTTCACTAAATTTGGATCCTGTGAGGTCAGCAGATATGTGTGGAGACTCATGACTGCAGATCCATACATGGAATCAATTTCAAGGAGGCCCATCCCTCCTTCAGAACGGGGAATATATAATATTGGTATATACTGATTTTTATAAATCATTTGGTGAGCATGAAGCATCCTTCTTGTTTTAATATCTAATCTATCCAACACTTTTTGGGGCCAGTCAATCACTCCAAAACTGTACGTTAGGACAGGAAGAGCAAATTGATTTATAGCTTGGATCTTGTTCCTAGATGTCAATGCTGTTTGCAGGATTAATTTAAGTCTTCTAAAGTATTTCTTACTGAGTTTTATTCGCATTTGTTCATGTTTTATTGCTGATCCTTCATCAATTCCCAAGTATTTATATACTCCCTCTTGCTCAAGTTCTTTTATATCACATTCTTGTCGCAAACTGATGTTTTTCTGGTGCTGCAGTTTTCCTGCTTTAAAGGTTGCTTTTGCATATTTATCAAGACCAAATGACCTTCTAATATCATATGAAAAAGTTTTGACAACCTGCAGGTGTGCTTTCAGTTCCTCATCTGATGAGCTATACAGTTTTAAACAATCAACAAAGGGAAGATGAGAAGTCATTTGACTTTGTTGTTTTCTAGGAGCCAAATTGTGGCCATGGCCTAAGCTGTTAAGTAAACAGCTTAATGGATTAATGGCAAGGCAGAATAGCAACGATGACAGAAAGTCACCCTGGAATATCCCCCATTGAATTTTTATCCCTGGGATAATAATCTGTCCTTTATCATGGCTTAATTGCGAAGTGGTCTCCAGTTGTTTCATGGTTACTGTAATGTATTCAATCAGTGTAGGGTGTATCTTATACATTATTAAGCACTCTTTTATCCCTGAATATGGGATGCTATCAAATGCTTTTTTAGTAGTCAATCCATGCCATACTTAGATTCTTCCCCTTTTTACAGTTCTCCACTATAACTTTATTTAACAACAAGTGATCCTTTGTTCCCTATGACTTTCTTTTATTGCCCTTTTGTTCTACTGCCATAATTGAGTTTCCTTCTAAATGACTATAAACTCTGGCTACGTCAATTCCCGTGTATAGTTTATACATAGTCAGAAGACAAGTTATTGATCTATAATTTTTAGGGTAGCTTGCAGGTTCACTCTTAAGTAAGAGCATTGTTTTGCCTGTTGTTAGCCAGTGTGGTGTCTGTTTGGGGTGTGCATATAAATAGTTCTTACTCATGGCTAAATCCTCATGCAAAGATGTTAATAATTTTAACCAAACGTTAGGTACTGCATCTGGGCCTGGGGTTTTCAGTTAGGTGCTTTTCTCAACTTTGTTTCAATCTCTGTGGCTATTTCATCCCATTTCATATCCTGTACCTTTAAACTTCTTATTCTTTCTTTTACTTCTTCTATCCATTTATCATCTTTGTTATGTTCCACAGAACCTTCATAGCTGCTTCTTCAAAATGTATCTATTTCCTCTTTTTTGGCGGTCTTTCAATTCCTTTTATCTTATTTCCCAATTCTCTATAAAACTTTTTGGGGTCATCAAAAATTGCTGATTTTGTACTTTTCCCTTATATTTATCTGTGTATCTTCTAAGTTTTTCCACCTGTGTTGAAAGTTTTAGTTTATTTGATATAATGCATGATAAATCCTGGTCTGTTCTAATATTGTGCATTGCTTTAATCACATCTATCTTTCTTAGTATTTTTGTTGATCTGTTTCCTCTTCTATAATCTTCTAACAGTGACACTTATTGCCTTAATTAAATTAAATTATAATTATAGTTTTCTTTTTTCGATACTTCCATGATGGTATTCAATTTCTCCCCTTCCTTTCCCTCACTACCCTGTACTCTTGTGGTAGAACTTTATCAGTTTATTAATTTAGCAGCACAGTGATATATCCTGTTTACTTCTGTTATATCACATGGATAATTATAGACAGTCCTAATTACTGCATTAATTTGTTTTATCAGACTTCTTACTTTTTGGGTTTTATTGACCTGCAGTCTATTTCTCTCACTGATTTTAATATATCTATCTATGCCCATTAAATCAAGCAACTCTTCTCTTAGCTCATTTTCTTACAAACCGAGGGCACATCCCTTGTTTTCCATTTCCTGCGGGTATTCTATAGAAAGTTCTATAGCATCTTCCTGTGGCACATTCTCTTCAATTTCATCCTGTGTCATCTGTTGTTCTGTCGTATGGGAACTCACTGGCCTATCACTCCTCAACATTGACTGCATCAGAGTTTCCACAGTTTCCTGTTCCTTCCCTTGCTGTCCAGCTTCAAGTGAACATTTATACTGGTTTCCTGTGGAAGGCTCCAAAATATTTTGATATGCACCTGATCAATTGCTTCCTTTTCCACTGGTTTCCCCTTAATTTGGATAGCCATTGCTATATCCTGTTGTGATGCTTTCTGCATTTGATTTTCTACACTGAATCCTTCTCTTTACAGCTGCTCCATAACTTCAATTTCTATTTCTTTGACTTCTCCATTACTAATCTCTTTTTCTACTTTTCCTCTTAGTCTTCTTATTTTTTGTATTGTAAAGTTTTCCATATGTGGATTCTTTTGCCTGTATTTCTCTTCAAATATCTTAGGTGCTGCTCTTTTTGTATTTGGTTAGTTTTGCTTTCTCCTTTGCATAAATATTACACCATATTAAATCTCTTTTCCTTTCTCATGTACATATTTCTTTTCCACATATCTCCTGATCTTCTTGCTTTTCCTTATTCTGGGGACTCACTCCATCATGCTGTGATGCAGTCTATGTTAGACCTTCTACATTAAACCCTTCACTTTGCAGGCACTCCATAACTTCATCATCTATTTCTTTAACTTCTGCTTTACTAATCTTCTTTTCCACATTACATATTTGTGATATTTATTTTTTTTATTGTGAAATTTTCCATATCTGGATGCCTTTGCCTGTATTTCTCTTCAAATATCTTTGAGACTGCCTTTTCTATATTAGTTAACTTGGCTTTCTCCTTTGCATAAATATTGCACCATATCAAATCTCTCTTTCTTTCCCATGTCCATATTTCTTTTTTATATTTTTCAAATATCTCTAGGTTTTGTTGTTTATATTTTTGCACTTCCTCAGATACTTCTTTTTCTAAACAGATCAAAGTTTCATGATCTATATACTGTTTTCAAAAATCTGTTGTATTAATGAATGCAAATTTGTATTTGAAGCTTCTGACAGTTTTTCCTGCGGAAGTATTTTTCATTCCACTAATCTCTCTCTTAATCATTTTGTATATCTTGTCGAAATTCTGGGTTTTTTGCATAATAGCAACAATACATGATTTCTTTCTTATCCTCAATAGTCCACTCTATCATCTTTATGGCTTTTCTTTGGCCAATCAATTTTTGTGGACTGCTACTATCTTCTACAACAGGGGTCCATCATCCCCCTGGGCCTGGCCTGACCCCATTGTAGGAATGTTTCCGTATTTTGAGGATTCTACACTGTCATTTTTTCCAGTCCTGGCACCAGTGCGCCTACCAGTATTGGGCACTTTTTTATCCTGGGTCTTGTGCACCCAGCTAACTTTTTTTGTTTTTGACTTACTTCTGTCCATGATATATGCTGTATAAATACAGTCTATATATAAGTGTTGCCTTGGTGAGATTTTGTGAAAAACAGGGTCCATCTCGTGAACGTACTCACCAAGACTTGAGGATGAATTCAGTTTCAGCACTACTACTCTCCTTTGCTTGCTGACTTTTCATCTCTCTATTAGGACCCCAATTCTGTCTCCATGATGGCCAGGCAAATGGCACTGCAAAGCTAAATGGTTCTGGGCAGGTAAACTTGGTCATTTTTGGATATAGTTTTGCTATTTGGGCTTTGTGATTTAAAACTGGTAAATAGCTATTTCATAAGCAAAACCAACAGCTTTACAGTAAAACAAGCTTACTGTTAGCTCCATGGCATCCCCTTCAGCTGTTTGGCAACATTTCTGGTGTTAATGGCACATGACACACCAACAGTACTCTGGTCTGCTGTTCTGTGTTATTAGTAATGGCACTGGACAGAGATAATTTGTAAGTACGATGCAGCCTTAATTTCACACAAAATGATAGAATAGTAAGAACACAGTTACTATCACAGCTTTTCCTCCTTAATTCTTTGAAAGACTGGTGTACAGGATCAACCATCGATCTGGTGGCCTCACCCCCTCAACTTTATGTTGAGGAGAAGAAAATGTTTTTAGGGCCTAAATTTTAGATCAAAGCAAAGAAAAAAAACTGTAGCAAGCACCTGCTACAGCTTATGCTGACCAGACAGAGTGCTAAAATATTTAATTTCTGACTGCACATAAAATACCGTCTTTCAAATGCACCCTCTGTGGCTGCATCCTTCTCCCTACTCAGGCTATGCCTCTAAAGGACATTGTAAAGTCTTGACGATACAATAGCTTTTATACATATTCACATATATACAGGCACTTAAGCTGTATACGCTGATATCACACAAGGAAAGACTGTTGTCGCACACAGAAAAGACTGCATACTGAACTTAATTCTATTAATAATTTACAGCATTTCTTTGCTGTTTGTGGAAACTTTTGCAGCTATAATATTTCATACTACTTTCTGACATAATTTCATTTTGATGTAAGTAAAAACAAATGTCTTTTTCAATAGTATTACAGCCATAACTGATGCACTTCTGTACTACTGTACTTTCAATAGTAAATGTAAATAACAAACCCTTAGAGATGGATGTGACCACTTTATCATATACAGTACCAAATTATGTATCTTTGGATGCAAAACCTATGTTATTTGTGCTTTAATTTTCTTGATAAACACCATGCCTTGAAACTTTTCTTGAAGCTGAAATTTCCTGCAATGTCATTACGAAGATCTAAACACACAGTGCCTCACTACCTAAGCTAAAGTATAAAGGCCTATATTTCCATGCCACCTGCAGCAATGGTAGAAACTTATATCCTAATAAGGCAAGTTGTGAGCTATTTTTCACAGGTGAAATTCCCAACATTGGAAATTAACATGTGATGATTTGTTAGTGAAGTAATAATTTAAGCAAGTAACTTCTCTTCTGAAGTGTATAGTTTGTAATTACCAAGAATGCTTTGCTGATGTATGTAAATTGCCTGTGTCTACACTGATTTCATCATGTGGGCGTGGTCATTAAAATGAGTAAACAGTGAAATTAAAACATCAAAAAACATGCTATGCTCTTCCACCTGTAGCCTAAACATCAGGTGTACAACCAGACATGAAAAAAATGCAAAACGAAAGTGTATATGAAATGCAGTAACATACTCTAAAGGTCCTCATTTCAAACAGGCAGTCACAAGATTAGGGTAAAGGCTGAGCCATTCTGTATTACAAATGAGTCATATACAGCTAATTTCTCATCATAATCTAATCCTCCTCTTCAATAGCCCATGAATGCAAAGCAGTCGCTAGGTCAACTGGTACCTTGGGTGGCCCCTGTACCGATGCCCCTTCAACTCAAAATCGAAGAACAAAAAAGGCCTGCAGAGTTAAAATGGACTAACACATTAATCTACTAAATACATTAATTTAAGAGGTTGCAATGTCACCTGCTGTTTCTTAAAAGAACCCTTAATACTGCACTCATGCTCAATAGGGAAATGCTAATCACCGCATAGTGGCGCAAACATTTAATAGACATGCGGGCCTCACTTTTACAAAAAAAAAAGACGTGTGCATCACGCTAACATACCATACTCTGTGCACCCAACCCTGATCCATAATACAATTTCATATGCTGATGGTGTAAACAAATCTTTATTTAAGCCTCCTAGACCTGTAAGTCTTAGGTCTAATTAAAAATCAAAATAAATCATCACATCACATAATATCTCACTTTTAACAGAGTCACTATGAGGCAAAAGGCTTTAATTCCATACACCAGACCACTCAACAAACAAAAATGTTTTAATGATTGTTGAGTCCATAATGACACACAGATTTCTCACTCACTAGCCTGGACAAAGATAGAGTGACCATGAGTCATCTTTTAGTTGCCAGGCTCTCAGATGTCTCAAGGACCTTTAGGACCCTTGCATCAGAGATGCAGAGAGATATATCTGTGCTTTCTGTGCATATCATAAATGCAGACAATTTGTTTATTTAATACTGAGCAGAATCCTCCTTTCTCCAAGAATGACAACTAAGTACAAACAAAAGATGATTGGTATCAACAACTGAATAGATAACTGGTGTCACTCTTGGGGGATCCAGCATGTGTCAACATGGAATGAAATGCTTGTCAATCCAATTTTATTGGTCAAAATCTATCATTCAAAGGCTTCCACATACTGGCTAAAGCCCTTGTTGTCCCAATATTTCAGTTAATTAACATTCCAATATAACAAATGTATTAATATCAAAACAAGATCAAATTAAGGTGGCTCTTCTCAATGCCAGAAGTCTAATCAACAAGCTGCCTAACCTTGAGACACTCTTGCATTTGGAAGGCATTCCTGTATGTGTAATCATGGAAGTCTAGTTTAAATACCTACAAAGTGCTCCCTCCATACCTTCAGGCCCACTGGCAATTTGCTATCCTGTTCATAATTGTCAGAGACCATACTACCTCTAGACAGATTCCTAGAGACTCATAGACGTATCTTATCGAATTCCAAATCACACTAAATAAAATCAGCTATCAATTTATTGTCTGTTACAGAACATCTTTCATGACCCCAGACTTTCATTTCTGGATCCAAAATGTCACACATGACCTCCCCATAAATAAGAGCTCCATTACTCTGAGAGACTTTAACTACATATCGACTGACTGCAATACCTACACTTCCAATGTAGGATATGCACAGAGATTTTTAGATCTAATAAATAAAATTTCAATAGCTCAGATTATTACTAGCCTAACAAGATGAAAAAAATATTCTTGACCTGGTACTTCCAAATGTAGCGTCATTGTGCACAATTCAACTAGTAACTCCATCTCTGAGGAAGACAGACCATAAACTAGTAACTATTTCCCCTGAAATCATCTAAACCAGAAGTCTAGCTAGGATAAGGAGATGGGAGCAGTTACCCAGGCACAAAGATTTAGGGTGCATGACTGTCTGACAATGCTAATCCATCAATAGTAATTTCTGAAACAGCATTCAGAAATTAATTCTGATATTGCTTTTGCTATCATGACAGAAGCACTTCAGCAATTTGTGTGTGGTTTAAGGTGTAGAAAACTGTTAGCTAGAACTTTAGCAAAACGTTTGCTACAGTGTTAAATGCAGAAAGAGCTTCTTTTGGTCCTCAAGTTCAAGAGGACAATATCACTGTAGAAATTGCTTTAGCAGGTCAATGCAAAAAATAAGTTTTATACCACAGTTTGGAGACAAAGCCAGAGAGGCGAGATTGCGTTGGTTTGGACATGTGCTGATGAGGGATGCTGGGTATATTGGGTAAAGGATGCTAAGGATGAAGCTGCCAGGTAAGGGGAAAACAGGAAGGCCTAAGATAAGATTTATGGATGTGGTTAGAGAGGACATGCAGGTGGCTGGTGTAACAGAATAAGATTCAGAGGACAGGAAGAAATGGAAACAGGTGATCTGCTGTGGCAACCCCTAACTGTGAAAAGACAAAAGAAGAAGATAAAATGGGCAGTCCTATCTAGATCCAAATGCAATGGCCATCAACATAAATACAAAATGCAATAAAAGGATAAAACTCATTTAATATATAACAGATTTGAACACTACCAAGTCAAGAAAATATTAGGAATTTGACTAAAATTAAAAAAAAAAGATTATTAGATCTGCTAAGGTAATCCATACTAAGGTAACCTAAGAATTCAGGATGGCATCTGAAGCCAAAAGACCATTACAAATCATTCTTCTCTTATGTTATTAAAAAAATGCTCATCAAAATACAGAACTCATATTAAATGGCAAAACCTGCTTGGGCCAGGTGGACATTGCCAGTATAGCTAGCAAGTACATTTAGTGCAAATGTCACTCCTGAGATGAGTATCCCAAATCATAAAATATCTGTATCTCTCAAACTCCCCATCATCACTAAAGAACATATACTGAAAGTGCTATCTAAGACTAAGAATATTTCTTTCACGGCACCAGATAACATACTGGATTGTTTGTTAAATAGCACTCAATATGCCCTAGTAAAGCCTCTCTGTAACTTATTTAACCTGAGCCTGGCTCACCTCCATTGTGGTGGATTGTGTTGTTTTTTTTTGGCTCCCCTACATCATCCTATGGCACTCCTACCCCAGTGCCCCATGTCCATTGCTGGGTCTACCAGCCTCTCTGAAACAACGCTCAGACTTTCTCTGATTAGAAATACATCCTGGATTGGAGTGGAACCTAAGGGTATTCCAGGAGGGTATTGGCCACCTTCCATAAACTGGAAGGAGTTTCCTTATGATTACACCATTACCCACCCTCAATTTACATTATCATGGTTGTATCCAAAGAGTGGGCAATGGGAATGGGCAGTGTATCATCTCACTTCCGCAGCAGCTCAGCCATATCCACTATCCTGCCCCCTCCTTGGACCATAACTCTTACCACATGATATCCCCATTCTCCAACAAGAATCATCACAGAAGATGCCGGTGTAACCACCCTCCCCTCACAGGATGGAAACACTGCTGCTCTGTCAGTCATCCGAGCTGCTAATTGAACCCAGATCACCTAGGCCATAGTCAGGGCTTTATGCATCTATACCACCAGAATGGCATATGTTGGATGATGTTTATGCTACCACTGTGAGAGAATTTAATTTTACTGTGTGGAGTCTGTGTGGTAGAGAGTTATCTGTTTTGTTTATGAAGAGCATTAACAGCAAATGTTACTAGGGTTGCAAATGCATGTTGCTTGAGCAATGTAAAGGTTAATGTGAAACGTTTTCATCCTCTGCTGAAGGGCAGTTGTGCAGGTCTGTTGCACATCATTATGCTCCAAATCCTGGGAGGACTGAGACATTTAAGGCAGTGTGTGAGCTGAGGGATCATGCTGCTGTGCCTACAGATCCTCCATGCTGTGTGGTATAGGAGACCATTGCTGGGGTGTCTTCAGGCGGTGCTGTCGAACACCCATCTGCACACGGTACAACATGTGAATCATTTAAGGAGGAAGAAGTATGTTGTTTGTATTGGAGAAATGAATATCGCTAACTTCTGCTACCCTGACGAAAGTATGTTTTCTTCTTAAGAGTTTTACTGATATGCACTTTGTTATTACCCTTTTTTCTTATAATGTAATCTGCAGTTTTGTATCTCAGGCAGATTTGCAGATGGCTGATGGAAAATTTCCTGCTCATGGAAGTAACTTCAAACCATTATACAGTATTCATTATTACATGATTGTTGGGTCTAGTGTGTTCCCTTATGTGTGGCTAAAAGCTGTTTCTTTTTCCTTTGACATCACATTCATATGGAAACATTCAAAACATGGGATTTTCCACGCTGCATGGTGGCACTGCTGTTTTTCATAATTTAGTCAAGCAGATCATTTGTTTGGCTTTTGAGCCAGAAGACTATGTTACAGCTACATATAAAATACTGAACATTTTATTTCCTGAAGCTGAATTCACTTTTATGTTATTTCAAACAGGCTTATCTTTAAGGGAAATTATGCAAGTTTGCTACTAGGCAATATAAAAGTCCAAGGTTTTTGCTTCTGTTTACTGTATTATTTTAAAACCAAAGAAACGCCAAAGCATGAAAAGTACACCAAAATATTATTCACACCCTTGTGTGAATTTTTTTGTTTGATACTGCTAGGTGGTACTTGCTTTTTTCACTGCTTGCTGTTGGTTTTGGTGCACTTGTCTCGCGCTGGCGTTTTTTTCTTTGGTGTTTCTTTGGTTTTGAGTGGATTGGGTGCATGGCAGCATCCTTTTCCCTTTGGTTCTACTGTATCATTTTGTAATATTTGTGATCTTACCAGGGAGAATTTGCCCTCAACACAAAAATCATGTGAAGTCCTAGCATCGACATTTGATATGTATTAAGAGTATAGATTTGCTGACATTCAAGCTATCATGTTTGCATTGGTTAAAGAGCAGAACCTTGTGTGTGTGTGTGTGTGTGTGTGTGTGTGTGTGTGTGTGTGTGTGTGTGTGTGTGTGTGTGTGTGTGTGTGTGTGTGTGTGTGTATATATATATATATATATATATGTGTGTGTGTGTGTGTGTGTGTGTGTGTGTGTGTGTGTGTATATATATATATATATATATATATATATATATATATATATATATGTGTGTGTATGTACAAGAATCTATATAGAGATTGATTCCACTAAACCCTGATGGTAATGTGAACACATTAGCTCCAACAGCACAATGAAGACATGCTTGTGCACATGCTCTGAGGATTAACCTCAGAATATGCAAAGTGAAAAATATATTTTTTTGGCACCTTCACACCCCATGCTAATTAGATATACTAGCCCTGAGATCACACAGTCACTGGGGAAGGAGCATATTCCCTAACCCAGGTAACTGGGTAACTGTCAACTGTTGTTTTGTCAACCAAAATGTGTCAACTAAAACTCAAATTGACTAACATATATAGGTGGGAGTGTGCGTCTGAGTGTGTGGTGTGGAAGAATGACCAATGCAGGGCTAGCCAGCTAGCAGGGTAAACCTTGGCTGTAGATGATTGTCACAGTTGAATTGACACCCCAATCCCATGTGCAAAAATGGAAAAAAGGGGCTCTAGATGGATGGAGATATATATATGTACACACACACACACATATATATATATATATATATATATATATATATATATATATATTTTTTTTTTGACACATACCCACATGTACATCATGCTTGCCTGTAGCTTTACTACAAATAAAATACAATGTATGTAGGCATCTTGGGTAGAATTAAACTTTATATGATCTTTTAAATAAGACTGGCTATGGCTGCAACCCACCCTCCTTTCCAGCCTTATCATACCACCCATCTCCTGCCTTTTTTTTGTTATAATCCCAATTTTACTATTGTAAATTTAGGATAGAAAACTCTACTTTGAAAACTGACAATCATCTAGGAGTATGTCTCTTTGTAGTGCTACTCTGAATATCATGAAAACAAGATGAGTAAGCAGATCTAAACCTATTAGTGATGCCAGTATAATATGAATGTCTACCACACACAACAGCTAAAACTTATAACCAAAGTGGAAGTCCAGCACACTCTTAAAATATTCGTTGTCCTTTTACTCATCTGTTGCAGTATTCATTACATGAGGGAGTTCCCCGCCATAGGTGCCCCGACATTAGCCAGTATCCAAAAGACTTTATGACTGTAGTGCGTGGTATGTCCCATGTAGGCTGTGATCAGACATCGGCCATAAAAGTGGTGTCTGTGCACACAATCTTCAGAACTTCTCTGCCAACAGATATGAGCACCAGATTCCAATGTATGGTCTGACTCTGAGTCGTTTCCGATTCTCCAATTTTCAGATGTGCCCCATTGGGGAATTTTTTTACTTTTGCTATTGTCCATGGTTAGAGTTCATGTCATGCAAGAAGGGCAAGTGCCACTGTGGGTGACAAATTCCACACAAGGTTAGCCACCTCCACTGCCTGTTCTGCCTAGGTTCAAACCATGACCACAAAAACTGCTCTATTTGTCAGGCATTTGTCCCAAACACTTTAAGGAGTAGATTATCCTATTTTGCTATCTACCCTAAAAATCAGTGCTTGAAGCTGCTAGCAAAAAGCGCTATGGAGGGATCCTCGGGTCCCAAAGACCAGTCGATTTTGAAAGAGAAGGCAAAAAAGCAAAGGCCTGAACCTTCTGCTGCACCTCTGGATACTGATGTCTCTCTTGAAGGGAAGGACAGCCCAGAGACATGCCCAGTTCACAGTTCAGATCTGCAGTCCAAGCCTGATGTCCAGGCCACCTTGGATCTGAGCATTAGCACATCCACAGAGGCCAAGCAGGCATCTATTTCAGATGTCCAAAAGTAACCATGGCTCATGATTATGGAAGAACCTAAGGTGATTCCACAGATCTTTGTTAGGAAGAGGTAGATTCCGACCTGATCAAAAGCAGACCTGCATGGGAAAAAGAAACAAAACAACCAAGCATTTGTCTCCACCAAAAGAACCTGCTAGCAATTGGCAGCAATTCATTCAGGTTCCTTTCAATGGCTTTATGTCACTTAGGCCTCCACCAGGTTTTACAACCCGACCTCCAATACTGTCTCTCTACTTAAAAGAACTAGGGAAGAGGATACATCTAAGGAAGAGGCATCTTCAAGGGATGAATCACTGGCTTACTCTTCTCAGATCCCTTCTGCCTTGGATTATGCCTCCCTAGAAGAGGAATCAAATGGTACAGACTCACCAAGACCTGTCCTTTGGAGAGAACCTAACTAAGATGAGAGACCACTTTAAATGGGATAGCACACAAATATCTGAAATACAAAAAATATACTATGAGCTATTGCAGGTGGAATAATCTAGTCCATCAGCTATCCCTTCTGTCTTACATGCCTTCCTATATTTTTTTGACTCATCTTCACAGGCACCAGATTCCGAGCCTCCTGCCTCCCAAAAAACAGACTACTTCTACAAGGTCCCAGAGGACTGCAAATTTATCTTCAGATGTCCTTCTGCAGGCCCTTCTGTAGTTACTGTGGCTTCTGACAAGCCATCAAACTTGCTGCCTTCCACTACCCTCTTACCATCTGATAAGGATAGCAGGATCCTGGATAGACTTGGCAAAAAAGTATATACTTCTGCCACTCTAGCATTCAGGGCCATAAATTACCAAACACATATGACCAAATTCACTTTAGAACTTATGTCCCAACTTTCACAGATAATTGCAGGGTTACCTGACTCAGAAAATAAAACCTTGGCTACTTCTTTGCTTGGTGCTTCTCAGGTAGTACATCACTCCATAAAATACAGCTATAATGCTGCAGAGGCTTCCGCCAGAGCAGCTGCCTCTGGATCTGTGATAACAAGAATTTCTTGGCTAAGACTTCAGCCCTTACCTGAGGGCATAAAACCTAAACTTATGGATGCTCTTTTGGGCAATTGTGCCTTGTTTGCACCTGCAGCTGCTAACCTGTTCAAATCATTGCAGGAAAAAGGTAAGGAATTGCAGAAATTGAAACATATTTTTATTTTCCCCCAGTACTCAAGAGCCAAAGCAATTACCCTGCAAAGCCTGTATTTGTGTGTAGACATTCATGTCACACACAACCCAGAACAAAAAAGAGTGACAGGAGACCACAACAGCCTAGGCCCCCACCAGCAACTCCACCACCTAAGAGGCCCTTTCCAGACAAGCTGCCATCTCTCTGACTGCTTTCCTCCTCCCACCTATATCCCACTTTCCCAGCACCTCCCCCTATCCCTACCAGACTGGAAAAGCATAACCCAAGAAGTCCTCTTAATTGTTCAAAAAGGGCACTTCATGGTGTGTGATGAGCATCCCTCAGCCTCCCAGAGAACAACTTGCCTTTTTCACAGAGGTTCTGTTAGGATTATTGAATCAAGGGACCATCCAGAGTATCCCCAAAAACCTAATAGGCAAAGTAATTTATTCCAGGTTGTTCCTGATGTCCAGAAAGAAAGGTCCCTGGAGACCCATCCTCGACCTGTCCCATCTCTATACCTTCCTAGGAGTACTCACTTTCCACATGCTGACCCTCCAGACTATTCCCACTCATTCTCCCTCAAGCCTTCATGATTACCCTGAAGATCAAAGATACATATCTGCACAATCCCATCCATCCCAACTACAGGAGGTGTTTACGCTTCCCTGTATCATCACAGCATTTTCATTTCTGTGCCTTGCCCTTTTGACTTTCTACCACACCAAGAGTCCTCACCAAATGCCTTGCTCCCGTGATTGCTCACTGAAGATTCCAGAGAATACACATCTTTCCATTTCTGGATGACCTTCTCTTTCTAGCTACCTCCACAGAGGAGCTGAAATGAAATATTGCCTTCACCATCAATATTCTACAAAATCTGGGGTTCACCATAAACTTAAAACAAACAGTTCTCACCCCTTCACATTATCAAATTTTCCTGGGGTACAGGATACAAACAGATCTTATGAGGGTCTCTCTTCTCCCATAAAAGGTGCAAGATCTCATCTCTTATTTCTAAAATATTCTACTGGTTTATCACATTACTGCCAGAGAGTTCCTCAGGGTCTTGGGCCTCATAGTATCCACAATTCCCATGATCCCCTTAGCCAAACTCCACATGAGAAAATGGCAAAGGTATCTATAATCAGTTTGGATGCAGCACCAGCACCCCTTAGAATTCTCCATTCCCCTCATCCCCTGTCTGAAGGGGGAAGTTCAATGATGGATACATCAAGTGTCACTCAACCCTCCTGCTCCTTGTCAAGAGATCTGCACAGACACCTCAGACATAGGTTGGGGAGCAACCTTCAGCCACCTGAAAGTACAAGGGATCTGTTCTTCCTCTCAATTGAAGGAACACATCAATGTAAGGGAGATGAGGGTGCTGCTTTTGGCCATGCAGACCTTCCATCCCCCCCTTCCAACCAAGACCACTCAAACTGTTCACAGACAATATTACACTTCTGGTATGTGAACAAAAGATGGGGGGACCAAATCCTATCTATCATGCAGGCTGGCTGTTCAGGCTTGGGAGCTGGCAGTAAAATTTCAGGTAATCCTTCAGGCAGTGAGTATCACATCCTCTCAAAAATTGTATGGCAGATTACCTGAGCAGGTCCCAAACACCATCCCATGAATGGATGCTTCAGAGGGATGTGTTTCTGGACATTTGTCTACCAGTGGAGTATTCCTCAAACAGACCTTTTTGCCTTCCCCAAGAATAGACAATGTCCACAGTTTTGTGCCAGAGAACCCCATCCTCTGGTCTGGAAAGTGGATGTCCTTTCTTTCTCTTGGAAGGGGATGTTTCTTTATTCATTTCCTCCCCTTCCCCTCATCTCAAAAGACTTGTCCAAAATTTAGCAGGACAAACCAAAAATCTTGCTGGTGACTCCCTTCTGGCCATGACAGCACTGGTTCCCACTCCTCCTGCATTTAGCCAAGGGCAATCACCACAAGTTACCTCACAGAGTGGACCCTCTCATACAAGATAAAGGGAACCTCATCCATCCCCACTTGGTGACTCTTCAGGGTACTAATCCCATTCAGACACCTATTCTCTGAGAATGTGCTTACAGTCCTGCAGAAGGTCAGGAAACCAAATACCAGAAAATCTTACTTAGCAAAGTGGAAGAGACTTTCAATCTTGTGTCTGAAACAAAATCAGGACCCATTAACATTGGAAATTCCCCTGGTTTTGAATTATTTGTGTGAATTACTCAACACTGGTTTGGTTTACTCTTCAATAAAAGCTCATATGTCAGCCATATCTGCCTGTCTGCCTCTATCTCCCCCCTTAGCTAGCAGATTTGAGACAAAACAATTTTTTAAAGGTGTTCTACACATTAGACCTCCCAGGAAACCTGCCCCACTTCCCTGGGACCTTAACTTTGTTTTGGCAAAGTTGACTTTCCCACCCTTCGAGCCAGCTTCCTCAACTTCTCTTCAGAACTGTTCCTGGAAAACTGTGTTACTCCTAGCCTTACCATCAGCCAGACAAGTGTCTGAGCTACAAGCCTTTATGGTATCTCCACTATTACTGGTCTTCCACAAAGACAGGGTCTTCCTGTGTACAAACCCCTCATTTATGCCTAAGGTAGCCAATGATCTATCTCTAAATCAGTGCATTCACTTGCCTACCATTTCCCTTCTCCCCAGAACACAAGTGAGAGGGTCCTCCATACTTTAGCTGTTCACAGGCAACTTACATTTTATTTGGATAAGACCAAGGCTGTTAGAAAGTCAGATCAGCTTTTTGTTTCTTACCACCCCATGGCTCTGGGGGTCTGTGTCCAAGCAGACTATTTCCACCTGGATTTCAAAGACTATTTCCTTCTGCTACACTCACCATGGTAAGACTCTCCATTTCCCTGTTAGGGCTCATCCTACCAGGGCTGTTGTCTCACCTGGAGCCTTTTTCAAGGGACTGGACACTAATTCAATTCTTGAAGCAGCTACATGGATGTCAGTTCATACCTTCACCAGGCACTATAAATTAGATGTAATTTCTAGATCTAGAGCAGGGTTTGCCAAGCCATACTGCAGGGTTTCCTGGAAAGCTCCTCAGCTACTCTCTCCTCCCTTATTTCATGAGCTTTGGTGTTTTCTCTCATGTTATGAATACTGCAACAGATGAATAGATGGACATAGAATAGCTGTGTAAAATCTTACCATAACGAAAGACATCCTTCTCTTCTCTGTTCAATATTCCTAGCCCACCCTCCTTCCCCGTGACCTTGCTTCTTCTTGGACGATTCTTACCTTACTTCCTTAGGCTGGAATTCCTCCTGGGGCAGTCAGTTCTGAGGATGGTGCACACATGCATCACTTTCATGACTGATGCCCAGTTGCAGCCTACATGTGAGGTACCACGCAACCTACAGTAGTAAAATCTTTTATATACTGGCCGAAGTCAGGTTGCCTACTGATGGGAACTCCCTCATGTTATGAATTCTGAAACAGAGAAGAGAAGGAAATCTATCATTATGGTAAGATTTTTACACAACTATTCTCTCTTCACATAGCAGTGACAAAATGCAATATACTAACACTAGAACACCTGTCTTAAAAGAATCATGAGAGACATATATATATATATATATATATATATATATATATATATATATACATATATATATATATATATATATATACCTCAAAATTGACACTAACAGCTCCCAATTGTCAAACAAAAAATACATTATTCCAGAAAATACAACGAAAACTAATTAAACAGGACTTCATCAGAGTTACGGAAAGCCAGCTCCATGTTCTATTTAAACACTGACCAACCAATCAAAATCCATCTCATAAAGTCCTTACTTAATTAGGAAGAATTAAGAAGTTAATGTGCTAATAATTTATGCATATAAACATGAAATTAAGCAAAAGTGATTCCATCTTATAAAATGTATAAACTAGCCATCACTTAAAAACTATGTCAAGAACTTTGTAAAATTATATTTAAATGTGTTAGTATACAAGTTATAAATATGTGTATATAAAAATGTGTAGTAACTTGGGAGACCATTTAATCCAAAATGAAATGATTCATAATTATATAAAAAATTAAGATATAAAAGTAACTTTACAAACTGTTTGCCCTAATATTTAAAACACTTGTAATGGATACAGAATCACTGAGTCCAGGGGGCTGACAGGCATTTAATCTCGTCAGCTACTCCCTCCTCCCTTACTTCATGAGCTTTGGTGTTCTCTCTCATATTATGAATACTGCAACAGATGAATAGTTCTTTAATTTCCAACACATTATCTAAATCGTGACCCCTGACAGTTCTCAGGACACAATCACCGATAAAAAAAAATCTAAATTTCTTAAAATTCATACAAGGAATAGAATATCTATACAGGGCGTTATTGGAATAACACTTTTTTCTATACACTTCAGGTGTTAACTTAAAACACTCTAGTAAACAATTTTTAACATTATTATAATTTAAGCGATCGGTATCAGACGATTTAGAAATAGCAGTTGCAGCTTTACCATGGAGTAAGGGGGTCAGGAACTATACCCAGAGCCCTTGGTCAACATTATACTGTTTATATACCCTTTCACACATATGGATAAAACTATCAAAATTATCACCCTCTGTAAATTGTGGAAGAAATTTACTGACCTTTGTGCTTCTGGGGTTCAATTATTCCCTTCCCCATTACCTCCATGACCCTAGTGAAGAGTCAGCACCTCCTTTTTGTATTATCTCTGCCTCTCATTTTTCTCATCTTCCAGACGTCTCAGTCTTTCTGCTGCTTCTAATTCCATTTGTTTCTCCTGCTGCAGTCTCTCCTTTTCTTCAGCCTCCAAATGCCACATTCTCTCTGCTGATTCTATTTCCAAATGTTTGACTTCTAGTTCAAGTCTCTTTAACTCCAGATGCATTTATAAGTCCTCTGTGGAATGGTTCAACTGTCCATTTTCTGAGAACTGTACATACCCAAGGTCAGTCCAGTTGTCTTCCTGGTTGCTGGTATGTGATACAGCTGTGGCTAAGGCTGCAATAATTTCTGCTTTAGTCAGGCTGGCATTCCCCAATCCTTTGACTTGGCACATCTCAGCCAACTGGCTCCTTGTCAGCTTGCCATACTCCTCTGCTGACATCCTTGCCTACGCTCCCTGACAAACTAAGCTAACAAAAAAATAAAACTATTGTGATATGAAACTCTGAATTTTCGCTGTGTGGCTGACTGAGAGTACAAACACCTTCTTTAGTGACCACTGTTCACAGGCTACAGGAATTCAATATCCACACCACTGAATCCCAATATGTAGATATCCCACCACTGCCAACCAATAAATGTGATGCCCTGTCACTGGCAACAGTAATCAATGAACCTCAATCCTCACCACTGGCACCACTGGGGGATGTACTTTGGGAGGATGACAAGTTACACACACAGTATTTCCAGATGCAGCTCTTTGCATCACATGAAATTTCCCTTAGGAGCACACAGAGACCACAGTCAGTCCAGGGCTGGTCTCTCCCTCTTTCTCCAGATCCCCAATAACACTCCCCACTGCTACAGCTATAGAGTTGAGATCTCAGCTGAGTGGCCAAGCCAAGACCTCCAGCACCCTCTCTGTCCAAACAGTGCTTTGTGTCCCTGCCCAAGTAGCTGACACACACACTCTTTGAGGTTTAATTTATGCACACACACACACACACACACACACACACACACACACACACACGCTCGCACACTCCTGGGAAAGGCTGGCACAGGTTTGCTAGCTATGACCCCTTCTGTCCAGACTATAAGGTAGTTTTCACTGCCACCAGCCACTCCTTATCGGCTACTTTAAGGCCCTTAACAAAGGGTGTACAATCTTACCGTGTAATGTTACTATTAATAAAAGTGATAATTTGACCAAGAGTGAGGCTATTAGGAGTGGTCAGCAAATAAAATATGCAGGTACTCTCAGAAATGAAATATCTCTAGACAGATCAGCCACAATAAAAGGTTTAAATATATTTAATAATAAATAATAAAAGAACAAGAAAATACTCAGTAGATAATTACAGCAGTATCAGAGTTCAAAATCACAGGAAATATTTAAAACAACATTGCAGGACAGTCTCAAGTAAATAAAGAAAACATATAAACTGAGTGTCGCTACATTCCTGACTGTACCTAAGAGAATTATACTGTTCCCTATATTTACTTACTCATAGCAAGGCAGCTATGTGGTGAATGGATCTTGTCAGGTCCAAGACAGAATACAGAATGCTGACTCTCTCTCAGGGAGCTCTCAAATTAATATCTGAAATATTACAGCAGGGATTGCTTGCAGAATGACCTCATTTCTTGTCATCTGACTCTATCCCAGGTGAAACCCCCACTGCTAAAAGCTAGCAGCATTTAACATCTACCTGTGAAAATACATAGACCTCAGATTTTTTGGCAAATGGTGGAAGTCATAAAACAATAAAACACTTCCAAGACAATACAGAAAACTCCCTAGTTTTAGAAATTGTGTCTGTTGCAGCACTGAAACTGAAACATAACGGGCTGGATTCACAATGGCTTGCACGGAGTCTAAGAGTCGTGTAAGACTCCATGCAGCCATCGCGATCCAGGAACAGCCCGAAATCCCGTGTAAGAGACAGCTAAAACGACTCTTACACGGGCAGGGCGTGGCTATGCTAATCACCCCACTTGCAGCCGAAAGTCATGCAAATGAGGTAGATTAGCGATCCACGAAGCTGAAACCAGCCCGTGTAAGAGTCATGTTAGGTGCAGAAATGTACTCAGTTGACAACTGAGTACGTTACTGCAAATAACACAACAGAGCCATGACAGCTCCAAATAAAGTGTGCAAATGTTGTAGTCAGCATGCCAATGGCCAAAAATGTGGCCATTGTCATGTTAACCCGATGCAAACATGAAATAAAATATTTTTTTTTTCCGGAGATCGGCGATGTTTAAACGCAGCACAGCCCCGCGCAAACGGACTGCACTATATAAAACAGAAAAATAAAGGTTTGAAACCCACGAATGTGGGTTTTATGTAATGCATGGATTTGCAATGCAGGGACTAGCAGACCGAAAACAACATGGCCACCGTCTAGTGGTTGCTAAGGGGGTTAGCTGAGTGTAAGACATGTAACTAAGCATTAGTAGGCAATCCTATGTAAATGACTAGTAGGATAGTGAATCACACTGTCACATAGCAAATGAGCACATTCTGTGTAGTGTAAGAGTTAGATAAGGGGGAGTAACAGAGTAGGAGATAGGTGACATCACAGGGGGGGAATGTCAGGAAGAAATCAAGCTCATTGGAGCAAAGTGGTATGTGAAAGATGTCAATCACACAGCATAAAAAGAGGAGTGTCAACAGATAAGCATGGGAAAGTCAAGAAATGGAAGGTGTACACTGTGGCCAACACCAAAGTTTCTTGCTGTGCATGCATGCGCGCATGTGCACATTGGGAGCCGCGAGTAAGACAGAGTATGTGCGTGTAAGGCAGAGTAAGCATGTAGGAGCCTGTTTAAAGATCTGTAAACCTGTTTGCGCTGGTGTGCACGCGTTTTAACCCAAATAAGCAGATTCTAGTCTGTGTAAGCATGTGTGTGCGCATGGTAGCCACTGTGAGCGTGTTTTCGCTGGTATGTGCGCTGCTCCCCCCTGAGGAAACAAAGAGGAAAAAGGAAGCAGAAGAAATAGTAGGAAACTAGCAGGGAATACTTGTAGAGGTAGCAGGTGAAAACAATTAGAAGCAGGCAATTACACAGGCAGAATACAAGCCCAGCCCAGCACTTAAAACACTGCAAACAGCATTGCAGTATGTTTCTCTCAAGAGACACTGCAAGACAGGAGTAAGCTAGTAGAAGTGAAAACTGAAAAAGCTGCACTCAGACCAAACATGCTAGGGGCTGCCATAGCTGTCATAAGGAGACATAGGAGACTTGCTGAGGGTGGTGACAATGGAAATGCTGCCAGACAACCCACAGTGAGGAGACGGAGAAGAGTGTACAGGCCCAGGGTCACCTACCAGGGGTTACATGAGCTGGAGATAGTGGAGCACTATAGATTGGACAGAGACCTCCTGCAGCAAATTGTTGAGCTGTGCAGGCCATGCCTCACACACAGAACCAACAGAGGGGAACCCATCCCAGTGGAAACCAAGGTATGTGTTGGCCTAAGAATACTAGCAACAGGTACCTTCCAGAGACCAACTAGGGATATGATGGGGATATCACAGGCATCAGCCTCCAGGGTACTGCACCAGTTCCTGGATGCCATGTCAGCACATGTCGGTGAGCATGTATATTTCCCTAATGCCCGTGAGGTATTGGCCAGCAATATGCGTCTCTTCCAGCAAATAGCGGAATACCCTGAGGTAGTGGGTGCAATAGACTGCACGCACATACACATCAAAGCACCAGCTGGTGAGTGGGGTAGGGCCTACATTAACTGCAAGGGCTTCCCCTCCATCAACTGCAAGGTCGTGTGTGATGCCCAGGGCATAATAATGAATGTGTGTGCTGGCTGCCCTGGGAGCTACCATGATTCCCATATCTGGCATTTGACACAGCTGTACCAGACATTTGCCAATGGGGACATCCGACATGGTCACCTAGTGGGGGATGCAGGTTATGCACTGGAGCCGTGGCTGATGACACCCATCAGAAATGCACACACACCTGAACAGGAACGCCATAATGAGGAACACGCACAAACACGTAATGTAATAGAGCGTGTGTTTGGGCTGCTCAAGTCATGGTTCTGGTGCCTGGACACATCTGGTGGAGCCTTGCAGTACTCACCAACTACATGTACCCAAATTGTCATGGTATGTGCTATGATACGTAATATGATCCTGTGAAAACAGCTGCAGCAGGACCAGCATAGGGCCGGGACAAACAGCCCCCCACCATTGCCAAGGCCATCACAGGCAGAGCGTGACTCGGAGGAGGAACAACCTGAGCCTGCCCCAGTAGGCAGAAGGAGGCATGCCCAGTATGCCCTGGCCTTGGCAAAGAGGCAACACATAGCACATACACTGGCTCAGTAGGAACCCTGGGAATGATACCCCTCTCTGACTCACTCATATAGTAACAGGGATGCCTAACATGACACAACCTGCTCTCAAACATGTACAGGGAGTGTAGTATGTGCATCCGACAGAGGCAGCCCTGCAGCACCACCTGAGGCATGATTGCCATGTGTTAAGCAATGTAACACCATCTAGTATATGCAGACATGAAGTCCCAACCTAACATCTCACCCTCACCAAGCATGATGCCACACTATGAAGACAACAAGATCAAGTACAATAATTGGCTGAGGTATTGCTGTTAGCAAAGGGGAACACATGGCTGACAGCCTGGGCTGACATGCCGAGCAAGACATGATGCCCCACCTGCTAGGGATGGCATGCACCCAGCACACCTGGCTGTGTAGATACTGGCAAAGGCTGTTGTCACCCCCACTGTGCCTGGAATAGGTAAGTCTGGAAACACAAACCCACCACCATAGGTAGCACAAGGGATAATAACCTGGACGTAATGCTAACCAACGCCAGAAGTCTAACCTGCAAGGTGCATGCAGACCAAACACACCACAGCATGGAGAATGGTAATATGTGTTCTGTAACAGAAACCTGGGCAAGGCCCAGAAGAGCACCCTAATACTACCAGGTTATGCTTCATACCATGCTCTACAGCTCCAAAACATGGAACACACGACAATAGTAGTGTGGCTACCAGTAATTATCAAGAATAACCACACCCCCAGGTTGGTACCACAGCAAGAAGCAGCATGGACTATCCACGGGCAAGTAACACTGTCTCAAACTGTGTACCTGTTTGAAGCCTGCTACAGACCACACACACAAACCCAGGTACCCCAGCCAGCCTTCCTGAAGACACTTCAGAGTATGAATGTCTCAACAAATACCAAACAAGGCACACACAAAGTATGACATAGGTGGCAATCCATTATGTATGGAAGAAGTAATCATGGACCTACGGACACAAGTGGATGGTAACCGGTCATGTGACACTCACATTGCCAAGATGGCCAGGAAGACCTGCTATATTGCCCACCTTAATATGAAAGGATGCACATGTAGAGCTACAGAGGTCACTGTGCCCCCATACTCTTCCCTTATCAGGCCCATATGTGACAACAATGCCCCAGTTCGGATGTACCTTACCTTACACATGCAGCAGTCAGAAAGACCCCAAATATACCCCACCAACAGGATAAAGGGTCCAAACATTGGACATCTGCAGCCTGGCTGAAGAAACCACAGCCCATTTCAGAAGCATACTGCACAGTCAGAGGTGATGTATGCCTGATGTACAAGGTCATGTCCAATCCAGAATGAATGGACATGCTCCACTGCAGAAGCCCCAAATCCAGCAGACACACCACAGTGAGATATCTGAACCTCCACACATAGATTAATAGGATGTGCTGGAGGGACAGATCCATAACACAGAGGCTTCTGACACTCTGGAACAGAATCCAAGTCCATGATAGACTGAGCTCCACACACAAACTCAACAAGAGAAATCCGGTGAAGTGCATGGGAGAAAGTAGGTGTACACTGGGGGCCATCCCTGTGTCAAATCTAGGAAAGTGAACCCTACGTGGGCATAATATGCACATTGCAAGGGGTGTTGAGACCCACACACAGTCTGTCCGTGCTCAAACAAGGCTTGGGCAGATAGCCTAGTATGAACCTATGAACCTATGATGATACAAATTGTGCAGGACACAACGGATTATCACACAGCTGTCCTACCTGATGGTAGGAACCATGGTGATAATCCACAGATATGCTCTACAGCACTCTAATATCACAAACAATACACCAAACCCACACACATTGCCAACAGCCTACAGAACAGATTCCTTCCAACCTCCCCACCAGCACCTAACTGCCAAATATCTATCCCAGGAGAGTGCTGGCCCCGTGACACTGCAGATGCTGAGGTAACAGCCAGCATCCACAAAGCACAGCACACAGCATCAATGGTACCAGATGGTGTCCTGGGTTGTGTCCAACAAGTACTGTAAGAAGACTGGAACAGCAAATAGCATTACTGCGCACTATCAGTCCTACCACAGGATATGTACCCAAAGAGCAGTGTACAGCAACAGTGGTCCCACACCACAAAGGGGGTGCCTGAATGGATACTGCATACTATCACCCCTCAACCCCAACTATCTAGGTTGGCAAAGTAATGGAGAGGATGATCATGGATCCCATGAATAACGAGATTGGGTACCTACAGACATTGGACCCTACCCAGTGTGGCTGTCATAGGGCAGATCCTGCCCCTTACACATGTCTGACTCATGTGAAATGTGCCAAGCCCATTGATGTTGGGAATGTTGATCACACAGCCTATCTGGACCTTGCTAAACCCTTCCATACAATACCCTAGTTGGCGGTACAGATAAGCTCACCAGCCTAACTATAAACCCCTATGCAAGTAGATGGGTTGCAAACCAGCTCAAGGACAGAACTGACCTGGCAGACATGCTGTAGCCATGGCAGACTGCAAACCAGGTACAACTGGCATCCCACAAGGCATGGTCCTGGGACCTCTCTTGTACACATAGGTACAGGCCAACATGGACGGACTCTAACTGAACAGGTTTGCAGAGGACTACAAAATGGCCACCATATCGGACCCTCCAGCTGACACAAGCAACCTACAAAAGGCACACATAGAAACACACAAGTGGTGCCACAGCCATGTCAACAAGCTAAATGCAGAATAGTGTATAGTCAACCCCTGTGGAAACACAGTACATAGCCAGAAATTACCACATATGTGTTAACCCAGTAAGTACATCAGGAGCAATAAGAGACCTGGGGACACAAGGTGATAGATATCCTGCATGTGACAACCATGTATCTGTAGTGGTTACAGAAACATACCATATACCCACCTAATCATGAAGGGAAGCACAGCTTGGTTAGGGTAGGTCAATGTGCCTCTCCAGTCATCCATCAGCAGCCTCACAATTGTGTACAATGGCCCTTCAGGGATGTACCATAGCAGATACCTGTAGCAACTGGAAAGACCACACAAATACTCCACCAAGAGGATTGCAGAGCTGTAACAGATGCCGTGTGTCGCCTGAGTAAAGAAACTGCAGCTCCACACAGTGCCATACTGCCTGGCTGGAGGTGAACTGTGCCTGATGTATAGAGCCATGACCAACCTGGTATCAATGGACATTTGGCACCATGTAAACACTGAATGCTGGTGACCTATGCAGCTGACAGGCCTGAACCCCAGCACAGACATAAACAGGACATGCTGTACCAATTGGTCCATGACCCAGAAGCTCACTCCACCCACGACTAAACTCCCACTACAGGATATCCAGAGAGTCCCTCAGTGACTGTCATCCAGAGGAATCATGATGACTGGATGGGAGATGGTAGGTGTACCCTGGATAACACCTGTATGTCACGGGTAGACAGAGGCATAGCACACTAACCATGACATATGTCATGGCAAACACCAGTAAATGTGTGTTGAAGGACAAACACTTTCTGACTAGCATTACAAATGGACTAGGGCACATGGCCATTGTTTGTCACTGTCCACACAAGTTGTGGAATACATTAACAATGTCGGACAATCATGTACTATGCTGTCCATATCTGAACAAAATGCAACATGGTCATATCTGCACAACTGGCCCTCAACCAGTCTGGTGTGCTCACTATAAATATTACAAGCAGTGCTAGGACTGAAACCGATTATACTGTCCACCACAGTGAAAGTTCTGCACCAGTACACTATACGACAATACAACTGTTTGGTCAGCAGGAAAGGATGATGACAACTGTATGCAAACTATCCCATGGCGACCCTGCAGGCACAGCATAATGCCTGTTAGGTTCAGACACAAAGCAGTTGGGCAGTAAGAACACAACCTGATGTCCAACACTCAGCTGTACATGTGATATATTGATGGCATCCACACACAAACAGAAATGTGGTAGTCCACAGATCCCAACATAAGGAAAGGTCACACTGGGCATGCTCGCACACTTAGATAAATGAGACGTGGCAGTCAAGAAGCCATACAAACTGCGAACTGGGCATGCTCACACACTTAGGCCATGTCACAGTTCAGCAGTTGCACACACATATCTGGCATTTCCTATGTGTTAACACAGGAACCTCCCACAATACAGACATCTGCCCGGTGCACACAGTGAAGTTACAACAGAGACATAAGTAAAGTACTGGATCCCACTCATATGCAAACATCTCCCACATTACACACGTTGTTTATAGAGATAGGGAAGGCTATGGCAATAAAGACCCACAAACAGTATATGAGCAACAGATACTTGCATCTGACAGGTAAACATATGGCTGTAGAGTGCAATACTTGACTGTTGTCCCTAGGGAATACAGAAGGCTATCCACAGTGTATTTGGCATCTGCCTCCACAGTACAGTACGCCACTGTGCCTGTGCAAAGTTAATGCATAGATATGCTCTCCCCTGTACTGATGGATAGTCACAGATGTACATACCTCTTCATCCATAATGATGTCAGCACACTATACGTATGTCAGGAGCAAAAATTATACCCAGTAATGTGAATAGCGCACTCCGCTACTGCATCGCTAACAAGTGTCATAACATAGTTAGGCAGGGGTTTGAATCCTGCAAATGTTCAGTGCGTGTGTGAATGTGTGTGGAGGAGAAGTGTGTGCAATTCCATGTGTATGAGAAATGTCCCTTTTGGCAACTATTACTACACAACACATGCTGCATATTCCACTGTCTAAACACTGATGATGTCAGCACCCTATAAGTACAGCAGGAGAAAGCAATCCCCCCAGTAATGCAAATAGCGCACTCTGCTAATGCGTCTCTCACAAGTGTCATAACATAGTTAGGTAGGGGTTTGAATCCTGCAAGTGCCCAGTGTGTGTGTGGGGGAGTAGTGTGTGCAATTCCATGTGTATGACAAATGTCACTTTTGGCAACTATTACTACACAACATATGCTGCATATTCCACTGTCTAAACGCTGATGATGTCAGCACCCTATAAGTACAGCAGGAGAAAGCAATCCCCCCAGTAATGCAAATAGCGTGCTCTGCTAATGCGTCTCTCACAAGTGTCATAACGTAGTTAGGTAGGAACTTGAATCCTGCAAGTGCCCGGTGTGTGTGTGAATGTGTGTGGGGGAGTAGTGTGTGCAATTCCATGTGTATGACAAATGTCCCTTTTGGCAACTATTACTACACAACACATGCTGCATAGCTCACTGTCTAAACACTGATGATGTTAGCATCCTATAAGTACAGCAGGATAAAGCAATCCCCCCAGTAATGCAAATAGCACACTCTGCTACTGCAACCCTCACAAGTGATCTAACATAGTTAGGTAGGGGTTTGTATCCTACAAATGCCATGTGTATTTCTGTCACACAGTTTGTCCATGTGTGTGGGGTGTTGTTCCCAATATTGCACGACATACATTATATCAGTAATGTCAATGCACACATGATGTATGTGTGTGCCACCTACACATATGTACCTGTGAACTGCAAGAGTTCCCATGTCCAAAGCCTGCCTCATGTGAATACATGGAATATGCATCAGACAACTGTATGACTGTGGTGTTCTGTGCAGGGGCTGCATGTGGTATGTGACTATACAGTGTGGGTTGTAGATGGTGTCATCCCACCAGTGAGGGATACATGATTGGTCTGGAGCATATAGTCCACATGTTGGTGATGAACAGGTGCAGCATGTTGTCACCACTTGTGGGAGTGATAACAAGTTGTTCTATAGCAATGCAGGGAATGAATGATAAGAACCCTTCAGATAGGGTCTTGCAACTAGAATAATGCTCACACTGTATGTTTGGGTAGTTGTAGTACAACCATATAATGGTGTGTGTAGAGACCATCATATTCCCAGTGTTGTCAGGAAGGCCAAGTGGGTTTCCTGGGTATGGGAGTGTGGTGTGTGCCAGGCTATGAACCTGAAGGCAGTGTAACCCACTGTGTGTTGCACATGGAGAGGCTCTGATGCTTTGTGCAGTGCCACCAACCTGGGGGTGTGTGTATCTCAGGTGCCTTTGGATACATCCCCCCTGTTCTGGTTTGGTGCATGTGAAGGGGATGACAAGCATGGTATCAGGAATGACATGGCACTGATGGTGTGCACCTGGGAGCCTTGTACCAGGAGTCTGTTACTGCATGGATATTGCTGTACCCCATGCTAAGGACAGTTTCCACTGCATGCATCTTGAGGTTTACAGTGCTGCTGTTGAGTAGCATTGCTATTAGTGTCCTATCCCGTGTGATACCTGTGTAGGTGGCTATGTAATGTCAGCCTTGCATACAAAGGCACTATGTGTGTAGCAACAGCCTCTGCCAATATACAATGGCCCATGGGTGACAGGTGCAAGTTGTCCCAAGCAAAGCAATGTGGCTTGTCCAGCATGTAATCCCACACTGACAGGCATTGGATCCCCTTTGAATGTCACTGAAAGATACGTTAATTGCAGAAACTAATGATCCTGTCTACATATTGTGGCAGCATTCTTGGTGAGGGTGAGATGCTACTCAAGGCCAGGGTCATACCAGCCTGTGCCACAAGCTCAGAGAGCCCCTCTATGTCCCCTAACATGTAGTCCAGGGAGGTGCATCAGAGGTCATACACACTGGCACAGACAATGACTGAGTCATACTTCTACATGCCTTGGAGTGACTGGTATGCTTGTGTTATGTGGTGGATCATAGTGCCCGATGGGCAGCTCAGCATGACCATCACCTTGTTCAGCCTGGGAGCAGGACCTCAGTGTACGTGACGATAGAGGTACCTCATACAACTGTAGCAGGTGTGTTGTCAAGCCGTATGGCCTGTGACTGTTTGGCACACAAGCTTTGTGAGCTATGTGTTGCATGTGCTCTGCTCTGGCTTAACATTTGCTTGTGTGTCTGCTTTGCAGGTGTCAGCTGCTCAGGCAGGATGCTATTCTGAGAGCCCAATAATGTACCTGTGTGTGTCTGTGTTTGGATTGCGGTCGTGGCAGGTGTATGGGAGACTGGTACTGTATTCACTGTAGTATCCCACTCCACCTGACAGGGAATGCCAGTACTGTGTTAACAGAGCTTAGCCCCCAGTTTGGCTATGTGGTTGCATCTCTCACATGTGCTGTATGTGTATGGGAAGGGGAGAGGGTTGTCTGTGTACATGAGGCCGCTGTAACATTGCCACATTACTCACAGATTCACCAACTGGACCTGAGAGTACTTCGACAGGTGACCTTTGCACATGCTACCATAGCATTGTGACTCCCATACTAAGTAATGACACATAGGGCCAATGGGGAACAAGGTACTCAAGGTGACTATGTGAGGGTGTAGTGCTCCTGATTTGTTAGTGCTGGCATATATGAATGCTGTCTTGAGCAAATGTGAGGTAAGTCATATGCAATGTGTTACAGGCAAGCTACATGCAAACAGGGCGAACAGTGACGTTCTGTCAAGTGACACATGGACATCAGTACAGTAAGCAATACAGATGTCACTAGGGATCCACAGAGGCACTGTATATCTGTACTGCAGGTGGAATCAGTGTTTCAGGAACATAACAGGCAAACATGCATACAAACAAAGCTACAGTCAGCAGGCCTGTATGTAGACTATGCTACAACAAACAAGGTGTACGACTTCCAGTAGGTAACAGTGCATATATGCAGGCACTATAAGCAAGTAACCAGACATTTACAGGTCAGATGGGCTGGGTCCAGCCGCACCCCACACAAGTGTATAGACCACGTACCTTCGTAATGTTGAATAACTGGCCTGATACCCAAGTGCTCATACCTGTAATAATACACATGTCAAATAACAGACACTGAGCCCTCACTCAGTAGTTCCAGACTTAGTATGATGTATGTATCCTGTCCTGACACCACAGTATCCTTGACATGTATGGACACTCTCCCTCCTGTCATAGTTAGTTCTGTATTTTGGTGCTGTCATGCATGGTATGAGGTGTGACCTTGTAGTGCTAGTGTGCTCTTGTGAGCCTTGAACCTGTTGTGTAGTACTGCACAGATATCAACATCCTGAAACATCTGCATTGCAGAGTCGTGTGTGGACAGCATGCAACTCGCAGTTGACATGGCCATCATTGAGTATCAATATTTACATTGTTGTATCCCCTGTGCTACCTATGTAGGTGGCCATCCCTTCACAGCCTCACCACCAGTATGCAAAGATGTGCAGACAGAACACTGTGGTAATTACTATGGGTGTACAAAACAATACATTGACATTTATACTGTAACTGCATCAGTCATGCTGGTATATACCCACAATGCTATCATTACACTGTACTGTTGTCAACATCATACTATTACAATACGTCTATGTACTCACCCTGTGCATCAGCACCATGTTAACCTGTTCCTGCACTGATTTTACAGATTGCAGGAGGTGGCACAGTTTCATCATATGCACAGGGTGTGTACCTGGTATGCCTGAGTCTGCCACTGATACAACCAATTGACATGTCTGTGTGTGTGTGTTGGTGAGGGACAGCAGTACAAGATGGGGCAATGTTGATGCAGTGTGTGCATGTATGCGGTAGCCCTAGGTGTTATCACTTTGCATGTGTGTATGAATGCACACAGTCCCACCTCATGGCTGCCATATACAGGTGTTTGTGGACAGCCACAGACTGTACCTGCCAGGTCATGCAGATCACTGTCTGTGGCCACGGACACGGTACCTGTGCCTGGCAGGGGTGCTACGGACTGTTATCAGGTACTAAGCCAGACTGGGTACTGTCATCAGAAGCAGGTGGTTGGTGACTGGAGACAGGTCCCTGTTGGGACCGTCCAGCGCCACGTGCACATGGTCTCCTGGGGCGGTCTGATGACAGCACAGACCCAGCATTGCTGGGGCTGCTGCTGGCACTATGTGAGCGGCCGCGGGCCTGTTGTCATCCGCGATGGCTGCCAGCTGCTGCTGTTGCTGGCATACGGCCACGTCGACGCCTCAACCGTCCACCATTGCCCTGGCTCATGGACATGTAGTTGTGGAACAGATCTAATGTGCCCCCCCATCGTCTGTCAATGACCTTGGTGAAGTTGCAGATGGCATCCGCAACATCACGCATACTGTCACTCATGGCTGTGCGACATGCTCTCAGCTCCCTCAGACCCTGTCTGGTGTACCGTTCCATACGTGACTGTGCCTGCATTACAGCCGAAACATAGCTGAGGTTGAAAGACCTCTGTGGGCATGTCTGACAGGGGCGGTACGCCCACGGATGCTCCCACAAGAACCTATGGATGTCTGCCTGTGTGGTACCATGTCAGGACCCTGGCCATGGCTGCCATGTGGGGATGCATGTGCCACCGGTACCACATTACCCTGGTCAATGCCCACTGTATCCTGTCCATCACCTAGGGACATTGGTGACAAAGGATGTATTGGCAGGATGACTGTGCGCATTGATGGGGTCGACAGCTGTGTAGTGTCAATTGGCTGACCAATGACGGACCGTGGCACACCTACCTGTGCCATTACACAGGTATCATCATTATCACTATCCACAGCAGCTGATTCAAGTTCCCTGCTGCACAACACCAGAGCAGCACCAGAACCTGTGGGAGTAAGACAGGAAACACAGTTTACAATGTGTACACAATGTCACGACTGATGCACACATGCACACATGGGCACATGGACACATGCACAAATGGGCACATGCACACATGCACACATGGGCACATGCACACATGCACACATAGGCACATGCACACATGCACACATGCACACATGCACCATGCACACACCTCAGTATATGAGATAACCCACAGACACAAACACACCTGCAATCAAACATATAGCACTACTGCTTCAGCCTATTATTACTATTAGTATACAGAGTATTGAAGGTAATGGTATTACACACTCACCAGCATGGATAGGTTGCCTTGCTATTACACCAGAGGGACCTGCAGAAAAGAGACATTTATTGTCAGTGGGCACAACTGTGCCATTGATACTGTGGGCATGATACAGTTCAGTAGTGCAACAGTTAGCTTCCACAGGTGTACTGCAGATATTGAGGATATCACTATTTCACAATAATTACCAAGATTACAGCTACAAAATGAGGACACACCTCACACATGCATAACCTAACAGTGTACAGAATGGTCAACTATACACATGGCATGTTACCTGCACGCTCCGTGTCTTGCTGTGTGGCTCCAGCTTCCATCATTACACATGTATGCTGCTGCTGTTGCTGTTGTGCTGGAGCCACAACACTTAGGAGTAGTCCCTCCAGTCTGGTGAGGGGGGATGTCTAGCCACCCCACCACCTGTGGCAAGCTGCTGCCTGTGGATATCCGACGCATGCTGACGGACATTTCTAATTAAATCACTGCAGTGATGGCGTACCTGCTCATATGTCCGGTTATGTGTGCCTATGTCATTTACCCGATGGACCAGGTCTTGCCACAGTGCAGCCCTCTCCTGCTGGTTCTGGCTGGTGCGGGAAAAGAGTACAGCGAAATCCCGCACCAGGTTCTGGTGTATCTCCTCCTCCTCTGCAGCGGAGTAGGCAGGGTTCCGCTGGTGAACCATAGCCCTGAAAAGGAGAAGGAAAATATGTCAGCAATATCTGTCAGCAAACTATGGCACACATAATACACATAATACTCGACTGCAGTGATATAACTTAAGCACCATATATAGCATCTGTCTGTCTATTGGGGGATACACATGTAAATGACCAGATATCAGTGCTCATCCGACAACTGTGCAAGAGTACCTGGCACACTCCATATGACAGACTAGTATACTGCAGCAGTCAACACACTGTTTCAGGTACAATACACAACCTCACACTAGGGTTTGTATCAAGGTACTGTATGGGGAACATTATCAGCCCATGCACTGCACACAATGCACGTTACATATTTCACTGGTAATGCACACTACTCTTACTTGCCATAACCCTACCTACACCACAGTGACATACAGGGTAACACAGCACAACATATGGCAATGTAGTATGTGTTGATCACAATACCTCATGCACCTGTCTCTGGCCTCACACCAAGGACACACACTACTATGACAGACAGACAGTCATGGTGAGCAATCACACCAGTACACAACATGCACCCAGTCACTAGCACACTCATTCCACCTCACATATTCCGTTTGCAATGTGTTCATGGGTGTGCATTGTGTCTTAGGTAGGTAGTGTGCTTTTGGCCCTGGGCCTACAGCAGCATACTGTTATGCTACCCTTCCCCTTGTGGCACATGTGTTATGATCGTACCTGCTCCTTACAAACAGTTACACAGGGTGACTCATATGGCATATTACCTATCTGCATAACATTCAGCAGGAGTATGTCTGACATCTACTCACGGGGAGCCTTGCTTCTTAATTCTGTGTGGTCTACTACAGGGTTTGTCATATCTGTGGGTAGGGTCCTGTACCTCCACCATGTGCTCTATACTGCAGTGACAAGGACGACAGACATAGGTAATTTGTGTTGTGGATGTTGGAGGTGTTACCATGGTTGTTAGACAACTGTCATGGGTGTGACCGAACTATGTATATCCAACAGTAGTAACCTCTATGCAGGTAGTCTGTGTGCGCTCTGTGGTGTTTGAGTGCATTGATACAGTTACTTGCATATGTCTGTGTCCTTCTCCATATCTGTAGCTGTCATGGGAGGTACATACCGTGTAGGACATTGTGGGGTGTGGAGGGGTACAGTGATCTACATGTCCATAGCTGACACACCATGTCCGCTGACACATTCCATGTACAGGTATTACAGGACTAGTGTGCCACTGTGTATATCAATGTGGAGCCTATTGTACACTTGTAGCCCCTGTTCCCCCCTGACACATGCAGTGGTGGGCAGGCATGTACATATGTGGTGGTTACTGGTGTCAATGTTTTTGAATGGGGTATGGTACTCCAGTATCCACACTGGTGTTCACTCCATGCCTTTGACACCAGGCACCTGTTGCAAGACATCTGCACACATGTGCCTCACACAGTTTACATATATATATATATATATATATATATATATTGATATATATATATATATATATATATATTTATATCTGTATATATATATATATATATATATATATATATGTTTGTATATATGTATATAAAATATGTATATATAGATGTAGATATATACATATAGATGTGGGGAGAGAGGGGGAGAGAGTGCGAGAGAGACACAGGAGAGTGAGAGTGTGAGGGGGTGGGACAGAGAGAGAGAGAGATAGTCATATACAGACATATCTGTTGTCAGTCAGATCTATCTGTATTTGTATATGTCTCTACAGATATCTATATATGTATGTGTGTATTACATATATCTGTACATACATATTCTACCAATCTCGATGTCTGTGCAGTAAGTGAGAACCTGGTTCAAGGCTCCTGAGAGCACACCAGCGGTACCAGACTATACCCCGTATCATGCTTTTTGGCCCCAGGACTCGGGACAAAACAAAAAGGGAGGGTGTGTGTCCATATTCATGAAGGACACACACACCTCCAGGTTAGTGGCAACACATGAAGCATCACAGACCATCCAGGTGCAGATAACCGTAGGCAAACCTGCTATACAACTGGTAGCATGTTACAGACCACCCTCCCAATCTCAGGGACCACAGTCAGCCTTCCTGAAGACATTGGAGGATATGAATGTCCCACCACACACCATCATATTGGGATACTTCAACTACCCTAACATACACTGGGTGCATTATTCCACCCCAAACACCCTAGCCCAAAGGTTCCCGGAATTCACTAAGTCAAATGCAATGGAACACCTAGTCACCTCTCCCACAACAGGAGATAATATACTAGACCTGATCATCACAAACATGGGGACAATGTGCTACACACCGGAAGTATACCCCTCACTAGTCACATCTGACCACAGACTAATCCCCCTGGATATACATATCCCACCTCCCCCACAACACAAAAGACTACAGTGGGAAACCTCTCACATGCCAACTTTACACTTCTTATAACTGAGTTGGTATCCTTAATGCCCACTGGGCCAGTGTAAACCACTTCCCACAATGCAGACACCTTCACATATGCTTTCTACGGACATCTCCAAGAATGCATGGATCATGCAATCACAAATGAAACCATGACCCTCTCCACCAAGGGCAGGCATCCTGTCTGGTGGACCCCAGCATTGAACAAATTGTATAACAGAAGGTAGCTACTGCACGGCAGAGCACAATTCCATAGAGCTACGGCATCTCTGATCAGCAGTAGTAGAAAGATACGTTTTGTCGTACAAACATGCAAGGCCAACAATGAGAGGGACATCACTATGGACACTACAGATAACCACAAGGCCTTCTTCTGCTATGTTACACACCTGGGTGGGAACCCTCAGTTGTGTTCACAGTTAGTTCACACTGACAAACGCTACACTGAACACACAGATAATGCTAACATTCTGGCAGACAGGTTCAGTGCAGATTTCTCCCCTCCCTCACCCACACATGAGGAATTACTTATCCCAGCTGACTGTAACCTCCCTGCCATCTCAGATGTCCAGCTGGGAACCACCCTCAGGAAAGCTGTAAACACAGCATCAATGGGACCCAACGGTATTGCAGGTTGCATGCTACGTGAACTGCAAGATGAGCTACACATGCACATTAAATGCTATTCAGCCATAGCCTTACTACAGCATATGTACCTGGACACTGGCATACAGCCACAGTAATCCCACTCCACACAGGAGGCACCTTTACAGACCCTGGTAACTACCGCCCCATAAGCTTAACCAGCCTGGTCTGCAACGCTATGGAAAGGATCATTATGGTACTCATACACAGAGACATTGAGGACTTAGACACTTGATCCCAACCGGTTTGGCTTTGTAGAGGGCAGATCCTGCCTTATGAACCTGGTTGACCTTTTCAAATCAGTCACTAGAGCCATTGACGAGGGCACAGCGGTCCATACAGCCTACCTGGACTTGCCTACGGCTTTCGACACAATACCGCACTCTGGCATCATAGACATGATCAACAGCTGAAATGTAAATCCATATGTCACAAAATGAGTTGCAAACCAGCTAACGGATAGAAACCCTACAGTCAAACTCACTGGTGCCATGTCAGACTCAGAGCCAGTCACAAGTGGTGTCCCACAAGGCTCTGTCCTGGGACCGCTCATGTTCGGCATATAATTCTCAGATGTGGAAGCAGACATGGGAGGGTAGTGGCTGACAATGTTCAAAGATGACTGCATACTAGGTGCCATAGTCAATACCCCATCTGACACATACATCCTACTGACAGGCCTCAAGGACACCAACAACTGGTGCTGGAGTCATGGCCTTAAACTGCATGCCATGTAATGTATACTCATACCCTTTTGGACGGACAAGGTACCCACATATTATCACATAGACAGTAACCCACTGAGTACAGACAAAGTAATCGGAGACCTGGTGACACTGATCAATGCTGATCTCTCATTTGAAACCCACGTTGCCAAAGTGGTTGGATAGACTTCCTACCTAGCCCACCTTATCATGAAGGGATTCACATCCAGATCAAAAGGGGTCATTGTACCCCTATACTCCTCCCTTATCAGGTCCATGACTGTGTACTATGCCCCATTTGGTATGTACCTCACCTGGCACTTGCAACAGCTAGGGGGACCCCATAAGTACATCACCAGGAGGATCAAGGGTCTGCAACAACTGTCATATGCTTGTAAACAATATGCTTGTGGAAATAACTATCAAACCCCCCACACACACACTACACAGTTTTAACAAGAATATATGTGTAACTTATGAATATGTGTGTGTGTATGGGGGGGTTGATAGTTATTTCCACAAGCATATTGTTTACAAGCATTTTTAGTTGTTAAAACAAGCTTTTTGAGTTTTATTTTAACTAATTTTAATTAACTAATCATGATGTCATGATTAATTAGTGGGGTGTGTGAATATATAATGTGCAAGTTTTCAGTGTTTCAAATGACTCTGAGGATGCCATGTTAATGGTGAAAGTGCTAAGTCTGTTTTTGTAACAATAAATTGGTTTTCATAAGTGAACTTCGTTGCTTTGGTGAATAGTGGTGCAGTGGTTGTGGAACTTCATATTTTCAAAATGGGGAGATAGGAAAGTGGTGAAAAAGGGGGCGCAAAGAGGGTAGGACAGTAGGAAAATAAGCTTGGGTTTTGCAGGAGGGATGTAGGAAAGGCCCATAGCTGCCCATTTCTTCATCAGCAACAGCTGTGCATATGTTTGTAATTTGGTGTGAAATTTGAAACCTTCCACCCCTGACAGAGGTGTGAGGACAACAATAATATTTGTTGTACAGCCAATTGTAATTGCCAGTTTACATGTCCAGCAGACATGTGTGCAAAATGTACAGCTATGTATGGGGCGTAATTTTTTTGTGGGTACAGAGTGCCCTTTTTTTTTTTCAGGTGAGAGTGGTATGTCAGGTACAGGAAGTCGGTATAGCTGGGGAGGTAGGTAGGGGAGGTTAACAGACAAGACAAACAAGACACATATAGGGGCGGTGTATGACACATGTGGGGGGGGTTACACAATTGACGGGGACGGATGTTTGGATATCTCGAGCCCATGAGCCTACAGATGGCAACAGTGGAACTGAGATCCCCACCCATGGGCAGTTGCCACTGTGCCTTCATTGCCCAGGACGGGGCTGTGTTGGGGGCTGTGTAGGCCGGGTAGCAGGCACGCCCATGAGTTGTGCCACCCATGCCTCAAGCTGGCGTAGGGGCCCAAGCACAGCGTGCTGGATCTCCCTACGCACCACAGTCCGAACACTACGGAGGGTGAGTGGATGTTCTCCTCCGGCCACACTTGCAGAGGGGGGACGAGCCCCATCCCCTGCAGCGCTTCCACCCGCAGGTGGCACAGGGCCACTGGAGGAGGGTCCAGCCTGGGCACTACTGTCAGATGCACTCGCCAGCTGAGGTGGGAGAGGTGGGTCCGCTGGAACCCGCCTTCCCTGTCATCCTATGTTTTGCATTATGTTATGACAGTTTGGGTTAGTAACGTACAATACCATTCACAATTAGTTGTAACAGCATGCATTAGTATTCCCATTAACCAAACACCCATAAATTCAAGCCATTGAACAGCAAGCATAACACATGCATAATTTGAACAGCAATACACAATCCAACAACATGCAGGGTTGATTGATGGCAACAGCCATCAGGTTTGGATGTATGAACAGGGCACATGCATCAACGTACATGAAAATATGTATGAACCAACAGGACAAATGTAGGGGTGTTAATTGTGAATGCACATACCCATTTCACGTGGAATGGATTATTTGTGGTTATAGGGTAGGTTGGAGAAATATTTCATTAACAACTTCAAATACCTATGCATATGTTGTACATTTCTACTAGCTGCAGATATATACACACTACAGGTCTGACTACAGTTTCCTATGTGATAACTAATTCAGGTTGGTGATAGGAATGTTACTGCTACATCAATATACATTTCATATTTATTCATACACATTCATATATGGCTCTGTTCAGCTACATCATCCTGCTACATTTGCTTTATATGGCTATAGACCAACTGTGGATGTTTGGTATTTCATACAACCATACTATCTGCATATTGCAAACTGAGAGCAACATATCCAGATTTTGGGACACACATTCCAGCTTCAGTACTTTTTTCAACACATGTTGCTGTTTGGTTCTGCCTGTCACATTCATTTTATTCTGTACTGACTGCAGTATACTTTATTCAGGAGTTATTACTACTTTATTGGTGGATTCATACCTCTTTCTCACATTCTCTCACTTGTTTTATTTTTACAATTCAGGATGGTACTTAATTCTAGGCTTTATTGACATGCTTTACTTTTAGTTATAACAATCCCTTCCAACAGTCTCACTTGTGTCATGTTTCAGAATTTAAACAGGGATATATTTCACAGATGTGTTTTACTCAGCTTCTGTAGCTGTACTTTTCAGCCTGCTGCAGGTTATGTACTATTATATTACAGGTGGGACATCTTTATTTCAGACTTGTTAAATTTTTATTTTTGGATTACAGGCTGCATCACACTTTTGTAATCAAGCAATACTTGCAAACTCTCTTACACTGTTACTTGCACATTTTATTAATAAGTGACTACACTGCACTCTTTTGCAAGCTGTCATACTTATATATTTTTTTACAGTTACAACGAGAGAATTACTGACCTGCCTGGTGTCGGCATAGGCTCGACGGTTCATGGAATGGACACCTGCAGCTGTAATATAAATGGAGTAATATTGGAATACACATCTCCATAATATCAGCTAGGTTAATTTCTTACATAAATAATTACATGTAACTTACTCAGTAGTGGGGCATTGGGCATTTGCCGGTCTTCCTGGATCCAACAGTTCAGTTGGTCCTGCTTCCGTCTCTTCAGGTCCGCATGGTGGTGACGGACCTGTTCACAAGTCCTTGGTATTCCTGTGGCACTGGTGAGATCATGTGCCAACCGGTCCCACGCCTCAGCCCTATATGCTCCCCACAGGACCTGGCCCTGCATGAGTTGGGCCTCATGATCATGGACAAGGAGCCAAACCATATATTTGGACTCCTCAATGCCCCACCTCTGTGCTCGGAAGCAACTACCCTCTCCTACACCTGCCATCCTGGCTGCAAGTCGGTTCCACAATCGGTTATGCTGTGTATTCCCACCTATGGGGCTTATATATGCCGTTTTTCCCGCACTTATCTGTGATTGGCCATTTTGGAATTGTATCAGCTTCACAAAACCTGCTTTGTCATGCTCCTCTTTCTATTCATTCCTATATATATGCTATTACTGCATTTCTAAGTGTAACTGTCATGGCTTATTGGTTCAGTACTTTGACTATGGTGCATGGTATCTGGGTTCGAGCCTGGCCATTGCTTTTTATATTTTATGATTGTCTACACAGGCCAGGAGGTGTGTCTGTGTAAAGGCAGTTTTGATACAGCTTGCTCAACGTTGCCCGTCGGTTAGCTTGTTGGAGCGGTGTGCAGCTCTGCTCAAACGGGCCACACTGGTTTACACATTGTTTGGCTGTCAGCATGCATATTACGCTCAGCTCAGCTACGGGCACACAGTTTCAGCGTGTTAAAACGCTGCTCAATCCCAGGCACTCATTTTACACCTGTTAAACCACTGCTCACCTACGGGCACTCATTTTACACCTGTTAAACCACTGCTCACCTACGGGCACTCATTTTAATCCTGTTAAAACACTGCTCACCTACAGGCACTCATTTTAAACCTGTTAAAACACTGCTCACCTACAGGCAGATATACTCAACTTGTTAGACTGTAGCTCAGCTATAGGCACATCTGACATTTTTTTTTTTTTTATTATCTCACATTTCTTCAAAATACATGGCCCATTTCATTACATTTTACATAAAATATAATTTTATATATGTACATATATGTCAGGGAATTGTTTCGTGCTTATTTCACTAAAAATAAAAATTGATGTTGTGGGGGCTCGAACCATGACTGCCTCCTCTTCAGCCAATGTCTCTACCGCTACGCTATTGCTTCTTGGCTTACTTTGTATATTTAGTTCTTATATGCTTTTCCACTGACTGCTAACTGTGGCTAAGCGCCGGGCACGCCCGTGCAAACGAGTGCACTCACGGCCAAACATCTTTACAATTTATAAAAAAAAATATAAGATGTTCATTTATACATTTTATGTTCATAGTCTGTGGGGGCATGTGTTGTGTTGTGTTTATTCACATTTACACGGACTCTGTCGTGGGGGTTTACTTTCGGGACTTTTACTCTTCTGGGGGCGTGTCCGTTTGCAGGGCTCGCCCTACGGACACACCCCCTACTGTCTTACACAGACCGTGTTAGCCTTAGGTGTGATTCAGCATGCCCTCATGCATATGCATGGCATGCTGACGTCACACCGTTTAACTGCAGCCTCCGTGTAAGCCTTGTAACTCTTACACAGAGGCTTCGTGAATCCTGCCCAACATCTTTTTATGTCGTGGCCATAAAATAATTTAATTTCTGCTATTTTTCTGAAGCTAACTGTGTGTATTCCAGTTTTCACTGTTAAAATATATACATCTAAACATTTGCAATATTGCAGGTACATTTCTGTTCTTTTCCAGTAGGGTATACTGTGGTTACATCTTTAAGCTCAGTACTTTGTAAAATATCTTTTCAACACACATGTCTGTACAAACCTAGTTTGATATATACATGACATACAGTTCTAATACATTTGTAACACAAGCATCTTACATGAAGCATGTTGACATTAACAAATGACATAATCGTTTACAAAATTCGAGACAGCTGTTCTGGCAGTATCTCTCTTTGTCACATTTCTATATGAATCATGCTGATATTCACAAATGCCATATAATTTTTTACAAAATTCCAGTTAACTGGGCTGACATTATCTCCTTTCATCACATCTACTATGACAATTTATAAAAGCAGAACAGAGGATTTACAAGAACTGCAACATTAGTGATAACCTGAATGAATGTTACCTTTCAGAAAGCAGGAGTAATAGGTGCCAAAACTGCCACTGCAGCAGTCACAGTCAGCGGTCACAGAGCAACCCATTGCCACCCTAGGAAGTAGTGTATGGCACAAATACTGTGCACTGGCTGGTCTCAGCAGGCAGGACCAATGGGACACATTTTATATGGATGCACAGAAACTGGATGAGTTATGTTGAATGTGTCACAGCATGGAAGTGCCAGGAAATAGAGGTAGGAGGAAATAGAGGCAGGAGCAAAAACTATCTAAAAAATACATAGCTCAGCTCATGTTCTATACCAGATTAATCAAATAGCTCCTTAATTTGTAACTGTAATAACATTACCTTCCATCTTGATATTATATTTTATACAACTGATAATTTCTTGCCACTTTTACCTTACACTACTATTATCACTATATAGTCCCCTAGCTTTTATTTCTCCCTTTGCTTCTTTCATATCCATACCCTACACTTTACTAATAAACCCACAACTTTGTCTCCTACTTTTCCTCTCCTGTAATTCCTCTCTACTATAAGATATGTATACTGCATGCATTGTAATAAACAAAAATGATTTAACTATCAAGCAGAATCATACTGATCTGAATTATATAGTTGTAAAGACCACTTGTCTCATCTATATTGTCTTCTTAGTAATATTGAATGTTTCTAATTAATGTGCAAGTATGTTTCATCTAATATATGGAAAAATGATGTGCTATCCATTATTGTATATTATTTCTTGTATGTGAAAATGTTCATTGTTGCTCTGTAATAAGCTAATGTAATATGCTAATTATCTCTGGAGCTTTTCTCCCTGGGCCTCCGCTGAAAATGGGCACCTACCTAGTCAGACTTTCTCAGTAAACAAATGTCAAACAAATAAATAATAAAAATCAATAAACCTAGAAACCTTAGTCATAACTGCTGTGGTCATACTGGTACATGTACTGTTCAAAGGCCCACTGCAGACATAACAGGCATCTCACAATCAGCATCCAGCTTCGGCATGCACCAGCAATTTCTGCAATACTACCTGGTCATGCAGACCAGCAGTTATGGTTCATAAAACACATATTAATATTACACCACCCATTACTAAAGAGAGCACCACCTTAGTAATGCATGCTAACCCTAATGCTGCCCCTTCTACCAACCCTAACCCTACACCTTAAGGCCATTAAAACCTTCCCGTAACACTGCCACTACACAAGACAGATTCAGACACAGAAACATCCACAAACACATATAAACAGCACTACATCTAGCCCCTAACCTAACCATTGCCCTTACACTAAAATGCACAAACTTGCACACAAACACACGGCACCCATCCTTCACTCATCCCTGGCCCTAACCCTAACACACACACACACACACACACACACACACACACACACACATGCTCTCACACCCCCAACCCCACTTACCATCAACATATCCACTGTTTGCCCATCTGTACCGTAGACATTAAATCACATTCCTGTGTTTGTCAAACAAACATATGTTCGGTAAAATGCAGGGAACCCTGCTAAATATACCACTCCTTGACAATTACAAAAAAATCTTCTCCTTATGATTAAAGGATATCACTGGATCTTTAGAAAAGTAGATACACTTGAACATCCCTCTACATTTATTTGTTAGTAAAACTGTGTTATTCTTTAAGCAACATTTTTACATTGCAAATCTTTTAGTTAACAAGGTGTGGAACATTGCCTATCATTTTAAGAAGATCTTCATTATCTTGCTAAATCCTCCAATTACTTTACTTCGATTATAAATCTCAAATGTCAAAACACAGAGGAGCCAACACACCAAAAATTAATGCCCCAAACAATCAAGGGCAAAAATAATGTAACCATGTTTTTTCATGGGTCCAATTGCCCCTGCAACCCCAGTGGGGGAGGCAAGCCCCTCACACCTGTTAAAGTTATATATGCCAACTCCATTGTTACACAAACATGAAGAATGGAAACATCTCCTAAAACAAAGGAATCCCTGCTGGTGTGTTCTTAGAAATTGCACCAACAGTGATTTTTATGGAAAACAGCAAACTATACTGTGTGTCTCAGCATCTTGTGCTTTGGGCAATTGACTCTGGCAATTTCTTCTTGGGCACCTGCAGATAAACCAGTTTTTTGTAATAACATTTTTGATGATGATCATGTCCACACTAAAGGTCACACATATACATGTAGTCATAGATTCTAATTTCTTACTAACGATCACATCTGGTCGCTCACCTTGTTCTTTAGGAATATTAGATGCAAAGAACCATTTACACTGCTCTCAGTAGTAAAACATATTTCCCAATTAGCAAGCACTGTTTTTTCAAAAATGTTGTATCTTGATAACCTGATACTTTGACTTCTTACTATCTTCTTCTTTACCTATTGAAGATGTTGATTGCTAAAATGCAAATTAATATGGCTGCTAAAATGCAACTAAATATTCACAAATGTAGGTTTTCTATAAATATGAGATTTTTTTTACTATGGTTATCATAAGTTAGTTGTATGTCTAAATAATTAGTGGTTTCAGAATTTTTAACATAAGTAAAATTAAAAAATCAGTGCTGCTGGCAATTTGTTCCAAGAATACATCAAAACAGTCAGCATTATTGTTCCAAATAAAACATAAGCTGTAAAACTGACATAGAACTTAACATTTTTAAATCCTTCTAACATGAATAAAACTCTGTATTCCCAATCTACTAGAAAAAGATCAGCAGAGACCATAACTACTCCCATTGAAACATACAGTAGTTATTCTTCAACATACATTCAACTAACAAACAAGTTGCATTGATGGTGTCATTAGATAGTATAGATTTACCACCCAAATACTATCTCAGATGCTCAACACCTAACTTGTGAGGTATAAACATATTACAGCAATCATAACCACACACACATTTTCTGATAAATTTTCAGTATTGAGATTGTGTAATTTTTCTAAAAAGTGACATGAATCTTTAACTTGGTGATCAATAGATTTCATTTACCATCAAAAACACACAGTGAGAGGTTTGGATTTTGAACCTGATATACTACAAATTGACTGGGATGGTAGACAATTTCTGTTGCTATGCAATTTAGGAATGCCAAAATAACACCAATATATGGATGTAATACCTAAAAAATATATGAAGCTCAGAATAACTGCATTCTTCTAACAGCAAATCATTTAGGACGTTGTCTAACCATTTATAAGGCATGTGAATGTCTTTAAGCACACATGCTTATAAAATGATTTGTCATAGAGAACGGTGTCCATGAAGCAACATAATCAACCTCATCCATAACTGCTAGCTCCCCCACCTTTATCAGTTTCCATATTTCTAATACCTCTATCACTTCCTAAGATTTTCCAAATTGCTCTGTCATTCTCAGAACATTTTTAATGGTACATTCTAGAACATGCAGACAATCATCTGTGAATAGTGCTGACAGTTTTGCTGTAGCACAAACATTTTCAAGAACAGTCACAATACCTGATAATGGAAAACTGTAGGTCCTTTTATTATGTAATTCACTAACATCACTTATGTGCCTCATGCTATTTCCATCTAAAGTACAGTTTGGGTTATTTTTCTTGTGAACAGTTTTAGGTCTAACAATGTACTTACCACGAGCATGACTTACATGTAATTTTTTTTGCTTTATTAGTTTTTGTAAACCCGGAGAAATTGCTTCACCTTCTGGCTAGCTGATACATGAGGCATACTTAGGTTATATCAACTCAGCAGTTTATTCAGCCTGTGGATGCTTTAACCTGGATATGATGACCAGTAAGTAAAGGAAAACATCCTGTGCTGGTCCTTGCTTGGTGGTAAGGGTTGAGTCCCCCACTACTGTTATACTGGGACTTCCATAGAAGGCCAAAACATTTCATACAGATTGTTGTTCAGTGTTACAGAGACCAGTGGATGTGGTCTTTTAATAAAAAAAAAAATCTGTAAAAATTAGGGACAAACTAAGAATCCAGATGTGCATACATAGCCACAACCTTTAGCTTACCACCCTCCCTCCCTCTTCACCCAGTGAGGGAAACTGTGGCTATGCTTGTTGTCTATCTCACTCATAACTTTAAGAGGTCTGCTACCTGCCTGGACAAATGACATATATGTAGTTCAGTCATGAGAGCAAGCACTAAAACATCTGGCAAACCTTTCAGAAATGGATACAGATCCTCTAATGTATCTAGGTGATGAAAATGATGGCCAGTCTAGACTTCTCACAAAAACTGGAGCAAAACCCACTGGAGTCATTTTAAAGATGTTATTTTATTCCCCTAGTGCTTGTTTTGGGATCTGGATTACTACTTGTTCACAGTGCAGTGAACTGCATTTGTTAATCTTATCTGAGGTGATGCTGGGAGGGTTACATTGCAGTAACATTTCTAGAGCTGGGATGTAGCATTGAATTAGTCACAGCTAACAAGCTGCTTGAATTGAATACTTTGTCATGTTTGGAAAAAAAATTGTCCTGGCCTCCTCTCTCACCTGTCTCCTGCACCTGTATTTTTTCAAGGAGGATTTATGCAGAAAGTCATTAGCATAATACTGAAACAAAAATAATATGTGTTGGTCTTCTGAAGCATTGCTTAGGAAAATAAATGTAAATAAAGGTGATTATCAGCAAACAGGTATTTGCATATACACCTGTGGCAAAGTAAATAAATAGGATCCTTATATATCAATATGATTTAATTGTGTCTCCACCTTACATAACACTATTTATAGCTGCAATAACAGGAAAACAGAACATTCGGGGATGAAAGATTACAGAAACAGATTTAAAACTCTATTCTATCCACAAAAGATCTGAACACATTTGTAAGTTAATGGCTGCCATTCATTGAAGTATATAAACAACTAACCTCTATCTAAATTATCATACACAAAGTACGAAGCAGTAGGAGCCATCACTTGTCTCCTTGTAAAGGATGCAGAATGCATTGACTTTTGTTTTGGCATTTAACTTCTGCTCACAACAGAAGTAAGAACAAATGAAGCTGGGTTAACAGGAGCACAGGTAAGCATTTTAATCAGGTTATTTATTTCAGGCAAAAAATGTCTGTCCACCAAATGCTTTTCTTTTTCTGTCATTCATGCTCTGTTACTAGTTTTGTTATGCTTTAGCAATAGATTCTTCTTATCACCTAGTAGCTTCTAGTTCTGTGTCCATAGCTACATCTATATCACCCCTTACATGGGGACCACAAAACATGCAATTACTTTGATAATGGCCATAAGTTATATCACCCTAGAAGAGTTTATTCTTTTATCCCATGGGTGATAGATTTTAGGTAGCATGGTTCAGTTATATTCACATACTGCTGAGGAGAAGATGCACTCACTCATCCATCTAAATCAGAATATAGAGATTATAAGGATGTACTCCTCCATAGTCACAAAGATCCCCCTTGGTTGCCAACAGTAAAAAAAAATTTTTGGACTGTTCAGAATTAAGGGACACTGTCCAGAAAATGGACATGCCAGGAGATTAATTTTCTTTTAATTAAAAAAAAATTACTTTTTTTAAGGGTATTCTTCTTTAAGAACACTCTTTGTGTCCGACCACGCACAGATGCAGAAGATGGATACAGTCTTCTTCGTCTATGCACCTGATTGCTTACATCTTTGTCTTCTGCACACATAGAATTTGAATTCTTGAAGACATTTGTCAACATGGATGGGGGTGATCAACAGACCACACTGCTTTGCCAGGAATGGTCTGTACCTCTCCCCTCTAGGTTTTTGAATATTAGCTAAAACATTGTCTTCCTCCATAGTGCCTTTTTATGCAATGCTAAAGTGAAAATACTTCCAACATAGTAAATCAAAACCAAAAAATCTAAAGGTATTACTACTCCATGCTAAGACACTAAACAAAACAAAAAAAAAAAACTCCGCTCTGTAGAAGATCTCTTCACACTAGAGAATGCTGACATCTGTGCAGTCACTGAGACATGATTTAAAGCTGCGGAGAGCAGAGCAACAGTGCAAGGTTATAATGCCTTCCACACATTTAGACCAACTACTACACAGACCAGGACTAAAGGTGGAGGTGTCTCGATTTACATCAGAAATAAATATACCTCAAGGCTGGTCAAAAAGGACAATGCACTTGAGCTACTCCATGTTCAAATCACCATAGGCAAAATCCAATACCACTTCCTTGCAAGCTATAGGTCCCCCTCTGTGACCCAGGAAACCCATACCATGTATTTAAACTTACTGAAACACTCACTACCCAGCCCAATACCATATTCACAGGTGACTTTAATTACCCCACTATTAACTGGGAATCCTATACAACACCAAAAGTACAGGTACAGAGATTCCTGGATTTTGTAGACACAAACTCTCTGGACCTGATTGTCATTACACCAACCAGGGGTGCAACCATAGAGCATGAGGGCAAAATGGTTCACACTGCCTACCTTGACCTGGCCAAAGCATTTGACACAATACCCCACTTGGTCTTTGTTGACAAACTCAAGAAGTTAGGTATAAACCCATATGCCACCTAGTGGATAGCCTACTGGCTCACATGCAGGACCCAGGAAGTTAGAATTGGGGAGTCCATCTCTGCAAAGAGGCTAGTCACAAGTGAAGTCCCTCAGGGATTAGTCCTTGAACTACTCCTTTTTGGCATTTACTTCTCTGAAGTAAGGCCAATGTCAATGGTCTCTGGCTGACTACTTCTGCAGATGATTGCAAATTAGGAGCTGTCACTGAATCCCACAGTGACACAAATGCTCTCCAGGATGGGCTGACAAAGACAAACAGCTGGTGTCAGAGCCATGAACTAAAAGTAAATGCCAAGAAATCCATAATAATATCCTTCTGGAAGTCATCCTCCCCTGGTAACTACGGACACATATAGACAGTAATCTAGCTTTTGACCATCATGTTTCAACAGTAGTGAGGAAATCATTCTATGTTGCACAACGTATAGACAAAGGTATGGCATCTAGGTTCAAAAATAGTCATTGTTCTACTGTATTTGGCATTCATCAGACCTATCTTTGAGTACAATGCCCCCTTTGGTATGCACCTAACCAGGCATATCCAACAACTGGAATGTCCACAGAGGTTCCTCACTAAAAGAATACAGGGTGTAAGTAAAATGTTCTATGTAGATGGCCTCAAGGCCCTATCCCTGTATTTTGTCTCCTACAGGCTTTTGAGGGGAGATCTATGCCTAGCATACAGGGCATTGTTAGACCCCACTCTGATGGACCTCCTGCATATCCACAAAACAAACAGAACCAGAATTACCTGTTACAAAGGCTTAAACCTTGCCTGTGATATAAATAGGACCTGCTGGAGAGACAGGTATATATCTTAGAGACTACCCCATCTCTGGAACATGCTCCCCATCTATGTGAAGCAGAGTTCCTCCATAATCCAATTGAAGTGTAACTTGGACAATTGGATGGGGAAAAGGAAATTCATCTATGGTTTGGCACCTATGTTTCTAATAGATATAGATTTAGAACGCCTTGCTTTCGGGTCACTATATGACAGTAGTATTCTGTGCCTTTTCTGATAAAATTAAGTAATGAAATCATACCTGAAATAGACACTATTACCTCTAGAACTATAAAGACAACTAAAGGCATAGATAGCAAAGATGTTCAGTAAAACCAGAAATTCGCAATAGTAATATTATATACTTTTTAAGTTGTGATTTTATGTTACATCTATGTACACACCAACATATATATTTTCTATAAAATGACAAGAACTCAATATCTCAGTAACTATACAAACTACACATATAGTATCAATGGCATTGTTGTTCATTCAAGGATGACTTTTCATGATACCAAGCTTCCAAACTTTTCCTTTCATAATGTCCACTTTCTGAGATATTTATGAATTTTGAAATGTGTACCTGTTTGCATAGCTAACCAAATGAACAACACTAGATATCAGTAAAAGTATACACATTTATAAGGTAAGTATCAGTGGCAATTTTCTCTCAGATAATTTGAGTCTTCAGACAATACCAAGAGATGGTTACAAAATTTTTTTATATTATCATAAATATGTACTTATTGAGTATTTTAATAACTCTCTGAACTGTCAAAATTTACATGGTAATTCATGTTTCACATAAGCAACATAAAAATAAAATCTGTTTATTCTGACCTTCCACAAACCAGTCAATAACTGTAAGCCACTTAGTTATTTAAATATTAACTATAACAGTATAATATTTCACATTAACTCACCTAAATAGTTCTTAGTATCTAGCATTGTGCATCGTCTACATGCAGTGTCAATGACATTTTGGTTCTCCTGCTGTTCCATGGAAAACACAGTAATTAATGTAAGCAGGTTACCTAATGATGATCTGCTAATGTAAGGAGGTTAATTAGTAATTTACATAATACTGTTGTTGTTGTGTCTTTCGGCTTTTCCCAGTTAGGGGTCGCCACAGCGGAACTCCGGTCCGCTAATGATTGGCAGTAGACTTTTACGTGCCGAGTTGCCAGCTCTGAAGCACAACCTTCAACAAGGTATGTCCATTCACGCATGTCTCCACACAGAAGATGCTTTAGCAGAGAATCGAACAGGACAACGTCTTACTGTGAGGCGACAATGCTACCGCAGCACCACCACTGCAATACTACTATAGACTTGTCACACCAACCACCTGCATGTCCTCTCTCACCACATCCATAAACCTTATCTTAGGGCTTCCTCTTTTCCTGTTACCTGGTAACTTCATCCTTAGCATCTGTTTCCAATATACTCAGCATCCCTCCTCAGCACATGTCCAAACCAACGTAATCTTGCCTCTCTGGCTTTGTCTCCAAACCTTCCAACCTAAGCTGACCCTCTAATATACTTATTCCTAATCCTGTCCACCCTCGTCACACCCAGTGCAAATCTTAACATCTGTAACTCTGCCACATCCAGCTCAAACCCCTGCCTTTTTGTCACTGCCACTGTCTCCGACCCATATAACATAGCTAGTCTCACTACCCTCTTGTAGACCTTCCTTTCACTCTTACTGGTACTTGTCTGTTACAAATCACTCCTGACACTCTTCTCCACCCACTCCATCCTGCCTGTACTCTCTTCTTCACCTCTCTTCCACAATCACCATTACTCTGAACTATTGATCCCAAATATTTAAACTCATCCACCTTTCAACCTCTACTCCTTGCATCCTCACCATTCCTCTATCCTCCCTCTCATTCACACACATATATTCTGTATTAGTCCTGCTGACCTTCATTCCTCTTCTCTCTAGAGCAGATCTCCATCTCTCCAGGGTCTCCTCCACCTGTTCCCTACTCTCACTACAGATCACAATGTCATCTGCAAACATCATAGTCCACGGGGACTCCTGTCTGATTTCGTCTGTCAACCTGCCCATCACCATTGCAAATAAGAAAGGGCTCAGAGCTGATCCTTGATGTAACCCCACCTCCACCTTAAATGCATCCGTCATTCCCACCGCAAACCTCACCGCTGTCACACTACCCTCGTATATATCCTGTACCACTCTTACATACTTCTCTGACACTCCTGACTTCCTCATACAATACCACAACTCCTCTCCAGACACCCTGTCATATGCTTTCTCTAAGTCTACAAAAACACAATGCAACTCCTTCTGACCTTCTCTGTACTTCTCCATCAACACTCTCAGAGCAAACATTGCATCTGTAGTGCTCTTTCCCAGCATGAAACCATACTGTGGATCACTAATCATCTCGTCCCTTCTTAACCTAGCTTCCACTACTCTTTGCCATAACTTCATGCTGTGACTGATCAATTTAATTCCCCTGCAGTTACTGCAGCTCTGCACATCACCTTTATTCTTAAAAATCGGTACCAAAACACTTTTTCTCCATTCCTCAGGCATCCTCTCACTTTCCAAGATTTCATTAAACAATCTGGTTAAAAACTCCACTGCTATTTCACCTAAACACCTCCATGCTTCCACATGTATGTCATCTGGACCAACAGCCTTTCCATTCTTCATCCTCTTCATAGCTGTCCTTACTTCCTCCTTGTTAATCCATTGTACTTCATGATTCACTATCCCCACATCATCCAACCTTCTCTCCCTCTCATTCTCTTCATTCATCAACCCCTCAAAGTACTCTTTCCATCTCCTCAACACACTGTCCTCGCTTGTGAGTATGTAATTCAGAATGAACTTCCTAAATCTTAGTAATTTTCCATTTCAATCCATAAATATAATCACAATCTTAGTAATTTTCCAATGAGATTCTAATATTTCAAGTGTCTATTTATCATTAGTGCATCAGACAGAATATTGGATTTCAGCAGGGAGTGATATGTCTCATTAAATGGGAGTTGGTAACAAGAGTTAACTTAATCATTAATGGCTGAACAGTGAAGTTATATTTTGTGCAGATAGTATGGGTACCATTGATATCATAGATGCAGTGCAGGTAACAGAATAGTTATTAATTCCTAGGTTTGATTCTATCCAAAGTCATTTGTAATGCCACTCATTTCTAGTGTATGATCTTGAGATTCTTTTTTTTAAAGCTAGTCTTTAACTAAATGTAAATTTCAGCATTTTCACCTGGAATCCACTAGACTGAAACTATTTCACACCTGTCAGCTCTCAGTTATTAATCCAACAGATTCCTGATGGCTGGCAGGTTGGGTGGCAGTTGTATGGAGCTGTAAATCAGATTTACATTAAAATGTATACAAATCCTTTAAAAAAGGAAACAGCTTTTGTCCTGCTTATCTGTTTTAAATATTTTTTTCACAATTAAACTGCTTTAATTTAACAATTACATACTGCAAATTAAATAGTAAAATTAAGTTACATTACAACAGCTGTACTGCGTCTGTGGTCTGCCTTTCAAACATTGATTGCTTGAACAAGATAAGGCAGCATGTACAATTAGCACATAGGCATGAAGCATGATACAAACAAACCCTTTACAGCCATGACCGACTACAAAGCAAGTGAGAAATACAAAGCAGTAATGTCAAAAAGCATTGTAATGAATGCAAAAATACTCATAAAGTTAATTAACTGAAAGGTATTAAGCGTTAAATCAGCATAAGTAAATTAACTCATTACATCCAAATGACGCCTCCAGGTGCATCTGCAGTTAACTTCTACTGACACCTCTAGGCATCAAATATTGCTTATTCATATTTGCATCAATAATTCCAAAACCATGCTATGTACAAGGTTTTAAAAGATTTCATCTTTAAGCTTACACAATGACAAACTCAACTGCATTAATATTTGACCTCTGTCTAGTGCAGGTAAATAGATATTAACTGTTGTTTTTAATTATGTTAATTTATATAGATACAGTTTTCACATTTTTCTAAATATCTCAACAACCAAGTAACACAGACAGGCCTCCTTAGCCTCATATGAAAGCTCTCAGCTAGATGAATAAAATGCTGCTGACAGTATGCGTGTAAATTGAGTATTTGCTGAGGTATTGCAAGTTGTTTACAAAATATTACAGATGTAATAGTTTCTGTGTTTACCTTGACTTATAAAATTTGATTTGACTTACAACCTAAAGAATACCACCCATATAAAAATTGTTTGTGCTGAAGAGTTTGCCGTTTATACTTCTTTCATAATCCCTGTGGTTCCAGAGATATGAACATTTGCTTGAAATGTGACAACTTAATTTGATTCTGTCAAAAGGCCCATTGGAAGTTACAGTGCAAACTTCCTGAGCTCCATTGGAGTGAATGAGTTAACATATCTATATAATTCTATCATGCGCCAGGACATTTCATGTTTCTAATTAGAAGGACAGCTTGATTAAACAACATAATATAGTTGCACGGAAGACAATACACAGGCAGGGTTAGGAAGGTCAGATCATATATTATTACAGGTAAGGTATGGCAAAGAAGGTACAGCTAGTAAACAGCAAATGACAAACTACCAGTAAAGGCACTAAGTGAGTAGGCAGTGATGAGAAGAGAAAAAAACGTGATGTACTAGTTTTGCAGAGCCAGAATCTGTAAATCAATAGGCTACAGCAAAAAGAAAATAATAAAGACATTAATTTTGTTGTTTGTGTTGCTTCTTTTCACATTTAGTCAGTAAGATGCCTTAGATTCAATTGAAATATCGAGTGGATTCAGATGAGTTGTGACCAAAAGAGTTGATCTCTTTGGGGTAAGATGAAACTACTGTTTACAATGCACCTTTGGCTACTTTTTACTAGACTGTTATTCTTTATAAATTATTTAATTGTATGCACACACTGCAACTTATAACAAGCTTTTGGGTTCAGATATCCTAAATTTCTATTGAGTAAAGGACAACTATGTTTCAAATATTTAAATAGAATATGACAGGGGTGAAGTCAATGATTTTCTAATTTTGTTCAGTGAGTAGGAGTGAGAAAAGAACTACTCACAAGACAAGAGGAACTATTCACAGCTGCAACAAGGAGTAAGAGTTGTTGAATAGACAAAAGTTATATTTCCACATACCCTGGCTTGCTTACTTTCTGAAACTGTTCAGCACAAATCATTTGCAGAGCTCCACAACTGGCTATGGATGAAAAATATTCAGCCCCTTTTCCAGGTTCATGTAAACCTGAAATTTGTACATGCATTTGATGTTTGACTTGGTACAAAAGGTACATACGTAGCTGAAGGGTTTCGCGGATCATCAGTATCTACGGAATATCTAAAACTTCTGCATTATGGTAAAGAGGTTCTTATTACACCAGAGTATGCAAGGTCAAGCCTATCTATAGACATCAGCAGAATCTGAAGCATTTATCTCACCTTACTTAGGTTCCTTTGTTATTTTAACTTTCTTTCCAATAGTTCATTTAATAATTAATTATGAAAAAGTATACAAAAAAAACAGAATACAATCCATACAGCTGGCGTATTTGGTGTTATATGACATTACCCCTGCATGATGGTAGAAAGGCACAATTAGTATTTCTTGTAAATTTTGCTTATCTGTTAGAATGGAAAGTAAACCACAAAGAGAAAATATGAGAAGTGATCTGGTAAATAACTAAGATAAATTATGGATGTGTTCAAATCTTCATGTGGTTTTTAATTAGAATGTATACTCAAGAAGTGATAACCATTTGCCAAGTAGCTTCCATTTCCTAGTTCTTTAGCATTTAAAGCTATATACTAATATATGACATTCCTTGTTTAGTTATAAAATCATATATTATTTATATACATTCAAGCAGTAGCATGTATTCCATTATACTGATACTTTTAAATTAACTTTTTACTAAAAATTTTATGAGTATTCGTACACTAAAATAAAGTCTTTAGTGCACATTTAATAAACATTTTAGTATCATGGGCAAGTCTTAGACTGTACATGTATTTGTTTGGTTTATTTAAAGATCTTTTATGTATGGAATTTTTGGTAGGGAATTTTTTTCTGGGTATTTAATCTTTACACAGACAACCCTCTCCTCCTCCCAACAAATTCCAACACATGTGAGAGATGCAACCATATAGCCAAACTGGAGGCTAAGCTCTCTCAACTCAGTACTGGCAAAACCTGTCAGGAGGAGAAGGAAACCACACTCACTACAATTCCAGTCTCACATAGACCTACCACGACAGCAAACCAAACACATAAACACACAAAAACATACTCGGAGGCTCTAAATAAAAATCTGCCTAAGCAGCAGAGACCTCCAAAGCAGACACCCAAGCAACCGCTACCCCAAAACAAAACACATGCAACACATAGCTCACAAAGCCAGTGTGCCGAACAGTCACAGCCCTTAAGGCTAAACAACACACCTGATACACTTGTAATAGGTGACTCTATCATCAGGCACACTGACATCCCGCTCACCAGGCTGAACAAGGAGAAAGTCACGGTGAGCTGCCTGTCGGGCGCTAGGATCCACCACATAACACAAGCACTCAGGTCACTCTAAGGCAAGTACAAATATGACTCAGTCATTGTCCATGCTGGTGTGAATGACCTGAGACGTACCTCCCTGGACTACATGAAAAGAGACATAGAGGAGCTCTCTGAGCATGTGGCCCAGGCCAGTATGACCCTGACCTTGAGTAGCATCTTACCCTCACCAAGAATGATGCTGCAATATGAAGACAAGATGATCAATTTCAACAATTGGCTTAAGTATTGGTGTCATTCAAAGGGGATCCAATGCCTGTCAGCCTGGGATGACATGCTCGACAGGCCACGATGCTTCACTAGGGACGGCTTGCACCTGTCACCCCTGGGCTTTCGGATATTGGCAAAGGCTCTTGCTACCCCACATAGTGCCTTTTTTTAGGCAAGGCTCAAAAGACAAACCCACCTCCATAGGTATCACAAGGGATAAGAAACTAAGAGTAATGCTACTCAACGCCAGAAGTCTAAACCTCAAGATGCATGCATTCAAAACTCTCCTTAGCATGGAGAACATCAATATCTGTGCAGTAACAGAAACCTGGTTCAAGGCTCCCAAGAGCACCCCAGCACTACCAGGTTATACCTCATACCATGCTTTTCAGCCCCAAAACTTGGACCAAACCAGAAAAGGAGGGGGAGTATCAATATTCGCCAAAGATACCCACACCTCCAGGTTGGTGGCACAGCACGAAGCATCAGGGACTATCCATGTGCAACTAACAGTGGGTAAAACTGCCTTTCAGTTTATAGCCTGCTACAGACCACCCTCCCAAACCCAGGAACCCCACTCGGCCTTCCTGAGAACACTGGAAAACATGAAGGTCTCTCCAAACACCATTATATTGGGCGACTTCAACTACCCAAACATAGACTGACAGCATTACTCTAGCTCCAACACCCTAGCCCAAAGGTTCCTAGAATTTATAAACTCAAATGCTATGGAACAACTTGTTACCACTCCCACAAGCAGGGAAAACATACTGGACCTGATCATCACCAACATGGGGGCCCCAGACCAGAAGTGTATCCCTCACTGGTAAGATCAGACCATAAACTAATCTCACTGGATATTCACATCCCGACCCCACCCCCTTCCCAGAAAACCACAGTGAAAAACTTCTCTAAAGCAAATTTCACACTCCTCAAAACTGAGGTGGAATCCTTCAAAGCCCCCGGGCCTGTGGAAAATACGGCCCAGACCGCAGAATCCTTTATAAACGCATTCTATGAACACCTTCAGGAATGCATGGATCATGCAATCCCAAATAAAACCCGAGACCCAATCCTCCAAAGGCAGGCATCCTGTCTGGTGGACCCCACCATAAACAAACTATACAATAGAAGAAGGAAGCTGCTACATGATAGGGCAAAATCCCAAAAAGGGAAGGCATCTCTAATCAGTATTAGCAAAAAACTACGGGCACTCATAAAATCGTCTAAGGCCAGCTTCAAAAGAAAAATTGCACAGGACACTAAGGATAATCACAAGGCTTTCTTTAGTTATGTTAGGAACGTGGGTGGGAATTCCGAGATATGCTCAGAATTAGTCCAAAATGACAAAAAATACACCGAACCCACAGACATTGCCAACATCCTAGCTGACAGCTTCAGCACAAACTTCTCCCCCCTCCCCACCAAAAGGGCAAATATCTATCCCAGCAGAATGCTGCCCCCCTGACATCTCAGATGCTCAGGTAAGAGCCGCCCCCTCCAAAGCAAAAAACACAGCATCAATGGGACCAGACGGTGTCCCAGGCTGCGTCCTACATGAACTCCAAGAAGAGCTAAACCCAAACATAAAACTACTGTTCAATCTCAGCCTTACTCCAGGATATGTACCCAAAGAGTGGCGTACAGCAGAAGTGGTCCCTCTCCACAAAGCTGGTGCCTCAACAGATCCTGGAAACTATCGCCCCATAAGCTTGACTAGCTTGGTCTCAAAGCTATGGAAAGGATCATCATGGACCTCATAAATAAAGATATTGGGGACCTACAGACACTGGATCCTACCCAGTTCGGCTTTGTTAAGGGCAGATCCTGCCTCTTAAACCTGGTCGATTTCTTTGAAACAGTCACCAAGGCCATTGACGAAGGGAAGGTGGTCCACACAGCCTACCTGGACCTCGCAAAAGCCTTCAATACAATACCCCACTCGGGCATTATAGATAAGCTCACCAGCTTAAATATAACCCCCTATATCACTAGATGGGTTGCAAACTGGCTGAAGGACAGAACCCACATGGTTAGAATTGCTGGAGCCATGTCAGACTCCAAACCAGTTACAAGTGGCATCCCACAAGTCTCAGTCCTGGGACCTCTCTTGTTCGGTATATATTTCTCGGAGGTACAGGCCAACACGGAAGGACTGTGGCTGACCATGTTCACAGATGACTGCAAACTAGGTGCCATAATCGACTCTCCAGCTGACACAAGCATCCTACAAAAGGGCCTCATAGAAACAGACAACTGGTGCCAGAGCCATGGTCTCAAGCTAAATGCCAAAAAGTGTATAGTCATCCCCTTTGGCAAAAACAAAGTGCCCACAAATTACCACATAGGTGGTAATCCATTAAGTACGGAAGAAGTAATTAGGGACCTGGGGACCCAAGTTGATAGCAGTCTCTCATTTGAAAACCATGTAGCCAAAGTGGTTAGAAAAACATTTTATATAGCCCACCTAATCATGAAGGGATTCACATCTAGATCAGGGGAGGTCATCGTGCCTCTTTACTCATCCCTCATCAGGCCCATAATTGAGTACAATGCCCCTTTTGGGATGTACCTTACCAGATACCTCCAGCAACCAGAAAGACCCCAAAAGTACCTCACCAAGAGGATCACAGGGCTCAAACAGATGCCATATGCTGCCCGGTTAAAGAAACTCCAGCTCTACTCAGTGGCATACCGCCTGCTCAGAGGCGATCTGTGCCTGACATATAAAGCCATGTCCAACCCGGAATTAATGGACATGCTGCACCTCAGAAAATCCAAATCCCATTGAGCTACGCGCTCGAGAGACTTGAACCTCAGCACTGAAATAAATAGGACATGCTGGAGGAACAGATTCATAACCCAGAGGCTCCCTTCACTCTGGAATAAAATCCCAGTCCAGGTTAGGCAGAGTCCCTCATTGACTCTCTTCAAGAGGAATCTTGATGAGTGGATGGGAGATCGTAGGTTTACCCTGGGTATCACTTCTGTGTCACTGTTGGACAGAGGCACAGTATACTAACCTTGAAAAAGGGCATAGCAAAATTCATTTAAAATGGGTGGCGAAAGCCGAACACACTCTGGCTAGGCCTATAAATGCCCTAGGGCAGATAACCTAGTATGAACCTATGAACTATATTCCTTTAAAGGAGAATTATGTCTATCTTCACGTAAAAAATTAGAACATTTGACATAGCTATGACACAGCTGTTCACAAAGCTATTTCCACTAAGTAAAGTCATTTCACACAGTCTATGCAAATTGTTTTCATGCTGAAACGACATTTTAGCAGATTTCAGCAGCTCTTTGTTTGCTGGGTTCTTGTTTCAGAGTCTTAATGTACAAAATACTAGTACGGCCCAGAGCAGATGTAATGATTAGACGTGATGGTAAAGTCCCTTGTGTAGGGAGAACTGTATGGGGGCACTTTGGGTCTTTTAGATTAAACAGCGCTCATCTGCATTCGCAATATAAAGATTTGTTGTTTTTTTTTCAGAAGACAAGGCTCTGGCATATCTTTATATTCTGCAAGATATAAGTTATAAGTATTTTTAAAGCTACATGATTGCCTTTTTAAACCTTCTCAGCAACCAGCATCCATGAGAGAAGCTTCAACAGAACTAAGATCTTACAGCAACCACGATCCAAGACAAGGCAGACTCACAGCCATCAATTTCAAAGAGAAAAATAGACAAGCAACTGAAGAAAAATAGACAAGCAACCATCAAATTGACCACCACAGATACTGATGATCCCTACCTACCATCTGAGGTAATTTGTAGGACTACTTGTTTTTTTGCTTCAGATTCTTATGGAGTATGATACGAAATACATTTGAAAAAGTTAAGAACTGTAAATATGAAGTCAGCACTTGATGTAAACACAACGTGTTCATATTGACAGACGTTTGGTTGTCATGAGGCTGTGACCCATCTATGTTTTATAAGGAATGCTGGGAAACAATAGCTCAAGCTCAGTGGAAAACATAACAAGAGAGGAGCTGAGTTGGCTGTATGTGATTCTTTGTAAAGTTTATAAGTCACAACTCAACTTTCTTTTCAGTCACTGGTATTAATATACTAAAAAAGGAGTTAACCTCCATTAATCAGTACAAACATGTATGCATTCAATTTTCAACTATTATCAAACTCAACAGATGCAACTCTGTGTTAATGAAGGAGGAAAATACAGCCATACAAATAATGTGGAATTCTTACTGATAGCCTATAGATTTAGTTTTTCATTCCATATCTAAACTTACTTTTCTTCAGGAAGCATATTACTAATAATGGTAAAATCATGCAATAGACGACTCCATCAAACAATTGATATCTCATAATTTTTCTTATACAATTTATTCTGAACAGTTCCCTCTGACTGGTGCAGGGTTGCAATTGCTATTGTAATAAGGTAATAAAAGGCAACATGCTTAACCAAGCCATTACTATTCTAAAACTCTAATTGAAATATTCATAACAGAAGAGTACATTTCTTGTTTGAAATGTCACACTAGGCAAAGATCACTGCAGGTTTGCCCTCACCTGTAACATCAAACCATAGAAAATAAAAGCTAATGTGTATGTCTTATTCGCGTTTGTCTGTTTATTGAGGGGATGTGGTGATTATTTTTAATCCAGAGTTCTGATTCTCTTTCTATGAGGCATGTTAAATTCTGATAATTTCAAACATTTCTCTCCTGACCTCACTCAGTATTTGTTAAATTCTCTTTGGCTGTTCAGAACAACATTCTACCTACAGTGGAATCCATCTACCCATCCTCAACCCCTTTTCCCATTTTGCACATGGGGTTGGGGTGTCACTTCAACAGTGACAATCATCTCGAGCCAAGGTATACACCACCAGGTGACTAGCCCTGCCATGGTAGTTCATTTGTACCACTCACTCATACTTACATCTATGGCCAGTTTAGAGTGTCCAACTCACCCACTGCATGTCATTGGAATGTGGGAGGAAACCGGAGCACCCAGAGGACACCCATGTGACCGCAGGGAGGATGTACAGACTCTATACGTACAGTGGAATAACTGCTTATAATAAAATATATATCTATATATCTATCAATCATCTATCTGTCTCTATATCTATCTGTCTTAACATAGATATATATATATATATATATATATATATATATATATATATATATATATATATATATATATATATATATTATAGTGAAATAGTAGCAAAACAGTTATGTCATTTTTTTACTGAGCAATATGAGACCATGAGACCTTTCATTTCTGGATGGTGCAATACTGACTAACACTGCTCATCCTGTAAATGTTATAACTTGATTATTGTATGACACTTTGCTTATAAAGGTCTTATCACATGAAGTTTGTTGTGATTAAAACATTACTTAAAAATCCCCCCAAAAAATATGGTGTATTACTGGACTTAATTATACTGCAGTGTTTTATATTTAGGAAGGTTAAAAAAATTTCATATCATACTTAGAATGCCATAGTTATGACACAGGATCTGGACAAGTAAAATAAATAGACGGGGGATTCAATAAAGCCTACATGATCATTTTGACCGTATGCACACATGGGTGCGAAGAGTTTTAGATTTAGTAAACTCCGCGTAGCGGTGCGCTCTCACATGCAAACACGGAAAGTTCTGTGGCATGCAAATTTCTGCATAAGTAGCTGAACTGTATGCTAATGAAGCCAATTAACATGGTGGAGTGATTCAACAAGTTTTAAAGCAACCGTGTAGACTCCATGCTCGTGTTGGCCATGTATTCTAAAGTTTTCCAAATACAGCTTCGCAAAGGAGTCTACATAGAAACAAGAGCAAGTAAATGTCCGTATATTTGTACAGAACCAACCCTAACATTGAGTGCCTTGACATAAATACAGCTTTGCACCTTGCACCTCCACCCCCAAATGAACAATGTACTTGTAACTAATGTTGACAGCTAAAAGTGTAAATCCCATGGAACATAGAATACAAACCCTTCATTCCTCTGTGCAGATATATACCTCAGTAATACCCTTCCTTGACTGTACAACATTGGACTCCCCTTCAGTTTCTCTGCCTACATGGTTACCAACCATGTAGATTCAGGGTTGTCAACATCATGAAGATTGCAAATAAGGTCAAATCTTTATAGAATTACTGAATCGCAAAACCTTGTAACTGTGTAGAGATATTCATTTTGTGTAGACACTTCCACAGTGTTTGTGCTGAATGCATGCCAACAGAGAATGGTGACATTAGGGGTGTATGTCAGGTTACAGTTACAGAGGTGTACATATATCTGTATGAAGTGCAAAAGTGCATGTAAGCAGTGCACAATCCACAAGTTCTGTGTCATCCTCTTTATTGTTTGCTAAAATGTATATCTGCCCTCATTAATTTAAATTTTATTTTTTAATTTTCATCCTTGTTTGTGCGATGCGATGCTTAGCACAACTGTGGGTAATGGAGCAATGAATAGCAGGTTTCTCTGTGCTTGTCACATAACTATTTCTGTAGCAGCATGTGTATATGTAGGGCTAGAGTATAGAATGTCCTGGGTTCTACTACAGGGTCTGCAACTTTCCCTCCACTTTTTCAGCTGCAAGTTTGCATGATATCACAGGCACAAACAAAAGTAATAAGATCCCCTGTGTTCACATTATTTCAGCATGGCTTATGCAGTGGCACATAGGTGTGCATTGTGCACTAATAGGCACAAACAGAGTTGATATTTTTTCGGTAAAATAGCAGATGTTTTTCATAAGTATCTTTTACACATAAACAGGTGCTTTTCAGTATGGTGGAGCTATTCAACAAGCTATAAAGCATCCATGTAGCTTACATTCTGTTTTTTCCTGCATAGTTCAACCCCATGGGAGTAGAGACAAGGAAATTCTAGGACCAAAATAAAATTGTCTGAACTGCTGCATTTGTGAAGTATGTCCTGAACCTAGAATATATTCTTTAATAATTCAATGGCATATCCTTCTATAGCTTAACTTGGTGCAGTAATGAAGTAAATAGTGGTAGATTTATACAAAAAGGACCTTAACATGTGACACTTATTTTACTTAAGAGTGCCCATTACTAATGTTCTCCTTCTTATTCCTCTGTTTTTTCATTGCACTTTTTGCATGATGCGCCACATAGCGCAAACAGTGTTAGCGGGCAATGGCTATGTTTATCTGGTTTGTGCAAAGAGTGATGGACCACCTACAAAACAGACTGCCAAAAATAGTAACTGGATACATTCAATATTAATCCTCTTGGCCATTGTGAAAACCCAGCCTGGAGTACAGATGGTACTGGGTTCTAGTACAGAGTGCGCAACCTTTGTTTTACTGCTCTGATATTGCAGTTTACAGCAATTAAGTCAACACAGATAACTCTTTCATCAACATTCTTGTGGCAACAGGTGTAAGTGTAGGACTGCCAAACACATGGTCCTAGGTTCAAAAACATTATATTCCATATAGTATTATTTTTACTGATGTTAGCAATGTGGCTTGCATTTGCACACCACTTTACTATGTGTACACAAGTGCAACTCACATCCATGTACACTTTGTTAACCATCACGCAAATCTGCTGCCCACTGCACTATGAAACTGTATATATAATGCTTTCTTATTGGTGTTTATTGTCCATTTCCTTTGTATGTCATAAAGCTACATGTGTAAACATAGCAAATTCAGGGCACATTATAAGTATATATCATACATTCACAATACATACATTATGTTGTCCCCCAAGCAGTACAACCCAGGGGTCTCAGTATTTGTTACACACATATATCAACCACACTACAAACTGTAATATATAATGTTGTATTCTCCATCATGGACAGGGCCAGTGTGTGATGCTGACAAACTTGCTCTGCTAAACTCAAGCATCCAACTATGCTCAATAAGGGTACTTGTGGCTTTCCACACTTTCGCTTCTACACACTTAGGGCACACTCTACAGTTAGGCTGATGGCCTCATATGAACCTATGAATTTATGTGCCTATGCAGGCTTCCCAACCTGTTGTCCCCCACATGGGCTGTGGATGTCACCTACCATAAGTTCACCTGCAGCCATATAAAGGTCAGACTTATGCAGTGGTGCTTGCATAAAGTACTGACTTCTGTATTCTGTGTACTTAGGTTGGGGTTTAGAGATTCTGTTCTCATTGCAGTCAAGGGTGTGTGTGTGTGTGTGTGTGAGCATCCAGTCAATAGAGCAAGTCTGTATCCTGCAGTTATAGCCTGAATCCCATAAAGTGACAGTATTTTGACCTGCACCTTCCCACACATCCATTTCAGGCAGTCCTCCCACCTTCTTCTCTCCAACATGCATTGCTTGTGTTATCCACTATAAGTTGATCTGCAGCAAAGTAAAAGTCAAACTTGTGCTGTGGTGCTTGCATAGCGTACTATGTCCTATAGTCTGTGTACTTAGATTGGTAGGAGTTCTGTACTTGCTGCAGTCTCTTGTGTGTGTGTGTGTGTGTGTGTGTGTGTGTGTGTCTACTCAGCAGTGTAAATGTGTTATCCTACAGTTACCTTTCTAGTGGCATGGCTTGCCAGCATTTTGATACCTGCACCTGCCTACACATCCATTTCAGGTAGCCTTCTTCTCCCCAATATGCACTGCTGATGTCATCCACTATATGTCGACCTGCAACCATGTAAATGTCAGACTTGTGCTGTGGTGCTTGCTTAGAGTACCGTGTTCTATAGTAGATAGATAGGGGTTCTGTACTCACTGTAGTCAACTGTGTGTGTGTGTGTGTGTGTGTGTGTGTGTGTGTGTGTGTGTGTGTGTGTGTGTGTGTGTGTGTGTGTGTGTGTGTGTGTGTCTGTGTGTGTGTGTCTGTGTGTGTCTGTGTGTGTGTTGTTATTTGACAGCATGTGGGACACTGTTATCACCACATGCTCAACAGACAATGCTGATGTAATCAGCAATATCAGATTACTGCATATGCAGCCATCCTACTAGGGCAGAATCAGACACTGGCCTGGAGCCCAGGCATGTCACTTTAGGCTTATAGGAGGTTACGAGGCTATTGGCCTAAGGGCATTTATAAACCCAGCCATGTTATACCATTGTTGCCTTACTCACCAAGTTGTACGTTCTATATTTGCAGCACAAGTGTATGATCAGCACTGACTGCCCTTATCCAAGAGAGACATGGGTGACACACCTGGGGTAAATTTACAGTCTCCCATCCAGTTCTCTAAGTTGCACTTAAATAGGGTCATTGAAAAGCTCTGTTTTACGTGAATTGGGAGTTTGTTCCAGAGGAGTGGCAATCTCTGTGAGACATATCTGTCTCTCCAGCATGTCCTGTTAATGTTGCAGTCTGGGTTAAGATTCCTAGAGTGAATGAATCTTGTCCCATGTTACTTGTGGATGTGCAGCATTTCCATTAGGGCAGGGTCTGAGACTGCTCTGTAGGCCAGGCACAAGTTGCCACTCAGCAGCCTATAAGATACAGAGCACAGTGATAGGACCTTTAGTCTGTCCATGGAGGTCATGTGTTGCAGGCCCTGAATTTTCTTGGTGAGAAACCTCTGAGGTCTCTCCAGCTGCTGCAGGTGTCTGGTGAGGTTCATGTAGAAGGGAGCATTGTACTCTATAAGTGATCCCATGAGGGATGAGTAGAGGGGAGTTATAACAGCCTTAGCTCTGGATGTGATGCTCTTACTTATGAGATGGGCAACATAGAAGGCCTTCCTTACCATTGTGGACTCATGGTGATTGAATTTAAGGTTGCTGTCAACTTGTGTTACCAAATCTCTTGCCACAGGGTTTCAGCTAAGGGGGGTGCTGTTAATATTGTAATGTGCAGGGATTTCCCCTTTGCTGAAAAGGAAGATAATGCATTATTTTACATTTATTTTGACTCTGTGGCTTTGGCACCAATCATTTGTCTGTGTAAGCCCTTTTTGTGGTTTGTCAACATTGTTGGGGGACTCAGTGATTGTACCCAGTTTGCAGTCATAAGTGAACATGGTAAGCCACAGGACATCTATTTTCCCCTGAGCTTCTGAGAAATACATTCCAAACAATAGGATGCCTAGCACAGATTCTTGTAGTACACCAGTGGTAACTGGTCTGCTGCTAGAGGTGGCATCCACAACTTTGAGTCTATGTGTTCTGTTGGTGATCCAGTTAGCTACCCATCTAGTGAAATATGGGTTAATTCCCAGCTGTGTGAATTTTGCAATGATGCTTGAGTGGGAGATTGTGTTAAAAGCCTTGGCTGCATGTAATGTTTTGCATTCATCCAGGGCTTTAGTGACATTCTTGAAGAAATCCACCAAGTTTAATAAGCATGATCTACCCTTAACAAAGCCGAGGTGTGTTGGTTCAAAGAGTTTGAAGGTCATCTATGTCTTTGTTGATAAGGTTCATGATTATTCTTCATGATTATTCTCTCCATGGCCTTGCAGATAGGACTGGTTAGGCTTATGGGTCTATAGTTCCCAGAGCCAGTTGATAGACTGCTTTTGTGCAAGGGAATTACTGTAGCTGTTTTCCACTCTGCTGGTACAAAACCAGTGCTTACACTGTGGTTGAAGAGAGTGCCAACTGGTTCTGCTAGGTCTTGTTTCAGAACATTTAGTAGGCAGCCTTGTGTGTTATCTTGTCCGATAGAGGCTGTGTTTTTGGCCATGGAGAGTGCAGTTATGATCTGCTCTTCAGAAATACTAGGTAGAGGACTAGTGACAGGTATGCTTTGGGGTATGTCTGATGGGGAAAGAGGGGTGAAGTTTGCCCCAAATCTGTCTGCTAGCAGGTTGGCAATGTCCTGAGGGTCAGTATGAGTGGTACCATCCACTACTAGTTCAGCACAAAGCTGGCCCTTCCCTTTTAGATTTCTGACATAGCTAAAGAATGCCTCCTGATTTGGGTTTGTCAAGGGAAGATCCTGTCTGTTAAATCTAGTGTATTTCTTCAAAAATATGACCACGGCCACTAATGAGGGCAAACCTATGCATACAGCATACCTGAAATTGGCAAAGGCCTTTGACACAATCCCACACTCAGGCATTATCGATAAACTTAGCAAACTGAATGGAAACCCCTATGTTATAAGATGGGTTGACAACTGACTCACAAATTGGTCACACACTATCAAAGTGGGTAAATCCACATCAACCAGAGTGGGGTGCCATGAGGGTCAGTGCTGGACTCCCTACTGTTTGATATATACTACTCAGAAGTTTAGGCCAAAACAAAGGGGATGTGGCTGACCAAGTCTGTGGATGACTGCAAACTGATGTCAGTATACTTCAGGAGGGTCTTACGCAGACCAATGACTGGTGTCTTAGTCACGGTCTCAAACTGAATGCAAAGAAATGCATCATAATTCCCTTTGGTAAAAACAATGTCACTTCACACTATCAAATTAACAACAGTACCCTATGTACCGACTGTACATCAGTATGTATGTATGTATGTATACCTTTAAGAAGCTTTTCATGGGTTTGCACAAGTGTATAAATAATGAACATGTGCAAGCCTAATTGCCATTTTGTAGTAAGCTGTTGAGATGTAAGCATTCATGTCTGTGTAGTCTGTCAGTTAATCAGTTTGTTTATATTTTGTACTGCTGCTATCCATTCTGATGGGTTTCTTTGTAATAAAGCATATAAATGAACTAACCTGCCTGTTTGTCTTCAACTATAAACCAAAATGAGCAACATGGTGTCAGAATGGGATCCAGAATCAAGACCAGGAGGCACTCAGTTAATGTTGGAGGAATATAGAAGAATGGATCATCCCTACTGCACATACAACTCGCAAAACAGGTCAGAAACAAATTCCAGGTACTAAAACTTGCTTAAATGATTTCTTACGCAAAGAATATAAAACAAAGTATTCAGAATGCTCAAAACAAATCTCTAATTAAATGAAATGTCTGAAACTACAACATATTGATAAAAATATTCAAAATGATTATGAAAATGCTTGAAACAATGTCCAAATCACATAAAATGAATAAAATAAAGGAAATTAAGGCATTTTCTTGCTATGTGCTACTTTTTCACATTAACTAAAGCTATTTGATATATCCAAAGTTATGAAGTGTTCGCAAGTTTGTGCAGTATTATAATACAATTATTTTGCAAAATACAGTAATTTCAAAGTACAGTATTTCAAAGAGTTTATTATGCTGTGTGTGCATATTCGTACAGAATTACAAGAAACACATTTACAGTGTGTTTGAGCATACTTTGTTGGCATGGCTGAAGGATAATTTAGCTGATTCAGAAGCCATTGAAAGAGAATGTACATTTGTGTATCCACCTGCTGTGTTTGCAGGGGAAGAGGGAAACCACCATATAGTGGTGCCAGCTGAATCAAGGGAAGACCCAAGTGATTGAAACGTAAATTTAGAGAAATGTGTAACCCCAAATGATATTACAACAGAAAGGCACTTATTTTACACAAGAGATCAAAAGCCTGGGGAAACTTTTGTAGCATATATAACTGACTTGAGAAACAAGGCTAAATGATTTCTTACGCAAAGAATATAAAACAAAGTATTCATAATGCTCAAAACAAATCTCTAGTTAAATGAAATGTCTGAAACTGCAACATATTGATAAAAATATTCAAAATGATTATGAAAATGCTTGAAACAATGTCCACATCACATAAAATGAATAAAATAAAGGAAATGAAGGCATTTTCTCGCTATGTGCTACTTTTTCGGATTAACTAAAGCCATCTGAGATATCCAAAGTTATGAAGTGATCGCAAGTTTGTGCAGTATTACAATACAATTATTTTGCAAAATACAGTCATTTCAAAGTACAGTATTTCAAAGAGTTTATTATGCTGTGTGTGCATATTCATACAGAATTACAAGAAACGCATTTACAGTGTGTTTGAGCATACTTTGTTGGAATGGCTGAAGGATAATTTAGCTGGTTCAGAAGCCATTGAAAGAGAATGTACATTTGTGTATCCACCTGCTGTGTTTGCAGGGGAAGAGGGAAACTACCATATAGTGGTGCCAGCTGAATCAAGAGAAGACTCAAGTGCTTGAAAAGTAAATTTAGAGAAATGTGTAACCCCAAATGATATTACAATGGAAAGGCACTTATTTTACACACGAGATCAAAAGCCTGGGGAAACTTTTGTAGCATATATAACTGACTTGAGAAACAAGGCTTAAATGTGCAGATTTGGTGATTTAAGGGATGAGTTGATAAAAGGCATACTTCAGTGTGGTATTAATGATGATGCTGTGAGAAAGATTTTGCTTTGTGATAGTGATTTAACTTTGAATAAGGCCATTGAGATTTGTCAGATATATAAGCTTACAGAAAAGCACACAAATATGCTTACAAATGAAAAATGCATGCTTCCAGTATCTTCTAAAGTTAATGTTGATAGTATGCAGCACATGGTTAAAAGAAACAGGCACAAGTACATGGCAGCAATTGTGAACCCTGCAACAGTCACTGGTAAACCCTGTAGCTTTCTAGCAAAATTCCAGAGCACACAAAGTCTCAGTGAAGTACAAGGGTGAGTCAGTAAACTCAAAGCATATGCCCTCACCTAGCCTCATAGTCAACTGTCGTAATTGTGGTGGCAATCGTGTCTAAAAGAGAAAAGTGCTTAGCTTTTGGTCAACAATGCCACAGATATTAAAAGTGAAATAATTTTCAAATATTTTGTAAATCAGAAGAGGCTCATTCTTTTAATAAAAGGGAACATTCCAAGAGACAAATTGATCAATTAGACAGTTGTGATCCTACTTTTTATGTTGATGGTATGTCTGTGCTTAATGAAACAGTCAATGCAGTAGATTTATGGACAAGGAATGAAGTATTTTGTACTCTTCAGATAAATGGAAGACCCACAGAGCTCAAAGTTGACACAGGTTCAAAGTGCAATGTTATGTCAGAAGAAACATTTGCTACAGTATGTGCTGGTGAGAAGCTTGATTTGGCAAAGTGTGCAAAGTTTGTTGCTTATGGCGGTGAAGAAATTCAAACTGAAGGTTCAGTAGTGCTTTCATATTACTCTGCCGGGATCAACTATGACTTGCAATTTTACATAGTCAAAAGGCACGTACAGTCATTATTAGGCCTCACAGAGAGTTTGAAAACAGGACTACTTTCATTTAATAAGGAAGTTCACCATGTAAGCTTAAAAGACCACTGTTCTAATTTTGCACACTCTGTTTTCTCTACCTATGCTGATATTTTTAAAGACAAACTAGGCAAACTCCCAGTTGTGTACTCCATGATGTTAGACCCTGAAGTCAGCCCAGTTGTCAGACCACCCCAGAAAGTTCCGGTACCTGTGCAGAACAGAGTCAAAGCCGAGCTCGATAAAATGGTGCAGTAAGGTATGATTTGTCCAGTTGGTGAACCAACAGAATGGGTATCTTCCATGGTGGTAGCTCATAAGAAAAGCTCAGATGATATCAGAATATGTCTTGATCCAAGGGATTTGAAAAAAACATTGAAAAGACCTCATCATCCAAAGAGTACAGTCGAAGAAGTCGCTGCTCTCATGCCAAATGCCATTGTTTTTTTCTGTCTTAGATGCAAAGAGTTAATTTTGGCAAATTTTGCTTGACCAAAAATCCTCATTGCTAACTACTTTCAGTACTCCTTTTGGCAGGTACAGATTTTTGAGAATGCCATTTGGGATAAATTCTGCCAGTAAAGTCTTCCAGTGTGCAATGAAGCAAATTTTTTTCTGGGTATCAGTGTGCTATTATAGTAGATGATATTCTAGTAGGACGTAATGGTGAAGCAAAGCATGACAGAAACCTCAAGAAAGTTCTGGAAAGAGCATGTGAAGTGAATCTTAAGCTGAATCCTCAGAAATGCAAATTTAGGCTACGAGAAGTTACTTATGTTGGTCATTTGTTTACCAGTTCAGGCTTATGACCAGATCCTTCCCAGCAGACAGCTATTCTTGAAATGCCAGCTACAGACAATGTTCAAGCCCTACACGTTTTCTTGGCATGGTTAACTATCTAGGCAAGTTCATTCCAGACTTGAGCCAAATTACAGTACTGCTCAGAGAGTTGACATACAAAGATGTATCCTGGTCCTGGTTAGAACAACACCAGAGAGCAATTGATGTTCCAAAACAGAGAATTGCCAGTCTACCAACTCTCAGATACAATGACGTTCACAAACCGGTTACCCTTTCTTGTAATGCTTTGAAGTTTGTTCTTTGTGCAGTCATTTTTTAAGAGGGTAGACCAGTAGCCTATGCGTCCAGAACTCTAACCCAAACCGAGATGCAGTATGCGCAGATTGAGAAAGAACTCTTTGCACTTGTGTTTGCATGTTTGAAGTTACATGATTATATTTATGGCTGACTTATTCAGATCATAACTGCTCACCAACCTCTAGTCACTATTTTGAGAAACCCTATGCATACAGCTCCTGCCAGATTACAATGCATGATGTTGAAATTGCAATGATAAGTGGGGGTAGTTTTCTTCATTGTTATTCGGTTCCTGCCTTTTATAGATGGTACATTTTGAATTATTTTCTGCTTAAACTCTGAGCTTTGGCCTGCTAAAACCTACATGAAATCAAATCAACTGGACGTATAAGTGAATTTAAGTAAATCTTTATCTGCACTTTTTTCAAATAATACAGCATTTAAATTGATTTATTTGTGTTGTTTTGAATACTATCTAGCTGGAAGTTGTGGCTCTGTTTTTTCAGTCAGTTCCCCACCCACCCTCCCTGCTTTTGTTTTGGTGTTAGTCTTGGTGGCTTTGAAACTGCCCATCCCTCTTGTAAATTTGCACTTGGATACTCTTCCTGGGCCCCTCTCATTTGCTCACAAAAAAAAAAAAAAAAAACCTTGCACTTTTTTCATCTGCTTTTACTGTATTTGTGTTTCTTCCTACTTTATTTTGCTTTTGCGTCATCTTAAAAGTACTCAGCTGTATTTATTACTGCTTGGTGTAGCTATCATTCTAAGCCTTTTGGTTTAAGCACTTGGGCTTCAGACGAGTTGTTTTACATTAAGAAGGTTCATGGTCAGCACTCTTGTGGGAGGAGAGGCTGGACTCTGCCCTTCTGAGCTGGGAATTTCTGGTTAAAGGCTTATAGTGCCTGCATATTTTAACTGTTTCTTACTGAAATTGGTGCGCCTTGTTTGCTGTAGCATAGACTAGATCCAGGCCTGCTGAATCTAGCTTTGTTTGCATAACTTGAGCACTAATCCAGGCCTTCTTAAGAGTATTCAATTGTATTTATTACTGCTTGGTAGTAACCTGATTAAAGTGTAGCTATCAGTCTAAGCCTTTTGGTTTAAGCACTTGGGCTTCAGACCAGTTTTTTACATTAAGAAAGTTTGTGGTCTGCACTGTTGTGGCAGGACAGGCAGCTTACATCCTTCTAAGTTGGGAACTGCTGATTGAGGACTCAGTGTCTGTTATTTTAAAAGTGTATTAGTTCTGGTTTAAGCACTTGGGCTTCAGGCCAGTTATTTTACATTAAGAAGGTTCGTGGTCTGCACTCTTGTGGGAGGAGAGGCTGGACTCTGCCCTTCTGAGCTGGGAATTTCTGGTTAAAGGCTTATAGTGCCTGCATATTTGAACTGTTCCTTACTGAAATTGGTGTGCCTTGTTTGCTGTAGCATAGACTAGATCCAGGCCTGTTGAATCTAGCTTTGTTTGCATAACTTGAGCACTAATCCAGGCCTTCTTAAAGTATTCAATTGTATATATTACTGCTTGGTAGTAACCTGATTAAAATGTAGCTATCAGTCTAAGCCTTTTGGTTTAAGCACTTGGGCTTCAGATCAGTTGTTTTACATTAAGAAGGTTTGTGGTCTGCACTGTTGTGGCAAGACAGGCAGCTTACATCCTTCTAAGTTGGGAACTGCTGATTGAGGGCTCAGTGTCTGTTATTCTAAAAGTGTAATAGTTCTGGTTTAAGGACTTGGGCTTTAGGCCAGTTATTTTACATTAAGAAGGTTTGTGGTCTGCACTCTTGTGGGAGGAGAGACTGGACTCTGCCCTTCTGAGCTGGGAATTTCTGGTTAAAGGCTTATAATGCCTGCATATTTGAACTGTTTCTTAGTGAAATTGGTGCGCCTTGTTTGCTGTAGCATAGACTAGATCCAGGCCTGCTGAATCTAGCTTTGTTTATATAACTTGAGCACTAATCCAGGCCTTCTTTTGGCAGGAGTGTGCAGTTAGAACTTGTCTGATTGAAGACTACAGGAACAAGGCTCAGTTTTGAGATTTTTTACTGGTTAAATGGGTAATGTATTTAAAAGCTTTTTCTGATTGCTTATAGTCATCTAAAGCTGTTTTAAGTGTATTTTGTACTGTTTTAGTCGTTTAAAGCTGTTTTAAGTGTATTTTTACTGTTTTTGCCTTATCTTTAAAAAAATTGTTTTTCCTTGTTTCCCACCTTTCTAAGCTAGTATAGTCCAGTTTTCAGGCTAGTGCTGAATTCAGGGCTGTTACAATTTTTTGACTTGCCCATACCTTACTTGGATAGAAGGAGGTTTCTCTGTTCACCTGTGAGAGAGGGAGCTTTGAGCAGCCATCTGTCCCTGGAGGAGTGGTTCCAGCCCAGAAGTTAGTAGTTTGTGGGCCATTTTGGGCTAATTTCTATCTCTTTCATTTCTCTGCTGTAAAAAATGCCTTTACATGGTTTTGCACGTCTGGGCAACGCCGGTTAGCTAGGGCTAAATTTATCCCGGCTCCACCAAGTCTCCTCTTCAGTTTTTCCCTTGAAAGTAGTCTAACTCTCAACCTAAGCACTTTAAAAACATCCTACAGTCCAGCACTTGCTCAGACCTAATAGCAAGCATTAATATACCCCGACACTTGATTGCCCAGCAGGGCAAGGCTCATTATTCACCCCTCACCAACCAAGCGACTAAGCAGCTCAACTTACTATTCAGACATGACCAAAAGGCAATTTCAGGTATACTCTCCAATCCAGCTGGTGAACCTGAGTATCCTAAGGCAATGTTAGAACTGCCTCATGTACACAGACAACCCTCTCCTCCTACCACAAAACATTAACGTATGTGAGAGATGCAATTATATAGCTAAATTGGAGGCTAAGCTCTCTCCACCCAAGACTGGAGCAAGCAGTCATGAGGTGAAAGTTAACACTTGCACCACACATCCAGCCTCACATAGACATACTAAACCAGCACTGGCAAAAAATACACATAAATACACAAAATCATACTCAGAGGCCCTAAATAAAAACCTGCAAAAGCATCACAGACCTCCAAAACAGACGCCCAAAAAAACTGCACCTCCCGTCACAAACCAGACAACACATAAAACACAAAATCAGTGTGCCGCGCAATCACAGCCCTTAAGGCGAAATAACATACCTAACACACTAGTAATAGGCAACTCTGTAGTCAGGCACACTGATGTCCCACTTACTAGGCTGGACAAGGAGAAGGTTACTGTTAGCTGCCTGTCAGGAGCCAGAATCCGCCACATAACACAAGCACTTAGGTCACTCCAGAACAAGTACAAATATGAATCTGTCATTGTTCATGTTCGTGTGAATGACCTGAGACGTACCTCCCTGGACTACATGAAAAGAGACATGGAAGAGCTCTCTGATCATTTAGCCCAGGCGGGTATGACCCTGACCCTGAGTAGCATCCTGCCCTCACCAAGAATGATACCGCAGTATAAAGAAAAAATGATCATTTTCAACAATTGGCTAAGCTTCTGGTGTCATTCAAAGGGGATCCAGTGTCTGTCAGCCTGGGATGACATGCTTGACAGGCCTCATTGCTTCGCAAGAGATGGCATACACCTGTCACCCCTAGGCTTTTGAATACTGGCCAAGGCTCTTGCTGCCCCCATAGTGCCTTTTTTAGGCAAGGCTCAAAAGTCAAACCCACCTCCATAAACAGCACAAATAAAAAAAATGAGGGTTATGCTACTCAACGCCAGGAGTTTAAATCTCAAAATGCATGCGTTCGAAGCACTCCTCAGTATGGAGAAAATCAACATCTGTGCAGTAACTGAAACCTGATTCAAGGCTCCACAGAGCACCCCAGCACTACCGGGCTAAAACTCATACCACACATTTCAGCCACAGAACATGGACCGAAACACAAAAGGAGGGGGTGCCTCCATATTCATCAAGGATACCTACACCTCTAGGTTAGTGGCGCAGCATGATACCTCCGAGATCATCCATGTGCAACTAACATCAGGCAAATCTGCAATGCAAATTGTGGCCTGCTACAGATCACCCTCCATGATGCAGAACTACCACTCTGCCTTTCTGGAGTCACTGGAAAACATGAAGGTCCTACCGAAAACCCTGATATTGGGCGATTTCAATTACCCTACTGTTAACTGGGAAAACTACTCAAGTACAAACTCCCAGGTCCAGCGCTTCCTGGAATTTATTAACTCAAATGCCCTGGATCAGCTGGTAAACTCCCCTACCAGAGGTGAAAACATATTAGACCTGGTCATCACCAACATGGGCGACAGGTGTTCCACACCAGAGGTCAACCCATCACTGGTTAGATTGGACCATAAACTAATCACTCTGGATGTCCACACCCCACCACCACCCCCAAGAAAACCACAGTAAAAAACTTTTCTAAAGCAAACTTCACCTTACTTAAGACAGAGGTGGTACGTTTCACAGCCCCTAAGCTAAAGGATAACGCTGCTCAAGATGCAGAAACCTTTACAAATGCCCTCTATGAGCACCTACAAGGATGCATGGATCATGCCATCCCTAGCAAAACCAAGACTCACTCCCCTAAGAGAAGGAAACCAGTTTGGTGAACCCTTGCCATAAACAAGCTATACAAGAGAAGGAGGAAACTAGTTCAGAAAAAAAGCAAATTCCAAGAAGGAAAGACATCCCTGATCAGTATCAGTAAGAAACTAAGGTCCCTCATAAAATCCTCCAAGGCTAACTTCAAAAGAAAAATAGCCAAGGATTCGAAAGATAACCACAAAGCCTTTTTTAGCTATGTCAAGAATCTAAGTGGCAACTCACAGATATACTCTGAGTTAGTGCAAAATAGCACAAAATATTCTGAACCCACTGATATTGCCAACATCCTGGCAGATAGATTCAGTGCAAACTTCACCCCCCTCTCACCCCCAAAAGGGCCCACAACAATACCGGAAAAGTGTAGTGTCACAGAAATCACAGACGCACAGGTGAAAACAGCCCTTTCAAAAGCCAAAAGCACAGCATCAGTGGGGCCAGATGGTGCCACAGGCTGCATCTTGCACGAACTAAAGAACAAACTAACCCCCTCACCTAAACACACTGTCAACCTCAGCCTCTCCACAGGCTACATGCCCATAGAATGGCACACAGCAACAGTTATTCTGCTCCACAAAGGAGGGGCCACAACTGACCCTGGTAACTATCACCCCATAAGCCTGACTAGCCTGATCTGCAAGGCTATGGAGCGCATCATCATGGAACTCATTAACAAAGACTTTGGGAACCTCCAAGCACTTGACCTGACCCAGTTCGGCTTTGTTAAGGGCAGATCATGCCTACTAAACCTGGATGACTTCTTTGAGACAGTCACCAAGGCCATAGATGAGGGGAAGGTAGTTCACACAGCCTACCTTGACCTCGCCAAGGCTTTTGACACCATTCCCCACTCGGAAATTATAGAAAAACTCACCAGCCTGATCATAAATCCCTATGTCTCAAGATGGGTTGCCAACTGGCTTACAGACAGAACTCACACTGTGAGAATAGCGGGCTCCAGGTCCGACTCTAAACCAGTCACAAGTGGTGCCCCACAAGGCTCAGTCCTGGGACCCCCTACTGTTTGGCATATACTTCCCAGAAGTACAGGCAAACACAGGAGGACTATGGCTAACTAAGTTCGCCGATGACTGCAAACTGGGAGCCATAATTGACTCACCGGCTGACACAGACATTCTCCAAAAGGGCCTTACTGAGACAGACACCTGGTGTCAAAGTCATGGTCTCAAGCTAAATGCCAAAAAATGCATAGTCATCCCGTTTGGGAAAAACAAAACACCCATGAATTACCACATAGGTGGCAGCCCCCTTAATACAGAAGAGGTAATAAGAGATCTGTGGACCCACATAGATAGTAATCTCTCCTTTGACAATCATATTGCCAAAGTAGTTAGGAAATCCTTCTATGTAGCCCATCTAATTACTAAATGGTTCGCATCTAGAAATAAAGAGGTCATAGTGCCCCTCTACTCATCACTCATCAGACCCATCATAGAGTACAATGGCCCGTTTGGGATGTACCTCACAAGACACTTCCAACAGCTGGAAAGACCACAAAAGTACCTCACCAAGAGGATTACTGGTCTCAAACATATGTCCTATGCAGCCCGACTGGAAAAACTCCAGCTGTACTCAGTGGCATATCACTTACTCAGAGGTGATCTCTGCCTGACTTACAAAGCCATGTCCAACTCAGAATTGATGGACATGCTTCACCTAAAGAAATCCAAGTTACTGTGAGCCACTCACTCTAGTGAGCTAAACCTTGCCACAACAATAAATAGAAGATGCTGGAGGGATAGATTCCTGTCACAGAGACTCCCCATGCTTTGGAACAAAATTCCTAACTATATTAGGCAGCGCTCCTCACTAACACTCTTCAAGTGAAACCTTGACGAGTGGATAGGTAACAGAAAATACACCCCTGGGATCACTTCATTGTCTCTTCTTGACAGAGGCTCAATTAATTAATCAATGGGGTGGCAAAAGCTGACACACTCTGGCTAGGCTTATAAATGCCCCCAGGCAGATAGCCTACTACCTACCTATGAACCTATGAACCTATGAACCTATGAACCTATAATTTCAATCATGTTTACACAAAAGGCAAACTTCTTTATCTTGCTGATACATTATCCAGATTGTCCAGAAATACCACTGAACAGCATGAGAATGAGAAACTTGATTTTGAAGTCATGGAAGTGAGAAACTTTTTTTCCACACATCTTGATGAGCTTAGACATCACACAGCCTCAGATCCAATTCTTCAGAAACTCAACCACTTTATCAGTCAAGGATGGCCTTCAAAGCAATCCTGTTTACCAGTAGAAGTGCAACCATATTTTCCTTGCAGAGATGAGATTTTGTTTGATAACGGTATCATCGTGAAAGGTCCAAAAGTGATTGTTCCAAAAATCAAGAATATATTACAATCTTGCATTGTGGCCACCCAGGAACTGATTCTACCAAAAGAAGGGTGAGAAGACTACTATTTTGGTCTTCTATGTCACAGGACATTGAGTGAGTACTTTCATCTTGTTCTGTATGTAATAGTACTAAGCCACATCAACAGAAGGAACCACTTCATCTAAACCAGGTTCCTGAACTACCTTGGTCGACAGTAGCCGCAGATATTTTCAAATGGAATGGACAACATTACTTAGTGTTAGTAGACTCTTATTCAGATTGATTTGAGATTGACCTACTTCCTAATCTAGCATCCAGTACTGTCATTACTGAGTTGAAGCATCATTTTGCAGTCCATGGTAGTCTGCACAAAGTTATTTCTGACAACAGTACACAGTTTACAAGCCAGCAGTTCAAGAGATTTGCTGAAGAGTGGGACTTTATGTTATGAGTAGCTCTGAGTATCCGCAGTCAAATGGTTGGTAGAACATGCAGTCCAAAGTGCTAAACAATTACTAGAGTAGTCAAAATGAGACAATAGAGATGTTTTCCTGCATCTCTTAAATCTCAGAAATATTCCTTGTGATATACATCTTGGTTAACCTGCACAGAGATTTCTGTTGAGACAAACCAGAACCACATTACCAATCAGCAGTAATCTATTGGTTCCAAGTGTTAAGAACAACAAATCAGTGAAAGCCCATCTGTTAAAGAAGCACTCATCCCAGAAGTTCTATTATGACAAGTACAGCAAACCACTCAATCCATTACGAGAAGGGGAGATAGTGAGGATGCAGACATCCAAAGGTTTTGATTGGATTAGAGTAGTGAAAAGTGTATGCCCAGAGCCAAGATCGTATATTGTGGAATCACAGGGAGTATAATTTAGGTGGAATCAGAAACATTTAGTACTGGTGTCTGAGCCTGTATTGCAACATCTTGCCTGTGAAAAAGACTCTAGATCTCAGAGTGAGTTATCCAGTGCTCCAGTTCCATAGGGCATTCCAGTAAATATCCCTGTTCCTGAGAAGATTCCAAAAACCTCTGAAACAAGTTGTTCACCAACGGCTGTCCCTATTGTTAAACCCAGTTCTAATTACTTTATCACTAGATCAAGTCGCGTTTCCAGACCATGTTCCAGATACACAGCAACTTGGACATGAACGTTGTGTTTATTTCTTAGTGTCTGTATAATTGCATGTCTTATTCAAGTGTAATTTTATTCTGGGCAATTCATTAAAGAGGGAGGATGTAGATCAGTATGTATGTATACCTTTAAGAAGCATTCCATGGGCTTGCACAAGTGTATAAATACTGAGCGAGTGTGAGCCTGACTGCCATTTTGTAGTAAGCTGTTGAGATGTAAGCATGCATGTCTATGTAGTCTGTCAGTTAATCAGTTCATTTATATTTTGTACTGCTGCTATCCATCCTGATATGTTTCTATGTAGTAAAGCATATAAATGATCTACCCTGCTTGTTCATCTTGAATCATAACATAGGACGAGTGACACCTGCTAAGTGGTAATAGATCTAGGATCACAAGTAGACTGCAACCTTAACTTTGACCACCATTTGTCTACTGTAGTAAGAAAGGTTTTCTACATAGCACACTTGATTAGCAAAGGCATCACCTCTAGAGCAAAGGTTACAACGCCTCAATACTCATCACTAATCAGGTCCATAACTGAGTATAATGTTCCTTTTGGCATGTACCGTACAAAGCACCTGTCGCAATTGGACAGACCTCACAGGTTTCTAAGAAGGTCAAGAGATTCCACCACGTGCCTTACACAGACTGACTAAAGTCCCTGTCACCATACTCAGTTTTGTATAGGGTTCTGAGACTTCTTCCTAGCTTACAGAGCAATCTCTGACCCAAACCTAATGAATTTGCTGCACATCCATAAATCAAATGGGACTAGAGCTACCCATTCCAGGGACCTAAACATGGCCTGCGACTTGAATAGGACATGCAGTAGGAACAGATTTCTCTCCTAGCAACTGTTGTGTCTTTGGAATAGGTTGCCAATGGATATGAAGCAGAACAACTCTATGACACTGTTCAGAGGGAACCTGGATGAGTAGATAGGGCACCATAAATTCTTACCAGGGATAGCACCCACAACTCTCCTGGATATGGGCAGTCATTACTTAATACAATCCTAATTGACTAGAGTATCTATGGTATTACATTGGGATGAGACAGCTATGCCTGAAATGACCTCTGGGATGATAGCCTAGTAATCTCCTATGAGCCTGTTATTCTGATTATCTTTAGTTAGGGATGCTAGTTTAGCTTTGTACTTGGCTTTAGAGAACTTTAAAAGATAGATAATTTGCTTGTTCAATCTGTGGATGGTGTCCTTCCTCTGCTGAGTCATTTCCCTCTTGTTCTTAGACATTATTTACTTCCACTTGTTGTATAATCTATTTATGCTTGATGCCCACTAGGGTGGCTTGTTTTTTTGTGAGGACCTTGTTTGATCCATTCAAGTTCAGCCGGCTCTGTACATTTGTATAGGTGTTTATACAGGACATTTGTGTACACCTCTCTATAGCAGTCATTCTTGACAGTGGTAGCAGGGGGTTGCAACTATTTCTGGCATCGCTTAGGAGACTATAGTTTGGTTTGGAGAAATGTTTCATCTTTTTTGCTATTGACGGGGTGTTAGATATGATCGGTAACTTGAATGAGACTGAATTCTAATCTAACTTGACCGAGAGGGCAACACACAGGGATTAGTGCATTGGTAAGTACTAAATCTAGTACATTAGACCCCTTTGTAGGGGTGCAGACTATCTGTTATAGAGCATTTATTTTAACAAAATCCAGGAACCTTAGGGCAAACATGTTTGTGCTCATATATGACTCCCAATCAATGGAAGAATAGTTGACATCACACATGACCAAGGTGTTTGGCTGTATAGTGACTGACTCAAGTAAGTCCAAGTAGACAGAGTGGTTCTCATGGTTCTTGGTGAGGGACCTATAGCTAACAATGATGTGGAAGGGGTTTTTACCTGCAGTTAGTTGGACTTGGAGTAGGACTACAGAGCTGTACAGTCTGACCAGTCCTGAGGTGTATTTGTCTTTAATGAAGTATACACCTCTGCCTTTGATTCTTTCATGCCCATTTTGATGTGTGAACCTGTGGAAGGCATTGTAGCTTTGCATGGCTGGGGTGCTAACTGTGGTCTTGAACCATGTCTCTGTGATTACACAGACATGGGCATCTTCCAAGGTAAGGAGTACTTTCAGTGAGTGCTGTTTATGATTTACACTCTATGCATTAAGCAGCATAACTTTCAGTTTGTCTCTAGTGGATGCTTTTAGATCAGGAATTTAGTTGTTCTGACTTTGCCTAAAAAGACCACTTTGGGGAGGCAAGTACCTTTGCCAGTAACCAAAAGCCAAGAGACAACAGGTGAAGACCATCTCTGGCAAAGCAGCTGCCTACCATATCTTCCCAGGCTGACAGATACTGGATCCCCCTTGACTGACAACAGAAGCTAAGCTAATTGTTGAAGTCAGTCATATTTTGTTTATATTGAGACATCATCCTGGGTGAGGGTGGAATGTTGCTTAGGGCTAGGGACATACCTTCCTGGGACAGATAATCTGACAGTTCAGTCATGTCTTGCTTCATACAGTACAGTGAGGTGCATCTCCAGTCATTCACTGCAACATGGACTGTGACAGAGCCATAACGGTACTTTTTGACAGACTTAAGTGCATGTGTGATCTGACTGATCCTGGCACCTGACAGGCAGCTGACCTTGACCATCTTTTTGTCCAGCTTGGTGAGGTGGACATCTGTGTGTCTCACTATGGAGTCACTTATGAGCAAGATATTTGATTTTAAGATGTTTTGCCTTAAGGGCTTATTGGCTGAGACACTGTTGTGTGTATTATTATGTGTAGTGGATTCTGTTGGGTCTGCAGTGTGTGCAGTAGGTTTGCGCTTGGGAGGTTTCTGATCTTTAGGTAGGTTTCTAGCAAGTATCTTGGCATACGTGGGTTTATGTGTTGTGAGCTTGTTATGTGTAAGAGGTGAAGTGTGTATGCTGACAGCATGTTTGATATCTGGTTTGTTGTTATGTGAGAGAATTGATTCCAAATTCATATTATAGATACAACTCTCACATGTTGTATTAGTTTGTTTTAGCTGTAACTGGTTGTCAGTATACATGAGGTAATTGCTACATTGCCTTAGAATGCCAATATCATTCATGCTCCTTGGAGAAATGGTGGGAAACTGTCTGTCCATTATGGAAGGTATATACTGTAGTAGCTAGGGGGGAGTGGGCTAGATGGGCTAGGTTTTGCTGTAAGACTAACAAAAAGTGTCTGTTCTATGGAGATCTAGAGATAGAAAAATGTGTTAGTGCTTCACAATGCTCAATTGAGTTGCAAACAGGGCAGCAGTGCAAGCCCTAAGCAGCTCCGGTAAATCGAGTGCAAACCCGTCCAAATACAAAGCTGGAAACCAAGTGAAGTTAAATGATTTTAGAACAGTAAACAAAGGAAAAGTCAAGACTGAGACTTATTCCAGCAATCCCCAACTCAGATGGGTCCTTGGCTGCACACTTCTGCCACAAGAGCACAGGGGGCACTCTTAATACAAGAGGGCTAGTTTTGTTGCTAAAATGATATTAAACAGTCTAGATTCAGCAATCCTGAATCTAGCATATGCTATAAAATGCAGAAGTGCTAGAAATTCAAAATGCAGAAAATAGCAATCAGAAGAGTAAAAACACTTTAAATAAAGCAGCATTTCAGTAGAATACAACAAGAGCACAAACAACAAACTTCCCTAGTGAGAAATGTGTTCTGGAACCCAAGTGCTTAAACCAGAACTAAGACACTTTCAGAATAACAGACATAATAAGCCTTCAACCAGCAATTTCTACCTTAGATCAGTGTAGGCTATGTTCTCCTGCCACAAGAGTCTACACAACAAACCTTCCTAATGTAAAATAACTGGCTTGGAGGCCAGGTGCTTAAACTATAACAAAGACACTTAGAACAACAGGCACAATAAGCATTCAATAAGCATTCTTCCAGCAATTCCCAGCTCAGAATGGCAGAGGCTACTGTCTCCTCCCTCAAGAGTATAGATAGCAAACCTTCTTAATGTAAGACAAATGGACTGAAGCCCAAGTACTTAAACCAAAAATAAGAGACTTAGAATAGCAGTTACTATTTAATGTGATACCAGACAGATGACAGTGACATGTCTTCTAATCTACCCACATACATCATGTCATGGTTAGTAGGCCTTGTGTTATCTTGATCAGAAAGTCCTCTGGTCTGTCCAGCTGCTGTATGTGCCTGTTGAATTTCATGCAAAAGAGAGCATTATACTGTATTACTGTTCTGATGAGTTTGACTACAGTGCTGTCATACAATCCTGAGATCTGAATGTGATGGTGTGTCTTATGATGTGCACCATATGTATGTACTGGAAAACATTAAAGAGAAACATTAGAAAGTAATGAGACACACTGCATTTCCTGACTTCACAACCCTTACAAGAGAATACACTAGAAAATATTAACATGATGATGCTATCCACTGCATAATTTGGCAAGGCAAATATAAGTGACAGGTACAATTATCAGTTCAACAACACAAATGAGGATATACTAGGCACTAATGTAGCTATGCACCATGTGCAACAGACACAAAGCTTTTGTATCCCTGAATTAAAAGAGAGAAAGCATGGATATAGCACAGCTATCATCACTTACACAGGGTGTTGTTGGGGGGAGGCAAGAGGTCTAGGTTGACACAAAAGGTTGGTGAGTGTGTGAGGGAGACAGGGAAGCAGGCAGGTAGTTTGTGTGTTTGCAGGGGTCTTCCATGTGAAAGATGTGTGTGAGAGTCTGCATGAACACAGCCAAGCTCAATGCTAGCTCTTCATCTTGGTATGTCGGACAGGTGTGAGCTGTGCATGGTGGAGGTGGAAGTTCATTGTTGTCACCCCCAATAATGAAAACTGGCTCTGCCAGGAGTTGCACTGGCATGTCCATGTCCAAGGTTAGATGAAGAGCTACTACCTGAACGTGAGTGATGTCTTCTAGATGTGCTCCATTCATGGGAATGCCCAGAACCATGGCTTACCTCATCTGGGTATGGACAGTACACTCACTGATGGACCAGTGGAAGTACTGCCACTATTGGAGCATGTATCAGGCATGGCCACATTGGCTATCAGCAGATTTTATGGCTGACCTGCACCCACATGGACACCATTTCCCCTCCCAGCAGACATTCCACCACAGACACTGCTTGTTCCATGACAGACACCCCTCAGTCCCTCACAGACACCCTTCGTTCCAACATGTCATTCATCTCATCCAGTGAATCACCGACAAGGTGGAGGCAGTCACACATTGCAGACTGTGCCACATCCACAACCCTGACCTTTTGTCTGGAGCACCTTTCTGAAAGTGCCTGTGCCTCCCTGATGGCCCTAATCATATGTTGAATGACATGGGAAGAGACACCTGCATCAGGTGGAGGATGGACAGTAAGCCCCCTTCCGAGCACCCCTCTCAACCCTCCTGCATGGCAACTCACCAACACTTTGGCTATAGTCAGACTCAACATACCTGAAACCGCAGTAGCCACACTTCCTTACTCAATGTCCTTGCCCTCCACCTGTCCTATATCAGTGGGCTCAGTGGACTGGGTAGTTATAGGCCTACTGGCTGTGTCCAAGGAAAAAAGAAGGCAGTGGCTGGATGTCATCTATGTCAGATTCAAGCTCTGTATCGCCTGACTGTGCCTCAGTTTCACCACCATCATCATCAGTGTCTGTTGAAACACTGACATCAGGTGGCACAGGGCCCACACTCCCACTGTCATAATCACCTGTTATAAAAAGGGAGAAACACAGGCATACATTAATACCTTCACTACTATGGTGCAATATATACTAAACAACCAACAGTACTGCCACTATTACAGACAGTACAATAATAGACACAACAGGCCTAAAATGGCACATTATGATATTTTTATAAATTAATTTGCAGTACTGAAATACATTTATTTTGCTTACAATCTGCAAGAGCCATCCATCAGTGGATTTCTGATGGTCCTGAAAAAAGTTAAGCAAGAGGTAAAGACAACATCATCACATTTAACAGTAAGATAGGGGGTATTACATGTACTCCTCTATATCTGTATGATGTGTAGTTCAACAAGAATGGGGCTGACAGCTCCACACTGAGATTATCACTGTACCAATCTTCAGTCGTCCCCCCCCCAAAAAAAAACACATGTGACACAGAAATAACTTTTATTTCAATTGTTTTATTATACATCGGTATTCAACTGGTCATATAACAAAGCCTGCTTGGAAGCCCACGTCAAATGACATGTTGTGGTCCACTCCACTGTGAGTTGTCCTGTTGTAAAAGATTTGCCAGGAATTCCACATTGAAGGTGAGAGGTTGTTCCATAGCAGGCCCACCACAAGTTACCCTCTGGTCTTGGCCAATAGCAGTTGCATGCCGCCGTGCAGAGGTGATCATGTCAGTGGCCCTGTAGCACACCTCCTCATAAGCTCCTGCCCACAGAATTTATGTTGGCAACAATCTGCTGCCATAGTCTCAGCCTCTCTGGCATATTGGGATGACCCCTTCCTAGAAGAAAAGCCCCATGTTGATTGAGCGTATTGACAATTATAGTATTCTCGGCCTCACTAAAGGGGGGTCTCCACCTCAATGACATTTTCTGTCCTAAAAACAACAGAATGATAATACATATAAGTATCACATAACTACAAAGTAACTGTCACCAGATAAAACAGTTAAGGTAGGCAATCAGTAGTATCCACTGGAAAAACATAAAACACTCCACAGATGTGAAATACTAACAGCATGCAGTATGCAAAACAAGGAGAGCAGCAAGAGCAACATATCCTTATTATGTGCCATAACAGTAACTCAACTGTGCTCTATAAGAAAATAACAGTCCATTCTTGTTTGTGACATAATAGTAGCTTTTCTTTGCTGTCCCCACCCATAAAAAACAGGCACATGAACCATTTTGCTAATAAAACACATTTGAAATGCTAAACATGATTTCAGGGGACCTGTCCATGAAACATTTGGACATATGTATCACACAGCTTTCTATTTTCATGTACTGTCAGTCATTTGTACCTCTGAAATGGCTTGACAAACCTGGTCATGCCTTCGGTACACTTCTAACTACTGCATACAGATAACTGTGTAAAAGCCTTTGCTTCACATTATTCATTAATATATTCCAGCATATGCATTATGTAGGTAACAAGATGAGAGCATACATCCTGAAGTTCAGTACTCCTCTGTAAAGATAGCTTTAGAGATATTTTACTTTTCTGAACATGTAGCAAGTCTCTTCACCATGGGTTTGGCTAGCTAAGCATTTGCATTTTTATAATGGAGTCGATTATTAATGGATTGCATCTGTCTTAGGCTGTGTTTCAAAGTTGCTAATTATAGCATAAGTAGCTGAACTGCATGCTAATCACCAGTCTGGTGGAACTATTAAGCAAGTTATAAAGCAACCATGTAGACTCCATGCTGTTTTTTTCTATGGGTTTCAAAGGTACTGGAGTACAGACACAGAAAGTCTACACAGACAGAATGTTAGGAGCTGCTGCTGCTTAACTCCATTTGTATGTGCTACAGGCTGCAGGCAATGCGGCTGCCAATAGGCCTTGGCCAAGATAGAGAAGAGCTTTCACTCCACATTTAAATTATCACAACATACATGACATGGACATTGTAGAGTGCTACAGGGTGGATGTGGACACAATACAGGAACCCTGTGACCTCTGCCAGCCTCAACTCAGAGCCACTGCCTTTACCTCCCCATGTATTGTCTGTGTACTACTTGCATCACAGTCAGCTCTGAACTAAAACTGTGGCAACTGCTGCATTTACAAGTTAAGTTATGAACATGTACTGTACTGTATAATAATATCATGACATGTATTTCATCACTTGGTACAGTAAACAACTGCAAGGTGGGAGCTATGTACAGAAATTAATGTAACTTGTAACAGCAGAGAGTTATTTGACTTGTATGTGTCCATTAGCAAGTAGTAGGTCTTGGGCCTCAAAGATTCAGACATTGATACCTCCCCAAAGTATTGATCATCACTGCATGCCCTCAGTTTAGCATCATATGCTTGTAATGGGAAGTCATAACAGAAAGAAGTTAGAAAGTTATGAGACACATAGCAATTTTTTAGCTTCATCACCCTCACAGGATCAAACAGGCAGAATGGCAAAGAAGGAGAGTAACAAGAGCAACATATCCTTGTTTGTTTCATAATAGTAGCTCAGCCTGGATCCACCCCCTTGAAAGAAGAGTATACACTTGCATGTGCCTTGACAGGAACCCACCTTTGCTTCCCACCCCTTAAACAGCAGTCTATATGCCATCCAAACTGAACTTCATTTGATGGCAACTGCATATCATAGTTTTTCCCAATTAATATCCTCACACATTTTAAGGGCAATGATATAGACTAGCTTACACACTGCATGTCTCTGAGTACTGGTCAGATAACTGATGAATGACTAAGAAACACAGAAAGGTAGGACACACCTGTATATTGGCAATGAATAATCATAACAGGTTGTGTGATCGTTAAGTGCAGCACATCCAAATATATTAACTATAATACATTTTCAAATAACAGGTCATGCCTTGATATCAGTGTACATTCAGTTACACTTGGTTGTGTGAGAAATTACATCATGTATTTGCTGCCAAGCTATTTGTGTGTCAAAGATGTATAAGTCCCCCTCTCCTTTTTCTGATGGTGCATTACAGTGTGGTTTGGGATTCAGACCTATGTAGTCATATCTCATGTGTACTAATATTTTCTATTGTGTATGTCATAGACTGATTTTTCTCATTTCAACTAATTCTCCATTTTTTTATATTTTTTTGGGGGGGAGCCACTGTTTGCATGATGTACCACTTACCACAAACAGCTTTGGCAATGTGCATCTTGTTTGCATGTAGAGTGGCAGTGCACAAACCAAATGAATTGGCAACCCAAGTAGCAGACACGACCCAGACAGCCACAGACATACACTGGATGCATTCAATTAATACTATTGGCCATCACACAAACACATGTCCTGTATGCGTGCACTCTTGAGCAACATGTTTGTGCAATGGTAAGTGATGTGCAAAACTTTCAAATGTTGCAGAACCAGAAAGTGAGCATTCCCACTAAGTGCAATAATTTCAATTGGTGGGAAAACATCATTTTACATTGCTCTTGATCTGTGGTAGGCATATTAGGCATTGCTGGAGAGGTTTTGAGATTCTGTGCTCAAAGATGAGGTGTCCAGGAGTCCAAAGTGTTTGTTGGACTCCCATTAAAAGAGCATGGGCCCAGGCTTTTGCAGAGGGACTATCATCCTTTAGGGATTACAAGGCAGAGGCATGGAATAGTCTGTCTTGGGCTGTGACCAGTGCTACTGGTATCCCCGACACTGGTGAACAATTTAGGAATCAATACAGAGACCTCAGGATGAGGACGAGGGATACCCTCGAACATTGTATTGAGGAATGTAGGAGTGGGGGCACCCCACATGCGTGTACAGAGACTACTTGTAAAAGTTAAAAGCTGGATATAGTCAGGATTCCTGTGACTGTAATCATTAGAGAAACAGCTTGACCTGATTTTTAATATAGACAGTGAGGTGTCTGAATACAGCAGGTAAATGACTTTTTATTTTCATATTTTACCTTCCATGGTATCATGCGTGTGTGTGAGAGAGAGAGAGAGAGAGAGAGACTGCAGCTCAGGAAAAGATATAGGGCTGGATTCAATAACACCTACACTAAGTGTACATGGTCTGTATTCAAGAACATCCCTACCACATTTTTTGTGCTTTTTAGTCACTCAGAAAAATTATATTAAGCGTACATGTAGTGTACACTTTGTGGTAACCTTTATAAATCCCCCTCAGTATTTAAAGGAAAATCAGTAGGAAAACTAAAACTGGGGAGAAGAAGGTGCGAGTTATGCTTGTGTTGTCTGTTCACTCAGAACAGTGCGCACTTAGTCTACACATAATGTAGGCATTAATGAATCTCAGGGATAGTTTTACAACAGCTGTAAGTAAAAACAGCACAGAGCTGGGACTAACCCCTTATTATATGCCAAATTGTATTATTTTCTAGTACAGAAATCAGATGCTGGTGCTTTATTTTGATGGTAGGAAGGATGTCTACTTTCCTGCTTCTAACATCTTAAGAGTGACACACAGAAAAGAAAGAACTGTACCCAGAGATATCTGTAATATTATACCACCTACTGTATTTCAATGCTAGGCACAACCACCACAGAAGAGGTGTACTCTTTGTAAAGGCAAATTGTGAGTTCTGTATTGCAAATAGAGTTTGAAACTGAACATATAAGATGTTTCAGTTCTGAAACAGTAGCAGAAATAAATATAAAACCTGAAAAGGTACCTCCCATGTTAGCATTTTGAGTGAATGATCATCAAAAAGAAAGAATGGATGAGAGACAACTGAACATCTAAACTCAAAACAGTTATTCTTAAATAAATAATTTATTATTCAGTATCTATAGCATAGCTGGTAATGAAATACTGTGTTAAATAAAGTTGCCTATTGACATGTCTAGATCACTTTAATGATGCCCCCTATCGATTTTCATATTGTTGCAATTTCTCTCCTGTACCATCTAAAGAAATATGAAGAACTGAAATAAAAAGAGCCCACGCCTGTTATATGTGCAATATGTTATATGTACTACAATAAGCAGTACACAAAAAGTAGTAAACCAAAGTTCAAAGGCTAATGTAATTTTATGCTAATAACAGCCACGGGAAACTCTACCCTTGCAAAGACGTAGCATCAAATACATAAATCAGAGTGCGCTACTTTGAAACTAAAGGTATTCAATGCTTAATATTGAAACCACAGCATAAGTAAGTGCCTCTTTTTCTAAAGATAGAAATTCTTTGTTTACGAAAAATGCTTTGTTACTGTTTCCAAATTCTTGACAGCTACATCCTTGGCATCATTCTTTTTTTTCAAAACAGGTTTATTGTTTTAACATATAAGAGAAATATCATAACAATTTTATACAAGTAATTAAAAATAGGTATTATTATAATATTCAATAAAACAACTAAAGTATTTACAAAGACATCCACTACAATCAGATCAATTAATTAAACTAAAATACCATGCTATTGAAATTAAAATTTTTTTAACAAATTTTGTAAATTATCCCATACAATAAAATAAGATGTTTTTCTATTTGTTCTAGACCTAATTGTGTTTATTTCCATATGGCACACTATATTCATAACATTTTTAAATTCATTGAACGAAGGAGGTGTATCTGAAATCCAATTTCTAGTTATTATTTTCCTAGCCACTGCTAGAATAGACCATAACAAGGGAAGCTTAACCTTTTAACACTTTGAGGTACAGGTGTGTTGAATAATATAAGAGATTTAGAAATAATGAAATTATCTGTAAAAGAGCCTGCAAAAATTCATTAACTGACTTCCAGTATTCTTTCAATTTTATACAGTCATAAAACATATGAGCCCAGTCAGCATTAATTTCTACATTACATCTCTTACATAGATTATCTTTATTATTTATTTTATTCATCATCAAAGGTGTATAAAAGATCTATGTAAAAATTTCCATGTATAAAGTCTCCAGACAATGGAAGACGTAGTTCTATAAGCAGATTCAATATATATTGTTTATCTTGTTGATTTGGTGGGTCCCCATTAATAGAAGTGAAATAATTCCAGTATGAATCTACACTGTAAAAGTTTCTTGTCTGATAACTTTATGTATGTATGAAAGTTTACCTTTATCAGAAACTTTATGTTGTAAATTTAATATCAAGTAATCAATCAGTGTTGGAATAGATTCTTTAACAGTTATAGACATTAAATCTATTTTATTAATGAGATGTTGTCTAAAGGTCTGAACCTCTAACCAGCAAGTTTCTCTTAGATCAAATTCTTGTTTTAAGAAATCTAGATTTTTAACTTTATTATCAGATATCAACTGATACCAGTACTTTAGATCATTATCTATAGCTAAATGAGTTCCTTCAGAAGTAGATGACAAAAGCATACCCTGAGTATACATTATAGGAAATACAATAAAATTCCATTCCCTATACTTAGGGTGCATGAATATAAAGTTACGATAACTAATAATAATATTTAATGGGTAACAAACCATATGTTTAGGTGTAATAGGTGAAGTACAAAATTCCTTTAGTAACCATAACATGGAGTTATTTACAATCATATTTTTATGTGTTAAGGAGATTTTCATAAAGTGTATACTAATTAGCTCCCAATAATCTTTCCATTTTGTGACATATGACTGATCTATTAATAAAGTAATAACTTTTACAATAGAAGAGATAATATATAAATTAAAGTCTGGAAAAGAAATACCCCCTTGAGACCAGCTATTAGTATGTTTCTTTAATGCAATCCTAGGTCTATTAGGTGCCCATAAGAAATTTAACATTAGTGTGTTCAGTTTCTTGATAATTATTTTTGTAGGTGGAAGTATTATTGATTGTATTAAGTATAAAATCTTGGGGAATATTATCATTTTAATAATTGTAAGTCTCTCCTCCATAGTAAAAACATATTATTCCAGGTATTAAAAAGATTTTGTATATTAAGAAAACAGGTATTATAATTATTATATATAATAGATTTAATATCTTTAGATAGTATTATACCTAAATAAGTTATCTGACCTGAATTGGGTACATATTTAGTAAAATCACTAATGAGAATATTTTTTCGTGTATATATAGGTAGTATTTTAGTTTTTCTTCATTGAATATTAAACCAGAAATACTTTTAAAATTCATCATGTTATCAAATAGAGACTGTATAGAAGAATTAGATCCTGCTGATGTAATTAGAACATCATCTGCAAAAGTTGAATTTTGGATGTTGTATTTTCATCTATTTCAAAACCCTCTATGTCAGTACTGTTTCTGATCAAATTAGCCCAAGGCTCCATTACTAAAGTGAATAATAGTGGAGAAAGTGGACATCCTTGTTTTGTACCTTTAAGAATGGGTATTTTTGTGAAACATATGTTCCTACCTTAATATAAGCCAACGTTCCTTTGTATAAATGTTCAATTAGATTTACAAATGCATCCGAGAAGTTTGTGCACTTCATTAAGGTAAACAGATAGTCCCAACTTACTGAATCAAATGCTGAACTTATATCAAGACTAATAAGTGTTAAATCTTTCTTCTTCCTATTTGCAAAATCTATTAATGTTAAAGTTCTTCTTATATTATCAAAAGTATTTCTATTTACAATGAAGCCTGTCTGATCTATATCTATAATGCCGGGAATGATTGTCTTCAATCTATCAGCAAAGATATTCATAAACATTTTATAATCAACATTAAGTAATGAGATGGGCCGATATGAAGAACATCTAGTTGGATCTTTATTAGGTTTTAAAATTGGCAAAATAAATGTATATTGCCAAGATGGGGGTTTATTAACTCAGTTTGGGCCAAAATAAAACCTTATGTATTAATGAATATGTATTTTTAGAAAGGATTTTATATATCTCTGGTATAATACCATCATTACCCGGTGCTTTGTTTGATTTAAGCTTATTTATTTGTGTAATAACTTCTGTATATGAAATTCTCTTGTCCAATAGTTTAATCTGTTGTTTATTAAGCTTTTATTCATATTTGTGGTTATAAATTCCTTTATTTTATCTTTAGGTTCCATGTTAATATTATTATGGTTAATTTTGTGAAAGTGATTTCTAAATTCATCTAGTATTTCTGGTATACTAGAAACATTCTTCTTTTTCCTTAGAGAAAAGATTTCTTTGATATGGTTTTGTTTATTCAACCTTTTTGTTTTATTTTTAAGTCTATGTAAGTATTTGGGGCTTATTGAATAAGACAAAACTTGTATTTCTCTAAAGTTATTTTAACTTTATGAGTTAAAATTTCTTTGTATTTCTCATTTAGTTTGTTTATTTCTTCAATAACTTTCTTGTCCATAATATTTTCTTTATTATTATGTTTATAAGAGTCTAATTTACTTTGAATATCTAACAATTCCTTATCCCAAGATTTCCTTTTATTATTATACCATCTGATACTTTGTCCATATAGATATGATTTTAAGGCATCCCAAACATAAACAATGGAGACTTCAGGAGTGTTATTTATGTCTAAAAATGTTTTACTTCTGAAAGTATATATTCTTTATAGTCTTTTAGTTGAGTTAAGTATGCTGATATCCTTTTGATCTGAACATTATGAGTATTTTTTATCATGAATGCAAATTCAACTGAATTAAGATCAGATATAGGACATGAAATGATTTTGGAATTAATTAAATCTGTTACCATCTGGTTAGAAATAAAGACCCTATCTATTTTTGAATAAGTTTTGTATCTGTTAGAAAAAAGGTGTATGGTAATGATTTTGAATCTATCTGATTATTAATATCATTCAAATGATAAGAATTAGCAAAATCCTTTAAATGTTTTGCATTAGATGTAATTCTTCTCTTTCCTATAGTGGTAGTATCACTTTCATGTAGTATACAATTAAAGTCACCAGCTAAAATAATATCTCCTATAGAGAATGATATGATCTTATCAAGATGATGTTTCACTGTATTAATACCAATTCCAGGTATCCAATATACATTAATTAAAGTGTAAGTCTTCCCATTAATTTGTATTGTAACCATACAAAACATTCCTTTGTCATCCTGATAAGACTTAATGGTTTTAGGAATGGGCATACTTTTATTCCATAAAATAGCCACTCCTCTTTTTTCTGAGTGTGCTCTGAACTAACCAATACTGTATATTTGTTTGTGGCTAGTTTATCAATATCTTTTTCAAGAGATGGGTTTCTTGTAGGAAGACTAAGTTGGCCTTATGTAAATTAATGTATCTTATTAGGCTTGCCCTTTTACATGGATTATTCAATCCATTAATGTTTAAAGAAATTCCTTTTAAAGATGTCATTTGGCATTTTTAAAACTTAAGAATCTTATGATCAAAATAACAAATAACAAGATAAGTAATGTTACATCTCCTCCTTTAGGTGTACTTTTAAATATAGCTGTATTTATTGAATCTCTTATGGGATTTCGTATAGGATTCAATTTTGTTTGTAGTGACAATGAATGTACAAAATATATTGTGGATGTCAAAACTATATACAAATAACAATGAACAAGTGAAAATAATGTAAGGATTAAACCTTGCATCCAGCCTGGAGTTGTAAACTCCAACTTAGAGTAGTATTTACCACTCAAGTTAACCCCCTACCCTAAGCAGCAGTACATCAGCTACTACCTTATCAATTTAATACTAGTTATATTTAACTGAATTTAACAGTTTTCAATTCAATTATCTAACAAGACAAGACTACACATTTGGTAAAACAGCATCATATAAACTAAAATAAACCCTTTTTTTTTTTTTTTTTTTTTTTTTTTTTTTTTAAAAAACTGTTCATACTATTATATACATCCATGTAATATAAAACACTTGTATTCAAATAGCATTCAAATAATCTTGATGTTAGAAATCAAGAGGAGAGAAAAATAAGTTCTAACATTCATTTAAATCAAAAACTTTAGCTAATATGATTCAGACATTACATATATTAGGATGCATCTATTTTCTGTCATGTAAATACAGTTAACAGCTTCCAAAAAAAACCTTGAATTGCTTGTATATGAGCATTTACTCAAACTCATTATTGCCAATAGAATAAAATATTGTATTCATAGAAATTGTTATAAATCATACTTCATAGTTAAGCAGATTCTCAGAAACATTTATATACATATCTACATACACACACACACACACACACACACACACACACACACACACACACACACACACATATATATATATATATACATACATACACACATACACACACATATACACATATACATATATATATATACATGCATACGCACACACACATACACACACACACACACACACACACACACACACACATACATACACACACACAACAACACACACACACACACACACACACATACACACAGTGGCACACACCCACACACATACACACACACACATATACACACACACACACACATACATATATATATATATCATCTCACTGAGTTGTATCTTTACTGAGCACCATCTTACATTGCTGTCCCTTCAATAAATCTGTCTGCTTTATACAAAATAATGTACAACAAACACATTTTAGTAACCAGATTTTACAAACATGCTATACTACTGCTTTAAAATATATCACATGACAATTTCTTCCAGTATAGAGTTATAAAATTATTTATGCTTGTCAATCAGATGAATTAAATGAGTTATAGTAATGTATATGTTTGGGACATAGGTTTTTAACACATATTATTAATCTGCTATTCCTGTATCTGTGATGTGTCAGTGTGATATTTAGGTCAAAGGTGAGACCAGCTGCTTTCAGCTTCTCTGTGAGAATTCTGAGAGTTGAAGCTTTTGAAGTAGCTCATGGACACTGTGCATGAGACAGCCCACATCCCAGATTGTCTCTCTTAACATTTTGGCGGAAACTTATTAAAACTAGTGACAAATATTCATTTAGCAGTGTAAATGCATCTAAACATGACAAAACCTTCACAATGCATTCTACAGGTTATTACAGACTCTATGTAAGTGAAATCAAGCCCAAAATTATTAATAAGTAACAAAACTCAACATTTTTGTCCCAACTCAACTCCTATGAATCTTATTATTTACTGTGTCTATATGATCAAAAGTATTTCTATATATTAATAAAGAAAAGAAAAGAGAGTAGAAAGTAAAAGGGTGTAAGGCAGAAATAAAAAATGTAAGAGAAAGCTATAAGAAGTATATACAATAGAATATTACTTACTGTTTATATTAATAGAGTTAAAAATAAAACATATTATTTACTATTATTTAGTTCTAATTATTATTAGTTAAAGCATGACAGATTATTTACAAACAAGCATAAGCAGTGTAATGAAGAAAGTATAATTAGGTAGTGTCATTCCTGTATCTGTGATGTGTCAGTGTGATATCTAGGTCAAAGGTTAGACTAGCTGCTTTCAGCTTCTCTGTGAGAATTCTGAGAGTTGAAGCTTTTGAAGTAGCTCATGGACACTGTGCATGAGACAGCCCACATCTCAGATTGTCTCTCTTAACATTTTGGTGGGAAACTTATTAAAAACTAGTGACAAACATTCATTTAGCAGTGTAAATGCATCTAAACATGACAAAACCTTCACAATGCATTCTACAGGTTATTACAGACTCTATGTAAGTGAAATCAAGCCCAAAATTATTAATAAGTAACAAAACTCAACATTTTTGTCCCAACTCAACTCCTATGCAAATCTTATTATTTACTGTGTCTATATGATCAAAAGCATTTCTATATATTAATAAAGAAAAGAAAAGAGAGTAGAATGTAAAAGGGTGTAAGGCAGAAATAAAAAAAATGTAAGAGAAAGCTATAAGAAGTATATACAATAGAATGTTACTTACTGTTTATATTAATAGAGTTAAAAATAAAACATATTATTTACTATTATTTAGTTCTAATTATTATTAGTTAAAGCATGACAGATTATTTACAAACAAGCATAAGCACTGTAATCAAGAAAGTATAATTAGGAATAGCATTTGAAGAACATATAAACTTTTAAAGGAAAAAAAATGTATCAAATTACTGACCTTATTTTTCCTCTTCAGAAAGAGAAACAAGTTAAATCACAGCTTGCCATTAAATCTCCAGATATTTTGACTAGTTATGAAACAAAACATTTCTTTGCACACAGAGAATAACTTTGATTAAATCTTTTTCAAAATATTTGTTGCTTCTTGGAAATGCAGGAACTATATTTAAAAGGATTAATAATAAAATAAAATGATGAGAGAGGAAAAAAAATAGTACAAATCATTTGTTTTTTAGTCTCTTCTTCTTCTCTGAAGTCTTCCACGAAGTTTCAGTTGCCAGTCTCTTTAACGAAGGACTAGCCCATTCCATTTCTTCTATTTTTTCCAAAATCTTATTTTTTTTTGATAAACAGTAAAGCAGAGTCTAAGTCATCGAAAATTTTAGGACCATCAGGAAGGAAGATTTTAAGCTTGGCAGGAAACATAAGGTATGTTTTAAACTGTGCTTTTTTTAAGCTCCCTTATTAGTGGCAGAAAAACTTTTCTTTTAGCTAATACCATGGAAGAATAGTCATTGTCAAAACGCACAGTTGTTTCATTAATCTTAACAGGAGCTTTAGCCCAAGCAGATTTAAGAACCATCTCTTTATCAAAGATGATAGAAATCTAACTATAACTGATCTAGGATAGTTTTTGTTAGAGTTAGTATTAGCTATAGATCTATGTGCTCTTCGATACCAAAAGAGAATGCTTCTGGTAAATCTAAAGTTTTAGGGAGCCATGTTGTTAAAAAGAAGTAATATTGTTACCTTCAATATTTTCTGGCAGTCCAAAAATCCTAATGTTATTGCGCCTAGATCTATTTTCCAGGTCATCCAGCTTTGTTTGTAAATGTGTATTTTGTTTCAGCAGAAACTCAATGTTGATTTCCTCTTCTTGTATTCTATTTTCCATGTCATTCACAGCTTCTTCTATGCCTGTCATCTGGATCTTCTGTTGTTGCAGGTCCATATGTAACAAGTCTATTTGTTTTGTAGTTTTTCTATGAAAGTGTCTATTTTAGTATCCATTTTATCCATCTTAGCAGTAAGTTGCTGGACTATAATTATCAGAGACTGAAGTTCTTTCTTGATGCTGGAGTCTTGAGAATTTGTCTTACTGGAACTCATTTCAGACTGATAAACTGACAGGAAAATTTCCAAAGTAATTTCTGACAGGAATATTATTAAGATTTCCTTTCTTTTTTAGATATAGTTCAAGAACTATATAAAACAAACATATTTAGAAAGAAAATTACTTCAAAAATTAATTTTTTAAGTAATTAATTCCTGTCAATGTAATGAAATTGGTGGAGCTGAAGAAATCTGCTGCTATCCTGTGTTCATCCTTGGCCACGCCCCACCTTGGCATCATTCTGATGTAAGGGTATACAGAAAAAAGTAAGAGAGAAGAGAAGCTAAAACAGCAAAAAACACAAACATTTATTTTTCTTTTTTCTTTTCTTTTTTTTATAAAATAAACTGTAACTTAAATATATTGAGCAATGCTTCTTAAAATGTGAGGTCAGTGTCAGTAGGGAGGTCTTCACTTCTTTCAGGAGATGCCAAAGAAAGTTTGAAAATACTTTTTTGAAAATGTAGCTATTTAGTATTTTTCTTTTTTTCTTGGCCTTTTGTTTTTTTAATCAAGCTAAATGTGGACACATACTGATAAATTCATTTTTTGTGTAAATTAATTGTAAAAAATCTATTTATTAATTCTGTGTTTTTTTAACTATGCATGTTTGTGTGCATGCATGCATGCATGCATGTGTGTATGTTTGGTGTTTGGGTGAGAATGTTGGTCTACTTGTTTACAGACTGATATAAGATTTTTCTTTGCAATGGGAGGTCCAAACCCAAACTCAATTCTTTTGATAAAACAAAATATTAACAAGTTACATAGAATCAAACAAATTTGAAATTTTTTACAGAAGTATTAACAAAACCAATTAAATATATTACATTCAGTAGTTTTAACAAATAAACCTTTTGAAAAAACTTACTGAAACAAGGTCAAGAATTATTTTCCAAGGCAAAAAAATGAATCTTATGTTGGATGTCAGACCATTTATATGGTTTCCAAGAAACTCTAAAAACTACCCAAATGAAACAGATTTTATATCCAGTCAACATATCATACAGTATTTCAATATATATTTTTATTCTCTGTAATGAAAAAATATGCTTTATTGCATGATTTATTGTTAATTGAGTCAAATTTGGAAACATCACTCCTTTTTTAGAATTGTTGTATACTTATGTTATGATTTTCTATAACACCCAAATTACTTTTTTTATTTCTAAGAAGAAATCAAAAACTTTTCTGACTTTTTGAGTTTTGATATTCAGTTGTCTGTCATCTGCTCTTTCTTTTCATGAGGAAGGCTCACTCTGATACAGCTGTGATAGATCATGAGAACCTTTGATCTAGAGCATAACTATTAATGAAATACAGTGTTTAATAAGGTTATCTGAAACATTGGTCTAATGCAGTTTAATTTCCCAAACTCAGAATGAAATGCTATATGACATTAATCAGATATTTATGTTGTTTTGATAGTTGTTCTGCTTTTTTCAGGCAATCAGAAGAATCACTATCTTGTTCTTCACATCTATCGAGAGGATCTTATTTTGCTGAATTTTAACACTGCAGGAATATGTCCTCTTCAAAGCTCATCTCTGGAAAAGGAATAGAAAGAGGAATGTTCTATATACTAATCCTTTCTGCTGGTGAGTAGCTGAAAATGGGGAGACAGATGTTTTTTAGGCACTGAAAAGATTATCTAAGTGATGTGCTGATTACAAAATATTCTTGCAGCTGACCTGAAAGAGTGACATCTGTTTGTCAATATCAGAATTCCAAAATGAGGTTCTCATGGGGTTAGGCAGATCACTGTTGTCAAGGAAGCTTAAGAACTAACAATTCATCTATGTGCTCCTTACTCCATGTCTCAATTCCCCCTCCCTCCCTCCCTTGTTGACTGAAAAGGAGCATGGCTTGGCAATAAAGCATCCAGTGGTCTTCATTTTATTCAGAGGAAGGGAATCTGATGAGTTGTATCATCAATGTTGGAACAAAATATAAAAAAAGCCTTCACTTCTAGGATACACACACAGACACACACACACACATACACACATACACACATACACACACACACACACACACACACACACACACACACACACACATGAAAACACTGTCTTACCACATGTGCAAATCTGTAGGGATTTTTTCACTTTGACTAATGAATAATTACCTTTCAGGCATACAGTCCACTACATATGTTATGTCCTGCCTGCACTTATACCTGCTTCAGTAAGTTACCAGTTAGATTTTCACAATCTCCAAGTTCACTGTTAATGGAATGATCCTCTCCTCCCCTTTCCATAGATTTTCTTGAAGATCCAAACTCATGCTGTGATATCATGAAATGCTGAACTTTCACTCTGTACATCAGTATATGAGTTACCATAATACCATACTAACTGCAGCATTAGAAGACCTTCTTCCTTGTAAGACATATTATCAACTAAGTCTCATAGGTGGAGTGCATACTTTGAAAATCAACATATGAGATGAACTGAAATCACATAGCAAGCAAGCGGATGTTCTTGTAAAGATGCAGCTATCTTGACTACATATAATGCTTTGATCCTGTAGATAAAGTAATGCTGAAGCTTTTTGTAAAATTATGACAGTGGATCCACAAGGAAAAATGATCATTTAAATAAAAACAGGGTACCAGAAAACCTCCTATAATTTACACTTTTGCAAAAAAAAAATTACAGACTTTAACATCTAGAACAAACTGATAATAACATTAATTGTAAAAGAAAAATGCATAGCAAAACAACAAAAAGACTTTAACTTGTGATTTGTGACTGATGAAATACTTACAAAAGGGCATTTTGGCCATATCACTATAACTTCATTTCTCTGGTTAATGACCTAGCTCTGAAATGTCACTAAATTCCATTCATTTACAAGTGTAATGATCATGGCTCTTTTTTTAGAAAGGATCTGTATGGAAACAGCCTTCAGTTTGTCCAGAAAGTTTCCAAACCCTTCAATAGTAGAAAAGTTTGACCATCTTATTCAGTTGCTAACCAAGATCCTGTCCAATACTTGTGAATTAAAACATGACTTACAAGTTAAAGATGATGGCCAACCTAATGTGTATATTGGTGTTAAGAGCTAATCAGAACTGCTCACACTAGTGCTTCTCTGATCATCCAGTTTGTTGATTCCTGTGCCATGAGTACCAGTATCCATTTAACAATACAAGCCTTATACGTTAAAATAAAGATCATCAAAATAGGCAACAAAGAAATAAATTCAGATTGATAACATTGAAAGAAGGTACAAAGGGTAACAATGCAGTGGTATTTCTAGAAAATAATAAACACAAAAGCTCCATATGTGGTATCAGTGGTATTAAAAGTGTTAAAAGCAGCCAGAAAAAAATAGTAACTCCAAAACTAAAAAACACTTTAATGGGAAAAATTAAAATCACAAAATATATTACAAGGTTAAGCGCTTTCGTCTGATTTACTAAAACTTCCTCAGAACTATCTATAGTGTCAAAAACATTTCTTTAAATACTCCTGCTATTTTGTAATATACAAATCAACTTCCCATATTAAATTGTAATACACCAAGCTTTAGTGGTTATTGGTCTGGTATGTCCGTTCCAGGTCTGATTTCATTAAAATAGTCTTTATTCTGCCCTAGGATCACCCTGTCCTTTTTAGAAAGAGTCCATTGCCACTACGAAGCTGATCTCTGAGAAGAATGCCCACCAAAAAGCTAAATTTTTAGAGCTCTAAAGTAAACTATTAGAGATAAAATATTTTTTAAAAGTTAGGGAGGAGAAAGAATTTATGTTTGACTAATCAGTACTTGGAGCCAGGTAACAGTACAGCAAAACAAAAAAAAAACTAAACTTTTATTGGGGGGCTGCTTTATGAAAACAGTATTCCATCTCATTTTAAATTTCCAAGCACACAATCAGAGCTGGATCATGGTCATATGGGGCCCTACACAAGGTAATGGATCAGTCGCCCCCCACACAGCCATTCTGATGTCACATTACATATCTCTCTCCCCCCATTTCCATAAACACTGTTCAGAATTGTCAGTATGCATACTATTTTCTTCTTTCCTTTTGAACTGGAGATATATTTGTGGATTTAAATTTACTTATTCTTTGTTGTATGTTAATCCCACTAGGCTAATAGCCTCTTTCCAGAGGAGACCCTTGGTATTTATACTACTAGGGGAAAATTTGGCCAGGGCACTGGGGACATTTCTCCTACTCTTTCTGATAGTTCAGGTAGCTGTAAAAGATTTTACAGCACCTAACATTAATGGAGGCAAATGGGGCCACAGATTAACGTCAGTAAAAGGATGACACACTCAAGAGTGCAGCACCCCCATTTATACTGCACTGTAGTGTCAGCAATCAAGCTACGTGGTGTGGGAGTAGAACCCACACTCTACTGTACCAAAGGCAAGTATGCTACCTGTTGCACTACTGACACTGATTGCAAAGTTTGTAGTACAAACACTAATGACTATTTTGTAAACAAAACAGTTGCACATTGAAAACAAACTTAGCATGAGCAACAGTAAACTTCTCTTCCCTTGAAGCTCACATACATTGAAGATGCATTGAAACTGATGTTCTTTGTAAATCCATTGAAACACGCATTCATTGAAAATGCATTAAAACTCACATTCATTGAAAATACACCTGGCTGGTGGTAGATTACGTGTAGCATGGTCCTTGAGCTGTTTTCAAACCATGGGCCTCATGCACACATTTCAAGGACCATGCATAAATGTATGTGTTATTTGATTAATCGTCCTGATTCAATTGTATTTCTTGTTAAATACAGCAACATTTATTAGAGTGCATTTTAAATTTGTAGTTTTGAACATTTTTTCCATTAAGCTGTGTAACAAAATGTATGAGCCAATAAATGACAGAAGTACCCATTTGAGAACATATTATCCATGGTGGTGCAGCGGTAGCGTTGTTGCCTCACAGCAAGAGGTTTTCCCATTCGATTCTCGGCTGGAGTGTGGAGAGTGCCTTCTTTGTGGAGTCTGCATGTCCTCCCCGTGGTTGAGTCACATTCCAAAAGACATGCATGAATGGGCGTGCCTTCGTTGAAGGTTGGGCATTGAACTGGCAACTCAGCACCGTAAAAATCTACTGCCAATAATTAGCGGACCGGAGTTCCACTGTGGCGACCCCTAACTGGGAAAAGCCAAAAGACAAACAACAACAACCCATTTGAGGACATATCAACTTACTCTGATGACTAACTGTAACCAAAAGATTTGGTAGTTGGTACAGAGGATTAAGGCTCTTGCCTCCTGTAGACAAGGCATAGGGTTTGAACTTGAGCAAGTTAAATAACTAAGTAGTGCATTTACACACACACTTCACTCCTGCAAGTTCCCTGCAGCAGTCCAGTCAATAAGGTGCTGGTCTTTGATGTAAGAGTCATTCATAATGCTTCTTTGTACCCATCTGCTGCTCCAGTATTTTGGAAATCAAATTGCGTCCATTACTCTTACTCTTTGTGGTGTGTGTGTGTGTGTGTGTGTGTGTGTGTGTGTGTGTGTGTGTGTGTGTGTGTGTGTGTGTGTGTGTGTGCGTGCGTGCGTGCGTGTGTGTGTGCGTGTGTGTGTGCGTGGTGTGTGTGTGTGTATGTGTGTGTGTGTGTGTGTGTGTGTGCGCGCGTCTTAAAGTAGACTTGAGCAAATGCAACACTGAAAGAGAGAGAGTAAGATAAACAAATACAGAGAAATAAGAAAACTTAAACTTTTACTTTTTTTTTTTTAAATTAAATTAAGGTTGTGATCAACCCCCCAGCCAGTAGTCCCTAGGCCATTGCCTAGGTTACCTAGTGCTGGATCCGGCCCTGCACACTATTAATAAGATGGAATTTTCACAGCTACTTAGTACAAGTCCTGATGTAGCCATAACCGTTCTGCAGAAAACATCTTGCCAACTGTGTTAGCATAAATGGATAAAGCCCTGGCTAAGACAAAGGTAACCTGAATTCATTTAGTGGCTTGGGCACCTGTTGCAGCAGATACATGACACAGGTTTTCTTGGTCACTTTTCTCCAAGGAGAAGAGTGGATGACATGCTGCTGGGCATGCTAATTCTATAACTATGGTGAAGATCAGAGCTCAGTAACAGCATCTGGTCTATGTGTATAGGAAGTGTTAGGGATATGTTTCCACCTTAACCAGATAAGGTGGTGATGTTCTCAGACCATGCCAGATAAGGTCCCAAACCCCAAACCTTATACAACTAACTGAATCAAGCAACCAATATTATGATGACTGTCTATACTTAGTGCATGTAGCCAAACTTTGGAACTCTATACCACCTGATGTGAGAGGGGTACCAAACCACAGTGCGTTTCTCCACAAACTAAAAATATACCTAGAATCTAAATGGCACAGCACATATGCTTGGTAATGTTTTATGCTAACTTCTATGCCTTCACACTCTCATCTGTCTGTCTCATACTACCAGTAATTAATACCTTAGATAAACCTATGTATATTTATGCTTTGAGAACAACATATTAATGTATGAATGACCTCTGTGAGAATTCCTTGCACTGTCTATGTACTTGTTATAATCTGCTGTAATTCATGTTTCTTATAATGTCAACAAGATAATATTTCTATGTATAAAATGTATATAACTTGTTACTTCTGTCTGGGTCTGCTTCTGCTCAGATGGACTATGCCAGTAAATGAAATAAATAAATATGCTGGCATGTAGACTATAAGCCTGCTGTGAGTAGCCATGGTGTTTCCTTGGCTCAAGCAAGGCCCCCTGTACTACCTCATTTCAGCAGATGGGACCCTGACTAGCTGGGTTGCAACTTGTGCTAAGGACTGCATGCAGATTCAGGATGGGAGAGTGCAGAAAGGGGTTGCCACACTGCCACATAAAGGACTTCTATGGTTAAAGATAAAGTTGCAAAAAAGAAAAAAAGGAAAAAGAAAATATTACTGGCTGAGTGGGTTGATAATCTCATTGCCAGTTTATATGATCTGTAGGGCAACATGCTCTCAGACCCACTTACTAATAGATGAGTTGGTACATGATCTGGTAAATTAGATACAGTTATTACAAAATAGTCATTGCATACTCCAAAGACTGTGTATAGGTAGATATTGACAGCCCCTCTAGTAAACCATGGAAGCTACCAGGAACCGTTCTCAATTCTCCACATCTAGCGGATTCACTGCCCTGAGAGGAAAAAGGAAAAGTCTAACTCACTTTCTGAGAATTCAGTGGATATGAATTGCATATCCATGCCATCATGTCCCTCAAATGGTTGAATTCTCTCTCAAGGTAATTCCGGTACCAGTAAGAATTCCAAGATGATTTCAGGAAAACCTGGCAAAAAGTCTTCAACCAGGACTAATGTCTTTCTTCATTAATGGTCTGTCTCATATCTACAGGCATTGGTACCCCACCCTAGTGGCCCTCCCAGGAGTCAGCCTTTGGTTTTGAGATCTGGTACTACACCAAGAACATCACCCACAAATGTCAAGTCTTTATGAACACCTGCCTTCAACAGATCTGGCACATTTGATGGCCTGAAAAATATACCCTCCAGGAGCTCTGGTGAAAAGCAAAACAAGTGCCCCTCATAAATGTCATCAGATTCACAAAATGGGAATGGACTGGACAAACCTTGTGGAGATGACTAAACAGCTTTCTCCACCATGCTTTGAAATGGACCAGATTGTGACTCTTCCTGACCAAGCATCATATTATGCAGTACACTGTGTAAATATATGCTGGCGACTTTTCCTGACTATCCCTCAAATAATGCCGCATACTGTGTAAATGTATGCTGGTGACTCTTCCTTACTGTACCTCATATTATGCAGTACACTGTGTAAATGTACGTTGGCACACAGAAGGCAATAGATCCATTACCACAGAGACTCCTGCACCTAAGCAAGACTTCCCACAGTATGCACAATGGTCTAGGGGCATCATAAGCTGCTTTTGTGGATTACAGTCCAAACCATGGCATGGAACAGTTGACTTATTACATGGGGCAAACGCTTGACACAGAATGACAGTCTGAATATACAAAACAGAAAAGATGGTGACTTGTAGTAAAGGTCCTATGCTCCAGACAGAGGAAAGACGAATAAGTAAACAAATCTGACTAAACTAAGGTTGATATAAGTAAGTAAGTAGACTTTCGGCTTTTCCCGCTAAGGGGTTGGTCACAGCAGAACTCCAGTCCACTCATGATTGGCAGTAGATTTTTACGGTGCCGAGTTGCCAGCCCGATGCCCAGCCTTCAACGAAGGCACACCCATTCCCGCTCGCACCTAACTGCATGTCTTTAACGTCACTCGACCTCAGGGAGGATATGCAGACTCCACACAGAAGGTGCTCCAGCCGAGAATCAAATGGGAGAACCTCTTGCTGTAAGGCAACAACGCTAACTATATATATAGCATCTTCGTAAAACTGTAATTTTGTGTCTTAAGCAGTACTAACTAATCATAGCCTTCCTGTTTTCAGGCTTTAATGGGGATTCCTACTGAGTACTTAAACGTCTTTAACAAATAATTTTTCAAGTCATGTCTGATAAATGGTAATATCTTACAGACCATAAGCGTTGCAAGAAAACTTCAACAATCACAGTTATTCAAGAGTAGCACAACTTTACTGTGGTGTTTATTTCATAGGATCATAGGAGATTGCTAGGTTATCACCCCAGAGGTCATTTTAAGCCTAGCTGTTTCATCCCAATGTAATACCATGGAAATGCTAGTCAATACCCTAGACTGCATTACGTGATGAATGCATATGTCCAGGAGGGTTGTTGGTACTATCCCCATTAAGAATTTATGGTGATCCATCCACTCATCCAGGTTCTTTTTAAAAGTATCATAGAGATGCTCTGTTTCACATGAATTTGTACCCTGTTCCAAAGATGCTGCAGTCGCTGGGAGATAAATCTGGTCTAAATCACATTATCGAAATTCCAAAATGTTGAACACCATAAGCTTGACCTTGGAATCTCAAAATGTGATATACTCGAATGCTCAGAACAGCAAATTTTTTCCAAGGGAAAAAATTAGCTGTTCCGAGAATACAGACACACAGCACAAGCACACCAAATTACATAATCCACACATACACACTTCACAGAACCCTACACTAAACCATACATACACTACTAGCTATCCACTTACCTTAACTCAACCCTAACCCTAAGGTTCCTAACTAACGCACACTCACCTTACCCGCTCCCTAACCCTAAGGTCCCTAACTAACGCACACTCACCTTACCCGCTCCCTAACCCCAAGGTCCCTATCGCACACTCACCTTACTCGCTCCCTAACCCTAAGGTCCCTAACTATCGCACACTCACCTTACCCACTCCCTAACCCTAAGGTCCCTAACTATTGCACACTCACCTTACCCGCTCCCTATCCCTAAGGTCCCTAACTATCACACACTCACCTTACCTCGTTCCGTTTGCACACTTACCTTAACCCGGTCCGTCAACTTTGCACCACGGTCGAGGAAATAGCAAAGCCGCAGAAATGGCTCACTGAATACTTTCCCTAAGAAAATATTCGATGTTCTGCAGCTTCACTATTTCAAGCGTTTTCTGAATTGGGGTCGATATTATAACATTTGAAGTTTTAAGACTTCGATGTTATAATATAGACCCGATAAATCTGTCCCCCAGCATGGCCTATTTAAGTCACATGCCATATTTAAGTGTCTAGATTGGGTAGCCCTTATTGATATGCATCAAGTTCATTAGGTTTGGGTCTTGGATTCCTCTATAGGCCAGGCATAAGTCTCCCCTAAGAAGTCTGACACAGAATATAGTGGCAGGAACTATAGTCGGTCTGTGGAAGGCACATGCGGGAGCCCCTTGATCTTCTTTATTAAAAATCATTGAGGTCTCTCCAGTTGCTGGAGGTGCTTTGTGCGGTACATGCCGAACGGGGTATTATACTCAATTATGTACCAGATTAGTGCCGAGTACAGAGCGTTTATAACCTCTTTTGCTCTCGAGGCAATGCTTTTACTAATCAAGTGTGCTACATAAAAGCCTTCCTTACTACAGTAGACACATGGTGGTCAAAGTTAAAGTTGCAGTCAACTTGTGATCCTAGGTCCCTTACTACTTCATGGGTGGGTACTTAGGGTATTATTGTTGATTTGATAGTGTGAAGGGACATTGTGCCAAAGGGAATGATGATGCATTTCTTTGCATTCAGTTTGAGGCCATGACTAATACACCAGTGGTTGATCTGCATGATACACTCCTGGAGTATACTGACATCATTTGTGGATTTAATGACTGCATGTAGTTTCAAAACTTTTAGACTTAACCCTGATTTTATGTCTCATTTTGAACAGGGAGCTGTTATATTTCTTGCAGCAATGTAATAAAAATATTTACAAACTGTTACATTTCAATAGCCTTACCCATGAGAAACATAAAACAAGCAACAACAAGTTTCATCCAGTTGCAAGCTTTCCAATAATACCCTGCAAGTCACCTCTGCACATTTTGTTTTGGGCATATTTATGGAAATATTGAAACTTTTATTAGGCTTTAATAGTATTTGCAAACAATACTTAGTAGCTCTCAAAAAATAATAAATGGATGCCGAATATCAGCGGCAACCTTACTCATTTTCAAATGAGATCTCAGATACCATTACTACATCAAATATGGTTCCTCAATGAGTGCATAAATAAAAGTCTGAAGCAAACAATTGGAACTTATAAAGAAGTGGCTGGTTTCACTCTATATGCAAGTGTTATCATTATAATGATTCCACTACTACTGTCCATCTAGAGGGAACCTCCAGACCTGCTACAGCCACCCTGTCACAACCAGCAGACCAACATCATCCACTGAAGACAATGAGGCCAAGTGACAGTCTTCAGCAGCTGCACTGCACCCCAGACAACACTAAGCATTGTATATGGCAGTGCAAATGAATCTGCAGTATCTGATCCAGCTTTTTAGGTCCAACAGGAGCTCATAGTGATACTAATGTCATACAGAACAGACATGAGGCATGCAGTGTTAATTAAAGACTCTGCCAAGCAGTTCATGAGCTCATAGTGATACTACAGTGTCATACCGAACAAACATGAGCCATGCACTGTTAATTAGAGACTCTGCTGAGCAGTTCATGAGCTCATAGTGATACTGCAATGTCATATAGAACAAACATGAGACATGCACTAATTATAGACTCTGCTGAGTAGTTCAGGAGCTCATAGTGATACTGCAATATCATACAGAATAAACATGAGCCATGCACTGTTAATTAAAGACTCTGCTGAGCAGTTAATGAGCTCATAGTCATCAAGGTTCCTTTTGAAGAGGGCCAAAGAGGCGCTTTGCTTGACATGTATGGGCAGTCTATTCCAGAGTCTGGGGAGTCCCTGGGTCAGGAACCTATCTCTCCAGCATGTTTTGTTCATTGTGATGATAAGGTTTAGATCCCTGGAGCATGTGGCTCTGATGGATTGGAATTTCTTTAAGTGTAGCATGTCCAACAGCTCTGGGTTTGACATGGCCTTGTATGTTAAGCAGAGATCGCCTCTGAGTAGACGATATGCGACAGAGTATAGATGGAGTTTTTTTAGATGGTCAGCATAGGCATCTGCTTTAGGCCTGTAATTCTTTTAGTGAAGTATTTCTGCGGCCTTTCCAGTTGTTGCAGATGTTTTGAGAGGTACATACCAAACGGGCACTGTATTCTATAATGGGTCTAATGAGGGATGAGTACAGTGGGACAATGACCTCCTTTTTTTGGATGAAAAGCCCTTAGTGATGAGGTGTGCCACATAGAAGGATTTCCTGACTGTTGTGGCAATGTGGTTATCAAAGGTGAGACCACTGTCCACCTGTATCCCTAAGTCTCTTATCACACTTTCGGTGTTTAGTATACTGCCACCTATTTGGTAATTCGTGGGTACATGTTTTTTCCCAAAGGGGATAACTATACATTTCTTGGCATTGAGCTTGAGCCCATGGCTCTGGCACTAACCATCTGTTTCTGTAAGGCCCTTTTGTAAAATATCCACATCATTTGGGGATTCAATAATGGTTCCCAGTTTGCAGTCATCTGTGAACTTTATTAGCCAGAGTCCCTTAGTGTTGGTCTGTACTTCAGGGAAGTAGATGCCAAACAAGAGCAGTCCCAGGACTGAACCCTGAGGTACTCCACTTGTCACTTGTCTGGAGCTGAATTTGGAGTCAGCTACTTTTACAGTTTGGGTTCTGTCAGTAAGCTAGTTGGCAACCCATCGAGTGACGTAGGAATTAATGCCCAGTTTAGTTAGTTTATCTATGATTCCAGAGTGGGGGATTGTGTCAAAGGCCTTCACGAGGTCCAGATAGGCTGTGTGGACTGCCTTACCCTCATCCACAACTCTGGAGACTGATTCGAAGAAGGCAGTCAGGTTCAGGAGACAAGATCGGCCCTTCAGGAACCCAAACTGGGTGGAGTCCATTGTTTGAAGGTTGCCAATGTCTTTGTTTATAAGTTCCATGATAATACATTTCATGGTCTTGCAGATCAGGCTCGTCAGACTGATGAGGCAGTAGTTCCCAGGATCCAAGGTGGATCCCCCCTTGTGGAGTGAGATAACTGTAGCTCAGTGGGCATGAAGCCTGAGGTGAGGCTATGATTAAACATGACACTTAGGTGAGGTACCAGTTCATTTGATAGTTCATGTAGTACACAGCACGGGATGTCATCTGGTCTCATGGATGCTGTATTCTTTGTTTTGGAGAGTGCGTTTTTTACCTGTGTTGCCATTATTACCAGAATTTGGCAATCTTTCAGTATTGAGATAGGCCCTTTAGGGGGTTAGAGGGGCTGCAATTGGCACTGAATCGATCTGCTAGGATATTGGCAATATCCTTGGGATCAGTATATTTAATGCCATTTTGTTGTAGCTCAGAGCAGATCTGTGCATTGCCATTTAGATTCTTGACATAACTATAGAATGCCTTGTGGCTGTGTTTGGAATCTTTGGCAATTTTATTTTCATAACTAGCTTTGGAGGATTTTATGAGGGATCTCAGCTTCTTACTGAGGCTGGTAAGAAGGTTTTTTGCATCCTGGGATTTTCCTCTTTTCTGCAACAGTTTCTTATGTTTGTTGTAAAGTGTGTTTATGGCAGGGGCCCACCAGATTGGTTTCCTTTTTTTGGAGTAGAGTGCCTTGATTCTATTTGGGATGGCACAATTCATGCACGAGTTAATGTGCTCATAAAGTGCCTTAGTGTAGGATTCAGCAGTGGAACTTTCAGTTCCCATCTGCATGGGTGTCAAGAAGTTTGTCACTTTTGACTTGAGTAGCATGAAGTTGGCTTTGGAGAAGTTTTTTACGGAGGTTTCCTTACTGGCAGGGGGAGGGATGTGGATGTCAAGGGTGATTAGCTTATGGTCAGACCTGGCCAACAAGGGGGTGACCATAGGTGTGGAGCATCGACTTCCCATGTTGGTAATGACCAGGTCTAGGATATTGGAGCCCCTGGTGGGGCTATGGATTAGCTGATCCAGGGCATTGGAATTTATGAATTTCAAAAACCGTTGGGCAAAGGTGTTGGTACATGAGTAGTTTTCCCAGTTAATGGAAGGGTAGTTGAAATCACCCAGTATTAGGGTATTTGGTTGTTTCTTAATATTTTCCAGTATGTTTAGAAAGGTGTAGTGAGAAACTTGAGGCATGGTAGGGGATTTGTAGCAAGCTAAAATTTGGATTGCAGTCTTACCTAGTGTTAGTTGCACCTGGAGAATTTCAGACGCATTGTGTTGGGCAACTAGCCTGGTGGTGTGAATATCCTTGGTGAATATGGACCCTCCTCCACCTTTAGTGTTTCAGTCCTGGTTTGGTGGCCAAAAAGTGTGGTAAGAGTTGTAGCCTGGTATTGCAGGGGTGCTCTCAGGAGCCTTGAGCCAGGTCTCAGTTACTGCACAGATATCGATGTTCTCCATTTTTAGGTGTGCCTCGAGAGAGTGCATTTTGAGATTTAGACTTCTAGCATTGAGTAGCATTACCTTCAGATTTTGTATGTTTGTACCTGTTACAGTGGTGGTTTTGTCCTTTGAACTTTTCCTAAAAAGGCACTATAGGGGTGGCAAGAGCCTTAGCCAGTAACCTGAATCCCAGGGGCGACAGGTGCAGACCATCTCTGGCAAAGCATTGTGGTCTGTCGATCATGATGTGCCAGGCAGACAGATACTGGATCCCCTTTGAATGACACCAGAAGCTTAGCCAATTGTTGAAGTCAATCATTTTGTCCTTATACTGTGGTATCATTCTGGGCAAAGGCAGGATGCTACTCAGGGCTAGGGTCATACCTACCTGGGCCACATGATCTGAGAGCTCTTCCATGTCTCTTTTCATGTAGTCCAGGGAGGTACATCTCAAGTCATTCACTCCAACATGGACAATGACTGAGTCATATTTGTACTTGTTGTGGAGTGACTTGAGTGCATGCATTATCTGGTGGATCCTGACACCCAACAGGCAGCTGATTGTAATTTTCTCCTTGCTCAGCCTAATGAGTGGGACATCAGTGTGCCTGACTATACAGTCACCTATGAATAAAGTGTTGGGTACATTGTCTTGCCTTAGGGGCTGTTGCTGGGTGGCACACTGGTGTTATGAGCTATGTGACACTTCGGTTGTGACTGGTGTTTGTTTACATTTCAGCTTCAGAGGTCCTTGTTGCTTGGGCAGGTTACTGTTAAGGGCCTCCACATATGAGGGTTTAGTGTTGCTATATGCATGCACTGTTAAATAAAGACTCTGCTGAACAGTTCATGCTCAAGTCAAATGATGTATTAGACATCTCCATGTATATAATGCAGGAGAGAGGATGGTTTGGATCACATTCATCATTATTTGCACATCATCTGCGCAGATGCCAAAGCTGACATCACAAAATAGGTGAGAGGACCTGTAATCAGAGGCAGAGACTGGGGCCTTTTGGCAAGAAGTACTCTGTGTTACTCTGTGTTACAGACACAAGGGGTGGGTGGTACAACAGAACCCTGACTGGAGTTGCTGTCGCTATGAAACTGTGATCTTGTGTCACATGCTGGCCTGTAGAAGCAGTACTACAGGACTCCTTTGATAGGGACATTGTGCCACTGTGGGAATGGAACATGCATGGACTCTGGTGGGAGGGGGTCCTACCCCTGAAGGTTGTCACTCATTGAAGTTTACAAGTTGGGATGGTGAAGTGAGATACCACAGACTCACAAGAGCACTTTGTGTATGCTGTGATGATCTTCTGGAACAACCACCTCAGGTGCAAACACACCTCTGACTATGGACAGCACTACCAGAGAGAGCAGTGATGGTACCTCTTCAGCCCACCACACAGACTTGGATATGAAAGCCATTTGTCTCACCATAGTCCTCATGATACCTATCATGACATTGTCCCTAGACTCCATGGCTTCACTAAGACACTGGTGGTGATGGGTGACATACTTATGGAAGCCACACACTGCAACAATCATCTCCATGTTAGCATGATTAGCAGCAGACTGTATTCAGATGAAAGCTCTGCTCATCTGCACTGCACTCATATCAAGTGCTGGCTGTGGCATGTGATGATGCTGGGATCCCATGCCAGTCTTCCACATGATGTATATGCCTCCACTGGATTGAAGACACTCCTGTATATATATATATATTCATATATATATATATATATATATATATATATATATATATATCTATATATATATATATATATATCTATATATATATATATATATATATATATATATATATATATATATATATATATAGATATATAGATATATATATATATACATATATGTGTGTGTGTGTGTGTGTGTGTGTGTATATATATATATATATATATATATATATATATATACACATACAGTTTTTCTATGTAACTAGTCTGAGATGCTTTATTATTGCTTACTTTTCTGTATTTTTTTGTGAAAGGTTTTGTATTTCACCCAGGCTAAGGGAACACTATCCTGTTAAACAAATAAAAATAAATAAAACAGCCCTCCCCGATGGAGATGATAAGCATTCAGGCTGTACAGCCCATAACACAGGTGTGGATAAGGCCATAAGTTCACTTGAACATTGTAAGGAGTATGACCTAGGAAAATGGCAGGCAGTGCCTGTGTGTCATCTGAATGTGACACAGTTTGTACCTGGGCACCATCTTCACCACTTACAGTAGGTTGCCCTAGGAATACACAACAGTACAGATGTGGATTGGGACAGGAAAGCAGTAGATGCCATTGCTATTCTATGCAATAGACAATGGGTATGCCAAAGATAACCTAGACTACTTGTATGATAGGGACTGATATGCACATGTATACACCTAAGGTGATTGCCACACAGATATACAGGTGAAGGTGAGCTTTACTGACTACATAGTTTGTAGACAACAACGTAGCCATGTTGTAAAATATGACAGTGGGCTGCCACTGTTTAATTTGGGGGTTACACAGGGGAGAGCATAACAATTGTCTCCAGATCATTGGCTTGCACCATGCATGTATATGACAAGCAGGATGGTATAGGGATATGCAATCCTGTTAGTGGACTGTCTTTCCTCACCACAGTGTAGATATTCAACTACATGTTATTACCTATGGACTACATACAGGTGCACAATAAAGGAAACCATATTACAGATTAATATGCATGATTATACTCTGTTTCAAGCGCACATTGCAGCACCAGATTTATCAGTACTGCAGAATACCCTACAAGTTCTCAGCGTTGTGGCTTTTGTAAGCTGTTTTCTCTGCTGTAGGACACTTGCTGCAAAATGAAGTGCAGGTGGTGGTGTTGCTGCTGCTGCTGCTCCTTTTGTTTGTGCATTATGTGATTTTTTTATGATGACCATCCACTTAAAACATGAGTAAATAGTTTATAAGGCATGCTTTCATATAAGGTTTTGTTCCATGTATGTCTATGAATTGCTATACTTCACTGAAGCACATGGGTGGCATAACGCACTGATAGGATCCACAGAATGCCACTGATGTACAATAATACATCATACAGACACAGGCACAATGCCCTAGTAGCCTGATTGTGTCTTACAACACACTTCACTAGAGTGTTCGTTAGTCACCTGTTTAAATGCAGTAATATTGCTACAGCTTCCAATTTCAATAGGAAGGGTATTCCTTTCCCAATAATATTATCCAAAAATACTTAATCATGATGTTAGTTCTATTAAAAGATCTGAACAATTTCACTTGATCTGTTCCCCCAATTCTTAAGCTTAAACAATTTCAAAATATGTTATGTAATACCTTGCAAACTAGATCATATCACCACTTCTTAGTCTGTAATTTGCAGAAAATAATCCTAGTTTAGATAAACTGTCTTCAAAATCCAACCTCTCTACATCATGGATCATTTCAGTTGCTTTCTTTTAGGTAGTCTCCACTTAAATTTTGTTAACTTTTTTTTAAAGCGAACCATAGGCAATTTGCAGATTCAGTTTTTGTTTTGATACAATTCATGTAGATTGTCATTTGGCTGCCTTGATTTAATGTATTTTCTAAAGTAATTAATACCTTTATTACAATATTTAACTATGATATTTATATGATTATCAAAGCAGAGTTTTCATCAATGCATATTCTTAAGTCTTTAGAAACCTTGACCTTTTTGATAAATTTGTTCCCAAGTTTATATTCCATATGTGATTGGAAAAATTCATTTGTTTTATTTCATCATTGTTAATTTTCATGCTGTTCTCAAACATTGGTTGGTCTTTAGTAGTAATATATTTTCCTAATTTTAAATCACCAGCACAGAGAATAAAAATGCCCAATAATATGCTGATGTCTGTGATACATAGGCTACATAGATAAGGTCCCAAAATAGACCCCTGGAGCACCACTTATTCATATTCCATAACCATACCCTTGAATACATTATGTCTTATTTGCTACTTCTGTCTTTTAAACATTCTTCACTCCACTTCAGTAAGGATGTAGATAAACCTGTTTTGCATAATTTGCCTGCTGCTTGCCCATCTATGCATGTAGCTCTTTGTAGTTGTGCTAGACTGTGTTGCTTGTAAATCATAACTAACATTTCCAGCATAAATCCCGGGTTTAGGCTGCCACATTGTTTTCCTGGAAATTTTGCAGTTAAGTCTACTGATGACATTACCCCTCAGTGAGCACCTGCAAGATTATCATTTACCTGTTGCCCAGCCAATTCAACCTTCAGTTGCCGGGAACCCATCATCATCTATTTTGTAAGATGGATGCATGCATGGTATTACTTGCTAAGTTCAATTGCATCCCCAGAACCAGTGAGAAATGCAGGCACTGATATAATAAAATGCAGTTCTACCAACCTGAAGAGCTCCAGAAGTGGGAAGCAGTGGTTTAGGCAGGAAAGGCCTGAAAGCCATAGTTAAGTATTTATAACTGGTAACGTTTTTCAAAAGGTTATTTTAATGGTCATTCAGAATGGTGTTCCTAATAAAGGTTATTTACCCTGACAGATACCAATACATGCCAAGTATGGACTACTGTAGGGGGACAATAAATGTGATGTGCCTATCACTTTTCTTTCTGTCATGACACTGCTGTTCATTTGAGAGGCTGTGGACACCATGTCAGGCTTCTCCTATCTTGAAAGAACTTGCGGCGCTGTACATCAGCTGTGAAGATACAGGAACATTTCCAGGTCTCTGCTATCCTTCATGCACATGTGAGAGTATCATTTTTGCATTGCACATGCATTGTGTAGAGTTAAGCACTGTCTTTTTAAATTTTATATGGCATACATTTTTTTGGCACCAAAAAGTTTATATAATTGAGTTTTAAATTTGTGTTATTCGTTCTGATGAAGTCTGCTTAGTCAGATGAAAGTGCTTGACCATCAATTTATGTACTACATTTTGTAGTTAATAAAAAGTTATTGTTGCCTGTTCGAGTCGAGTTGCACCTGAGTTGCTTTTCACATTACGAAAACCCAAACAAAGATGGAGCCATAAATAGTCAGTGTGCAAGGTTTTAGCCCATGCCGTCTCAAACTATGTATTTTTTTTAGTGCCTTGTAGATGACTTTTACCAGAACCACTCCACAAAGGGGATCAAAAATTAGCAGCTTGAACATACATACTCATAGAAAATACACTACTTTTGGATAGAACCTTGAGTATCTGTGTGACTGAAATGTGTAAGTATATATCCAGAATATTAAGGCTAAACATTTAACACCAGCCCTACCTTTTGAGCACACACAAATGTCACCAACTACATATGCAGGTGTTCTAAAGACTATATTTCCAAAAGCCTCAGCTGTAGCTAAGAAGCTGTAAACTCAATAAAACCAGAATCTCAGCTCATACATGTAACACTTTACATAGACTTCCCACAGGCCACAGTAAGGCAAACATAAAGAGTCACCTTACTGTGGCAGTAGGGAGAGGAATAGCAGTGGTTCATAAAAGTAATTGCACTTATGAAGAACATGCTAAATATATGACTCACATGTATAATGAGTATGTCAGCATAATAAAATGACAAATGTATACATTTGTTTTGAATAAAATGGCAAGAAATAGGTTATCCAAAAGCATACCGATATTACTTTGCAAATGTAAGTTCATAGGGCAGAAAACATTTAAACATTCTAATAAATTGTTTAAAAACTATATTTATGATGCTTACCTACAGCATGCTGTTACTTGACAATTTTAGATATAAACGTACCCACACCACTTTATCTTACTGTAATGTTGGTCACTGCACTGGTCTAAATATTGTGGGTGGGGGCTGAAGCATAAATGCAGTGGCTCAAAAATCAATTCACTGGAGAAATATATATGAATTTTACTTCAGGTACAATGGCACATTAGTACTTGTATGTCCATCCCTATAGTATCACTTGCAAAATGATATTATATGTAGAATTTCAGACTGAGCCACTATATTACTGATTTTCCCTGATACACACATCTGTGTAAAGAGCAGGAAGATATGCAGATTTATTATGAAATAAGTCTAAATGCGGATTGTTGTAAGGATGTTATGAAATTATAATAGCAAATTAACACTTGGAAAGATGAGTGCCGTCTAAATTACATTCATAAAATATCACAGACATTAGCTTCAGCCCTCTGCATCCACAGTTTTCCACAGCCATTGATAATCATCCTGAAAAGGTTCACCTATTTAGACTGTGAAAGGGTTACTTAAAATTTCCACAAACAAAACCATCATGGTAGTTTATTTACACACATCCATCATCCATCCATCCATCCATCCATCCATCCACCCATTCATCCCCAACCCTGCATGTATACCTATATACACAAGATCACATTGTTCCTACCAAGGAAGATCAATGACTATTTAATTATGACAAAATAAGAGCAGAGGTCAGCCACTTTCTGTACCCACCAGTTATAGCCATTTTATTGACTACATGCAGCTATGATCTGTGACTGTGGTCAAATAAAAAAATGAGTACAGTAAATCATTTCAAGTTGCTTCACACAAGTATACACACACACACACACACACACACACACACACACACACACACACACACACACACACACAAAAGTCTTGCCAAGCCAGATTAAAGATCAAACAAAATAACCAGATGGTAGTCATTTTCATCACTAGATTGTTTCTATACTCATCAATTACAGCAACCTCAAATATCTGGCTGTAGTCAAAATAATAATGACCATGATAATATATTTCAGCTTGTTTCACACAAACAAAAAGTAGAATTGACAAGCCATAACCTTTGTTGATTTCTTTTATACTCTTTCACTCACCCCAAAAAATGGACATTCTCTATGACATCTGATGAAAAATGAAAGAAATTACAGTCATAGCATGCAGTCTATTTCAGCTGGTAGCTGTTAAACATATACAGGACAGAATAGTCTGAGCATATAAAAGCAAGCTGTTGAAAAAGGCATTCTATATTATGACAGTCAATGTCAAAGTCTGACTGCTTTCCTTCAGGAAGCTCTGCCAGTACAAAAGCAAATAAAACACTGTACTGCAACCTCAGTACTGCTCTCAGTGGTTCTATTCATATCAGTGCTAGCTCAGAATGACAGAAATGTCAATTTCAGCAGTGTTAGGCTTTTCAATTTTAAGCTGCATTTCACTGTAAGATTGAAATGCAATATCTTTGTTTTGCTAAGATATGCAGCTATGTGAGTGTAAACAACCCAATACCTCAATTGGAAAAAAGTGATAGTGAATAACCTTTCATGCCACATTTGTATTATTTAAAATCCTGTGTGTAGATGTACAGGAATCACTTTTAATTCAATTACTGTTATACAATCTTGGAAATTAGTGACCATAACTGTGCATCAGTAACTTGTACAACAGCCACAGAAAGCTTTTTAATATTGGTCTGATAATGACTAGCACAACCCATGGATTGTTGGCGCCCCTGAGGTAGGCAGGTCCTTAAGATGATGCCTAGGGAGCCTTCTGCTGGATTCTTCTCTGACTAGTCTGTACTGTATGTTTGTGCTGACTAATGCTTTGTTCATACATACTGACAGCCACCATGATATTGTAAGATATAAAAAGTGAATAAAAATATCAGAAATGTAAACTATGTTCTTTCTTTGCAAAATAAACTGTAACTTTAATATCTAGAATATAGTTTGTAATAAGATATAATACTTAATAAATAATGTCTGGAAAAATGCCTAATGTACATTAATGATGTCTTCTGAAACAAGTTCATAGGGTTGTAGGTTCATGCTAAACTTAATGGCCAGATGGATATAGAAAATCTTAGCCACTTTACCAGGGTATAATATAAATAAGCTAATTACCTTTGTTAAAAACTTCACTGACATACACCAGGCATACATTTATGATTACCCATCCAATCATCTAGACTGGTTTTGAAAATAGATAAGGAATCATTTTGTCTGATGTATAAGAGAAGCCCATTTCAGAAACAGGGCCTTCACTGAGTTAGAAACCTTTTACATCAGCAGATGTTATTAATCTTGCAGTGAAGGTTTAGGTCCTTGGAGTGAATGTTTATCAGACTGCTAGTTTTATGAATGTGGATGAGTTCAAAGAGAGTTACTCTAAATGCTAGACAGAGGGCATCCCTTAGGAGTCTACAAGAAACACAAGAGAGAAAAAGAGCCTTTAATCTGTCAGGATAACTTATGTTGCCTGACCCTGAGATCTTCTTAGTCAGGGATCTTTGTTTTTTCCCAGCTAGTCCAGGTGTTTTGAAAGATGTAGCCCAAATGAGCATTGTATTCAAGAGTGCATCTAATGATAAAAGAAGAATGTGGTACTAATACCTGTCTGGATTTGGATAAAATACCACAACAGATCAGCTGTGCAAGGTAAAAGCATGTTCTAATTATCCCTAAGATCTAATGATGAAAACAGAGTTTGTTAGCACCATAATATCCTGATCTCCAATGATTGTATCCATGTTCAATCAATGTGATAAACAGAGGGGGTGGGGTGGTAGTTTTACCAAAAGTAACTATTTTTTTCCATTTAGGGTACGACAGTGATTGATGCACTAGGTGTTTGGCCGATTCATGCTTTGCTGTTGAATAAGAGTGTCAGGTGGGGATTTTATTACTGGGCCCATTTTGTTGTCATCTCCAAGCTTTGTTAGCCACACACCCTCAATGCCTGTTTTGACTTAAAAAAGTACATTCCAAACAGTAGGAGACTCAGGACAGACACTGTAGGACACTGCTAGGGATGTCTTTAACATCAGGTGGTGCTGCACACTCTTGAAGTATAAATTCTATCAGTGAACTAATTTTGTGCTAAGCTGTGTATGTGTTAATGTTGAGACTGGAGACTTTGTCTACAATGTATGCATGAGGGATGACATTTAAAGCCTTGGTAAGGTCAAGGTAAGCAGTAAACGCAGTCAGACCTTCAATGAAGACTTCAGTGGCTATAAATGAAATCATCCAGGATAAGCAGACAAGACTAGCCTTTTTACGAATCCAAACTGGTTTGAGACCAGGGACTGGTGATTACCTACATCACTGTTTATTAATTCAGCAATTATTTATTCCATTACTTTGTAGATGATGCTCTTGCATCTAATAGGTCTGTAAATCATAGGAATATTCTAGGGGAACAGAACCAATCTGCTGTTTCCATACTTCCATTACATAACCAGAAGAAAGATTCATGTTGCATAGGTTTAGGATGGGTTGAACTACGTGGTACTTAAGCAGTAAGAAATATTATTAGGCTCAATGGAACTGATTTTATTTTGTTTTTTAAAAGAGTGATACTGGAACCGCTTAAATGGGAGGAGAATGAAGAGAACATCGAGATGGTTTAAGGGTACAAAATTAGAATTAAATTTATTTATAAGGATATTTGCTATGAATTTTGTGTTGAACCCATCAGAACTATATTTTCTACAAATATGGATGTTATTTCTAAGTTTCCCAATATGGCTGAAGAAGGCTTTCTGATTGTCTTTAGTAATGCTGTTGACTTTGAGTTCATAGCTGGCCTTGCATTTCATAGTGATATGTCTAAGAGCGCAGTTTGCCATTTTTAAATCATTCCTATATTGTGGGAGAGGAAATTTGTTATAAATCACCAAAAGTTTCTTCTTTCTGTTCAATGTTTGCAAGAGGGGGTTGTTATAAGTTGAGAAAATGTTCTTCTTTCTTTTATACTGTTTGTTAATATGGGACTTATACTGTATAGATGTATTCATGGATTGGGAATATGTCATATTGTACTGTATAGATGTATTCATGGATTGGGAATATGTCATATTGTACTGTATAGATGTATTCATGGATTGGGAATATGTCATATTGTACTGTATAGATGTATTCATGGATTGGGAATATTTCATATTGTACTGTATAGATGTATTCATGGATTGGGAATATGTCATATTGTACTGTATAGATGTATTCATGGATTGGGAATATGTCATATTGTACTGTATAGATGTATTCATGGATTGGGAATATGTCATATTGCATAACACATTTTAATTGAATGCTGTCCAGTAGAAGCAAAATACCCCAAAAGCACTTTTGGTGGTCTTTGCAATTGCACTTTTCACCCTATTGTGTGACCTAGGAGTTGGTGTATATATAAGTTAGAGGGTGGTGGTATCTTCTCACATGGGTAGTGCAGGAGGGCTTGCCTCCAGAAAAAAAAATGTTTTTTTTTTCTTTTGGCTTTTTTTATTGAACAGCATTAATTAAAATGCATTTGGTAGATCAACACAAATCCTATGATTTTCCTGCATTGTTTGTGGTGAATGGGAATGGCTTCTTCAATACAACTGTCTGTGAGGCAGTAAACATCTGAAGCATATGCTAGCATCAGGTATTCCGCACACAGGAGAACTATGCCACTTATGCTTATCTAGAATGTCACTGAATAATAGGTAATTGGTTTTAGTCTCACAATACAGAAGAATTATTTTGGTTTTTGATGTTTGCCCTAAGAGAGAATGCTACTCTCTGGTAGTTGGATTTAACCAAGAATGAGATGACATTAAGAGTGTTACAAGAGTAAGAAAGGCTGGTAAGAGCAAAGATTACTGCCCATAGTGGGAACAGGAACAATTTGATCAATGGAATTAGCATTGACAAAATCAACAAATTCCTGGGCATATTAACTGATAGTACTCTGTTTGTCAATTAATGAATTGGTAGCTAAAGTCATTCATAAGAAATGTATTTAGTTTGATGGACAGCTTTTCAGTCTGGTTATGTAATCTATGTCCTCTGATGGGGTCATAGAAGGGGATCTGTGGTTGGTAACAAAGTGGTATGGTAGGCAATTGTATTGATAGCATAGCAGCTTCAAGTTTGAGTTTAGTATATGATTTGCATTAAGGGAGTGGCACTCCTAGTAAATATGGATATGCCCTTATGGTTGTACATAGACTTAAATTCAAGATAGTTACAGAACCCAAGCAGAGAAGGAGTGCTGTTGTTATCCTGACATCATGTTTCTGCAACTATGCAAGCACAAATGTTGTCAGTGGAAAGGAAAGCCTGTAACTCAGATAGTTTATTGTTTAAATGTCTAACATTAAATCAAAACTATCCTGATATGGTACACATTTAAACTTGCTAGGTAGATATGTTAATAATTAATGTAATGGCTGAAAGCAATCGGAAAGAACTTGGTTCAGTGACAGATTTTATTTTCTTGGTGCCGATGGTAACTGCAACCATGAAATTTGGAAGGAAAATTGTGGCAAACTAGATAAAAATTTAATGAACAAAGACATCCAATTTTCAGCAAAGTTCTATATAGACAAAACTATGGTTTTCTCAGTAGCAACACTGACGTATGTGATTTTTCTGTAAGTAAGGCTATGCACAGGAAAATTAATTCTTTTGAAGTCTGATGTTCAAGAAAACTTTTGAAAATGTAATGGACTATGAGAAGATTGAACCAAGTCAATAGTTAAGGAACTAAACTCAGACTATTCACTAGAAGGACTGATAGTGAAACTAAAACTCAAATAGTTTGACCACATAATTTAAAACCAGGATTCACTAGAGAAGGCAGCGAAGGCAAAACAAGGGGGCAGCAGAGACTAATTTGGATGGACAGCATTACTGGAGTAATGAGTATAAATCTGCAAGAACATAAACACGCAGTTCTAAAGTTCTTCTTAAGGTCACGAAGAGTCAGATTTGAGTAAATAACTAGACCACAGTGACATCAACCGCCACAAGTTGAACTTTGCATAAAAGAAGGTAGTATGGGGAAAACAAAACTCTTAGCTATTGTTCAATAGCCATTTGTTGATAGGTACAGGCCATCCTAACAAAGGAGTCCTGTCTACCATCTGGTCCCAGGCAGATACATAATGCATCTTCTTAGAATGCTTCCAGTTCACAAGCTAATCACTGAAGGCAATTACACTTAAATAGATCTTAGGTAACAAAGGATGATTTATCAGTAGGTTGGTTTTGACAATAAATTTCTCTCTGTGGAAATTATGTTGCAAGCTGCGTTAATTGGATATATCTATGCACTGTACATTTTTCTAGAATACAGGTAGAGAGACTGTTGTTATAATAAGAGAACTGGCATCTAAATCAAACAGAAGTTTCCATTAATAAGCGTTCACTATCCCTCTCTAGCAGTCACCTAGAATTTCTTTTGGTAAGTAGGTGGTCTGGACTTTGTTAAAAAATGAATGTGTACTCTTGTTTCTTCGACTAAAGATTGGTCTCAGTGGCACAAGTTCTGTTTGGTTCTCCATATAGGCGATATATATGAATAAGTATTCCTGCCATGTAAAGAACAGTCTATCTTTACTCAAGGCAAGAAGTCAAGCTCCATCACTAAACACTACCTTACACACACAGTCCATGTTATGGAAAATCATGGATGAATTACAAATATTCTTTATTTGACTGCAAATCGAAGGGTTTGATGTGTCTGCTGGACTGTATCACCTGACTTATTAGTAGTGTAACGTAGAAGTATTACAACAGACCAGCCTGGTTACTTCTGCACCCATGAAGTACCTAAGGCACTGGACCCCAAGGAGTATATTTTTCTAAAATAAAAAAAGAACCAACTAGCATTAGACTGACTGATGTGACAGTAGATCCAGGTGATGGAGAAAAATAGAATAAAGATGAAGCCAGTTTCTAACCATCAGAACAAGACTTTCTGAAGGAGAGAATTGTGGTTTCCCTGTTTGTGTTTCTCTTATGTTATTAAGGTGTAAGTTTAATTTGTCAGCTAGCATTACATTTTCATAATTCATAACAAGGCTGTTTTCTAAATTTGATCAAAAAAGACAGAGTGGTGGGGGAGACTCATGTTTCACCTTTAAATGACATTAGTCATATACTAAGCCAAATATGGTAGCATATTAGCTAAATGATTTCCTTTAGTATAGACAAAGTCATAATTTTACTAGTTAAGATTACCTCCCTTCAAATTAGCATAGGATGTAGCCAGTTAGATATGCTCTACTACTGTCCTCTTAGAAGCCAACAGCTAGCTTTGTATTGAAGGTGATTTTTACAAGGATAGCTGTCATCCTGGAGGAAATGTAATAACCAAAGGAATGCCTTGGTCCTGATGCATGACCATTAGCATTTCACAACACTATCTTAACTTCAGTCATGTAGCCTTCTGAGTAATACTCAGCTAATTATGGCAGCAGCAGGAAATTCCATTATTTTACATGTTGCTTAAGATACTCAACAAATAAGCAGCTCTACTTCCTGGCCCATACTAGAAAAACTTCTGCCTTCTTCAGATCATGTATTTCCTCCTATTTACAAGATATGAGATAAGGACCACAGAAAAAGCTCACATCATCTTGCCAGTGCAGTTTGTTATTAGCAAGCAGTCAGCTTCAAGGAGTGCAACTGAGTATTTGAGATCAACAGGTTAAATACAACAAATATGGTGGCCGTGGTGGTGCAGCGGTTAGCGTTGCACCTCACAGCAAAAGGTTCCCTGGTTCGATTCTTGGCTGGGTGCCTTCTGTGCAGAGTCTGCATGTCCTCCCTGTGGGTTTCCTCCCACATCCCAAAGACATGCTGTAGGTGGATTGGACACTCTAAATTGGCCCTAGGTGTGAGTATGTGCATGTGTGTGTCTTCTGTGGAAGGTTGGGCACTGGGCTGGCAACCTGACACTGTAAAACTCCACTGCCAATCATGAGCGGACAGGTGATCAGCTGTGGTGACCCCTAAGTGGGAAAAGCTGAAAGAAGAAGGTTACAAACAGTAAAAACAGAAATAAAAAAACTCACTTATTTTAATCCAATACAAATAGCAGAACTTTGGAGAATAATCTCTTCTTCAATGTATACAAAACACAGTTCAAATACAGGGTTTTTAAATACAGCACATGATCCTATCGCCCAGTAAGACCACAGCTTGTTATACAGAAAACCTAAAGTTAAAAGACACAGCAGCACATATAAAAAGTACATTCAAAAGCAACTTTAAAAACACAACAGACACAGGCAGTCAATAGCAACATTCACTTTAGTTTTATTTGCTTTTGTTTTAATACAGTTTTCAAGCTAACTGAAGCATTTAATCCTGGTGCACTGTCAGCCTGTAGTTTTCAAATCTACCTGTATTCAGCTAGTTCAGTGACATCATTACCTCTTATGTTAAAAATATCCTTTGTATCACTCTAAATTTAAATGTATGGTCTATACCATTATCGTGAATCTGCTTAGCCAAGGATGTTCAGAAATTCTTTCCTTAAATTTTCTATTAGATTTACCTATATAGAAACTAGTGCATGTCATGTACACAACTAAATAAATCAGATTTTCTGTGTTGCAAGTAGCAAAGCAATTAAATTTATAAACATGCTTTGTTTTTGGATGCTCAAAAGTAACAGAAGGATCAATGGTTTTAAAAAACAGAATTATAGCATGGAACTGTACCTTTTCTTTTAATTCTAGTGGCTTGTTCCTTCTTTTCACGCATTTTCTTATAGCGTATTTTCTGTTTCAGGTTAGAGCATTTCTTAAGTAAAACTGGGAGATGCACTTATTATTTTACCCAATTCTGAAATAGCAGTTAGCATGTCCCAATTTTCCATATAATATCAGTAACACCACTAGTATTAACACTGTATTTCATGATGTACCTAAACTTAGTGTTGTTATTATGACTTTGGTTAGTCTGTGGATGTTCTGATGAAAAATATGGTTTGGTTGTGCCATCCTTTGATTAGTTACATAGTTAGATGCTTCATTCAAAATGCCTTCATCATAGCCTCTCATATGAAATTGTTGTCTTAACATATCCAACTGCTGGTTACATAATGATGCATCTGTAGTCAGTCTACTCACTCTCATATATTGGCTTTTAACTATCCCTTTAAAACATGACCAGGATGCATGCTGCAAGTTCAACTATGGAAAAATCTGCTAGCTTGAACTCCTTCCTATAGATATTCCTTGATATCATCCCATCAGTATTTTTAAGTGCTATATCCAAAAAACAAATCTCTGTTCTAGAATATTTCAACTTAAATTTCCAAGAATCAAATATATTCTTGTAGTTCAATTTCATCACCCTTCCAAACCAAAAAATATCGTCAACAAAGCATTTATAAAATATAATTTTATCAGTATAATTGTTTGTTGAACCAAATATATGCATACTTTTCCATTCATATAGGGTTATGTTAACATAAATCTTTGCTGTTGATGTACCCATACAATACCCAATACATGATGGTACAACTGCTCTCCAAACAGGAAAACATTACTTGTTAATACAACTTCAAAGACAACACAAATCATTTCTATTTTCCCATTTGTGAATGCTGTGTTCTTACTTAAATATTCCCTCACAGCCTGTTTGCCATATTCATTGTAGATGACAGTATATAATGAGTTGCCATTCATTGTTACAAAAATAAACTGAGCAGTCTCATTCACAGAATAAAGTTGTTTTAAAAAATCATTAGTATCACAAATATAACTTCGAAGATTTTTTTAACAAGAGTTTTAGTTGTTCTCCTAAGAAAATTGAAATGGGCTCAGTTACCCATCCCCCTCCTAGACACTATGGGTCACATTGGTGGGTGCAAGTGATCTTTATGTATTTTAGGTAACCCATATAGAATGGGAAGCACAGGATTAGCAACATATAAGAAGTTGAACAGTTCACTTGTGATACCATCATGTATCTGAAGCTCATAAATAACATAATTCTTCTTCTTTCGGCTTTTCCCGGTTAGGGGTCACCACAGTGGATCACCTGTCCACTCATGATTGGCACTGGAGTTTTACGGTGTGGAGTTGCCAGCCCGGCACCCAGCCTTCCACAGGAGGCACACACTCACACCTAGGGCCAATTTAGAGTGTCCAATCCACCTATAGCATGTCTTTGGGATGTGGGAGGAAACCCACACGACCACAGGGAGGACATGCAGACTCCACACAGAAGGCACCCCAGCTGAGAATCGAACCAGAGAACATCTTGCTAAGAGGTGGCAATGCTAACTGCTGCACCACCATGGCCACCCTCATAAATAATGTCATTAACCCTATGTATTATATTATTCTTATTACTCCTATTTAATAAATGAAAATTACTTGGAGCATTTAAAAATCCTTGCATAGACTGATTATATTTTTCGCTATTCATTGTAACTATGCACCCCCTTTGTCTGCCTGTTTAATCACAATACTATTATTAATTTGCAGTCGATTTAAAGAATCAAATTCTTCTTTTGACAAATTATAACTCTTATTATGCTTTGAATTATTAAAAAGTTCATACAGCTGTTTCTCATAAGTGTTATAGAATGCTGTAATTACAGGACAGCTAGCAGGAAGAAAAGAATGACTGAATATTTACATACTTGTTTTGTAGTGAAAGAATTTTGAAACATTAATTTAAGATTTAAATTCCTTGAAAACAGCTTAAGATCAGTAATAGCGTCCACAACAGAGTCTTTAGCTGTTGGTATAAACTGCAAGCTTCTTCTTAGCAGGGAAATATCAGTAGCAGAAAGTATGCTGCTAGATAAATTAACAATGTCAAAACTGTCTGTAAAATTGTTCATCTCTTCACTTTCGACCTGCTGCGAATATGCAGACCATTTGACCTGTTACAAGTGGTACAGTGAATTATTTTCTGTTTAAACTGTGAGCTTTGGTCAGCTAAGACCTGCATGCAATCAACTGAATGCATAAGTGAAGTTAAGTAAATTTTTATCTGCACTCTTTTCAAATAATACACGATTTAAATTAATTTGTTTGTGTTGCATTGAGCAATATCTAGCTGGAAGTTGTGACTCTGTTTTTTCAGTAGGTCCCCACCCACTCTCCCTGTTTTTGTTTTGGTGTTAATCTTGGTGGCTTTGAAACTGCTCGCCTCTCTTGTAAATTTGCACTTGTATACTCCTCCTGGGCCCATCTCATTTGCTCACAAAAAAAAAAAAAAAAAAAAAAAAAAAAATTATCTACTTTTACTGTATTTGTGTTTCTTCCTACTTTATTTTGCTTTTGCGTCATCTTAAAAGTACTCAATTATATTTATTACTGCTTGGTGTAACTCATTCTAAGCCTTTTAGTTTAAGCACTTGGGCTTCAGACCAGTTGTTTTACATTAAGAGGGTTCATGGTCTGCACTCTTGTGGGAGGAGAGGCTGGACTCTGCCCTTCTGAGCTGGGAATTTCTGGTTAAAGGCTTATAGTGCCTGCATATTTGAACTGCTTCTTACTGAAATTGGTACACCTTGTTTGCTGTAGCATAGACTAGATCCAGGCCTGCTGAATCTAGCTTTGTATGCTTGTTGTTTGTTTGCTTGTTATTTCCCTGAAACGCTAATTCCACCTAAAACGCGGCTTTTCAGTGCTTCTGTGGATCCCTAGTGATATCTGCATTGCTTACTGTACTTATTTCCTTGTTTCACTTGAAAGAAAGTTACTGTTTGTCGTTTTTGTATTTAAGTTACCTGGCACTTACTCACTAAAGCAATTATATAAGTCAGCACTAAAAAATTAAAAGCACTACACCCTCACAAACTCCCTTTGAGTACCTTGTTCCCCATTGGCCCTTTTTTTTCAATTATAAAGGAATTCCCAATACTATTCTAGCATGTCCAAAGGTCAGTTGTCAATCTCCTCTCCGGTCCAGCTGGTGAATCTGGGAATCTTGAGGCAATGTTACAACTGCCTCATGTACACAAACAACCCTCTCCTCCTCCCATCAAATTCCAACACATGTGAGAGATGCAACCATATAGCCAAACTGGAGGCTAAGCTCTCTCAACTCAGTACTGGCATAACCAGTCAGGAGGAGAAGGAAACCACACTCACTACAATTTTAGTCTCACATAGACCTACCACGACAGCAAATCAAACACATAAACACACAAAAACATACTCAGAGGCTCTAAATAAAAAACTGCCTAAGCAGCAGAGACCTCCAAAGCAGACACCCAAGTAACCGCTACCCCAAAACAAAACACGTGCAACACATAACTCACAAAGCCAGTGTGCCAAACAGTCACAGCCCTTAAGGCTAAACAACACACCTGATACACTTGTAATAGGTGACTCTATCGTCAGGCACACTGACATCCCACTCACCAGGCTGAACAAGGAGAAGGTCACGGTGAGCTGCCTGTCGGGCGCTAGGATCCGCCATATAACACAAGCACTCAGGTCACTCCAAGGCAAGTACAAATATGACTCAGTCATTGTCCATGCTGGTGTGAATGACCTGAGATGTACCTCCCTGGACTACATGAAAAGAGACATAGAGGAGCTCTCTGAGCATGTAGCCCAGGCCGGTATGACCCTGACCTTGAGTAGCATCTTACCCTCACCAAGAATGATGCCACAATATGCAGACAAGATGATTAATTTCAACAAGTGGCTTAAGTATTGGTGTAATTCAAAGGGGATCCAATTACTGTCAGCCTGGGATGACATGCTTGACAAGCCACGATGCTTCGCTAGGGACGGCTTGCACCTGTCACCCCTGGGCTTTTGGATATTGGCAAAGGCTCTTGCTACCCCCATAGTGCCTTTTTTAGGCAAGGCTCAAAAGACAAACCCACCTCCATAGGTATCACAAGGGATAAGAAACTAAGAGTAATGCTACTCAATGCCAGAAGTCTAAACCTCAAGATGCATGCACTCAAAACTCTCCTTAGCATGGAGAACATTGATATCTGTGCAGTAACAGAAACCTGGTTCAAGGCTCCTGAGAGCACCTCAGCACTACCAGGTTATACCTCATACCATGCTTTTCGGCCCCAAAACTTGGACCGAACCACAAAAGGAGGGGGATTATCAATATTCATCAAAGATACCCACACCTCCAGGTTGGTGGCACAGCACGAAGCATCAGAGACTATCCATGTGCAACTAACAGTGGGTAAAACTGCCTTCCAGTTTATAGCCTACTACAGACCACCATCCCAAACCCAGGAACCCCATTCAGCCTTCCTGAGAACACTGGAAACACCATTATATTGGGCGACTTCAACTACCCAATCATAGACTGGGAGCATTACTCTAGCTCCAACACCCTAGCCCAAAGGTTCCTAGAATTTATAAACTCAAATTCTATGGAACAACTTGTTACCACTCCCACAAGAGGGGAAAACATACTGGACCTGATCATCACCAACATGGGGACTCTATGCTCCAGACCAGAAGTGTATCCCTCACTGGTAAGATCAGACCATAAACTAATCTCACTGGATATTCACATCCCGACCCCACCCCCTGCCCAGAAAACCACAGTGAAAAACTTCTCTAAAGCAAGTTTCACACTCCTCAAAACCGAGGTGGAATCCTTCAAAGCCCCCGGGCCTGTGGAAAATACGGCCCAGACCGCAGAATCCTTTATAAACGCATTCTATGAACACCTTCAGGAATGTATGAATAATGCAATCCCAAATAAAACCAAGACCCAATCCTCCAAAGGCAGACGTCCTGTCTGGTGGACCCAAGCCATAAACAAACTATACAATAGAAGGAGGAAGCTACTACATGATAGAGCAAAATCCCAAAAAGGGAAGGCATCTCTGATCAGTATTAGCAAAAAACTATGGGCACTCATAAAATCGTCTAAGGCCAGCTTTGAGAGAAAAATTGCACAGGACACTAAGGATAATCACAAGGCTTTCTTTAGTTATGTTAGGAACCTGGGTGGGAATTCCCAGATATGCTCAGAATTAGTCCAAAATGACAAAAAATACACTGAACCCACAGACATTGCCAACATCCTTGCTGACAGGTTCAGCCCAAACTCCTCCCCCCCCCACCAAAAGGGCAAATATCTATCCCAGCAGAGTGCTGCCCCTCTGACATCTCAGATGCTCAGGTAAGAGCCCTCCTCTCCAAAGCAAAAAACACAGCATCAATGGGACCAGATGGTGTCCCAGGCTGCGTCCTACATGAACTCCAAGAAGAGCTAAACCCAAACATAAAACTACTGTTCAGTCTCAGCCTTACTACAGGATATGTACCCAAAGAGTGGCGTACAGCAACAGTGGTCCCTCTCCACAAAGGTGGTGCCTCAACGGATCCTGGAAACTATCGCCCCATATGCCTGACTAGCTTGGTCTGCAAAGCTATGGAAAGGATCATCATGGACCTCATAAATAAAGATATTGGGGACCTACAGACACTGGATCCTACCAAGTTTGGCTTTGTTAAGGGCAGATCCTGCCTCTTAAACCTGGTTGATTTCTTTGAAACAGTCACCAAGGCCATTGACGAGGGGAAAGTGGTCCACACAGCCTACCTGGACCTCACAAAAGCCTTCGATACAATACCCCACTCAGGCATTATAGATAAGCTCACCAGCTTAAATATAAACCCCTATGTCACTAGATGGGTTGCAAACTGGCTCAAGGACAGAACCCACATGGTTAGAATTGCTGGAGCCATGTCAGACTCCAAACCAGTTACAAGTGACGTCCCACAAGGCTCAGTCCTGGGACCTCTCTTGTTCGGTATATATTTCTTGGAGGTACAGGCTAACACAGAAGGACTGTGGCTGACCAAGTTCGCAGATGACTGCAAACTGGGCGCCATAATCGACTCTCCAGCTGACACAAGCATCCTCCAAAAGGCCTCATAGAAACAGACAACTGGTGCCAGAGCCATGGCCTCAAGCTAAACGCCAAAAAGTGTATAGTCATCCCCTTTGGCAAAAACAAAGTGCCCACAAATTACCACATAGGTAGTAATCCATTAAGTATGGAAGAAGTAATTAGGGACCTGGGGACCCAAGTTGATAGCAATCTCTCATTTGACACCCACATGGCCAAAGTGGTTAGAAAAACATTTTATATAGCCCACTTAATCATGAAGGGATTCACATCTAGATCAGGGGAGGTCATCGTGCCTCTTTACTCATCCCTCATCAGGCCCATAATTGAGTACAATACCCCTTTTGGGATGTACCTTACCAGACACCTGCAGCAACTGGAAAGACCCCAAAAGTACCTCACCAAGAGGATCAAAGGGCTCAAACAGATGCCATATGCTGCCCGGTTAAAGAAACTCCAGCTCTCCTCAGTGGCATACCGCCTGCTCAGAGGCGATCTGTGCCTGACATATAAAGCCATGTCCAACCCGGAATTAATGGACATGCTGCACCTCAGAAAATCCCATCGAGCTACGCGCTCGAGAGACTTGAACCTCAGCACTGAAATAAATAGGACATGCTGGAGGGACAGATTCATAACCCAGAGGCTCCCTTCACTCTGGAATAAAATCCCAGTCCAGGTTAGGCAGAGTCCCTCATTGACTCTCTTCAAGAGGAATCTTTATGAGTGGATGGGAGATCGTAGGTTTACCCCGGGTATCACTTCTGTGTCACTGTTAGACAGAGGCACAGTATACTAACCTCGAAAAAGGGCATAGCAAAATTTATTTAAAATGGGTGGCGAAAGCCAAGCACACTCTGGCTAGGCTTATAAATGCCCTAGGGCAGATAGCCTAGTATGAACCTATGAACCTATGAACATATGTCTCCTCTTCCTTTTTGATTTGCATTTCTTCCCCATGATAGGTCTCTTGTTCCTAGCTCTACTCTCTCTGGGAGGATTCAGCTTCACAGACATCAGAATCTGATGAAAATCCTCCTCGTGGGAAACTGCATTATTAGATGTATATGGTACTGTAAACGTAGTAACATTATTACAGTTAGTGGTGGTATGTGCAGATATGTCCCTTCCTAGCGAGATACTTTATACACCATCATCAAAACATTTTAATTTGCAAATGAACTAGATGCACCACCTCTCAATGCAGAGGCAGTCATTGGTAAAGTAAGTTATTAGCAAGAACACATTTATGTCTTCCTCACATTCTTTAAATAGCTTAACCATAATGTTATTATTAGTGACCAAGCCCCAAAAATGCTGAAAATATTAATAGAAAAAGGAGCAAAAAGAATTTTCATTTTTATGTTATTAAGCTGAGATAGTAGGCAGATTCAAGAGGATTTCGTGGAATGTCCTGGAGTTACAAAACTGAATAAGAACACAACAATAATGTACAAGTAAGTTTATGCAGTTAACAATAACAACAACAGGAATAATAGTTATAATAAATTAGGGTAAATAAATCAATTAGTCTGACTCCCTGGTGCAGAGTGATGGAGTTCTAACTACAACCCAGACAACTGGGTTCAGTTAACAGTCTAGAGGAGCTAGGCCAGGATGAAGAAGATTGAAGGGGTATGGGCCACGTGCCTCATCTCCAGGAAAACGGATGGCTGGTGCTCAGCAAGCACATGGGTTGGTGCGATTTCTCCACTGGAGACTGAGGAACCCCCCCCCCCCATGCTTGAGGGTGGGAGGGCAGGGCTGCAACTGACAGTGTCTCTCGAGAAAATGATGGACAAGCACATGGATAGTCGATTGGATGCCCCCTCCATTGAAAGTGCGCAGGGGACAAAGGTCTTAAGACAAAAATTACAGAGCTAGACACAAATGTTCAAAACACCAAAAAGGGTAAAAATGAAACTTCAAGCTTTTATTGCAGGTGAGTAAGCCTCTCACATCCCTAGGACTTATATCAGTCACACAAACATGAAGAAGGGAGTTATCTCTCTCAACTCACTGCCTGTCCACACTTTGAAACAACAGCAGCAGCAACAATTTCCCATGGAATGCTGTGATGGGCATTCTGTTCCCTGGCATCTTGTGATGTGGGAACTTGATTCTTGGGGAATCTAATCTCAGCCGGCTCTGGATATATCTAATGGACCAGGCTATCATAATGAACTAACATCTAGAGTCATGAAGTTCCGCAAAAGACTGTAGAATCAGAGTTTAGATCAAAGGTGGAAAGGCTAGATGAGACAAAGAAAACGGAATGAAAATGTTAGCAAAATTATGTTTAAAGTTTATCAGTGATCATTTTATGCATCTCTGTTTTGCACTGGGCTCCATTTCTACCTATCTTCTCAATGCTGAGGTTAACATTTATTTTAAAAAGGGAAGACTATCTGCTATGCCTTTGAACATTTTATTTTCTCATTTGCAAAATTTTCCTGTGTGGCTACACAAACAAATGATGCCGATAAAGTCATCAGGCACTTATTTACATATAACAGCAAAGCAGTATAGGAAATCAGAACAAGTTTCTTTTTAGAAATACAGAAACTTACGTTGTGATTTTAATACAGTATCATCATATATGTTGATTTTCATCAGTTCTGTGGTGCAAATGGGTTAAGCCCTATGAGTTACTCAAACAACCCTGGTTTGATTAATAGATCTGGCACTGGAGAAGCCAAAAACAGGGGGCATAGGAATGATGATATATCACCTGCTGACACCTTCCCTGTAGGAGGGCAGTAAGTGTTGAGGACACAGAAATCATGAGCATCAGTAGTGATGGCAGAGGCTGTGATGGGAACAATGTAGGTGAAGAGACAAATAAAGAACACATCATCACATAGCTGGGGGCATTTCCCCTCACAACACCACTGCAGGCCCAGTCAGTGATGTATACCCAGCATATCATAGAGAGATATACGGCTTAAGTGGAACCCCCCAGCTGACTGTAATATGATGGGCCTAATATCTTTAATCCCCACCACAGCTAGGGGGCATTGATTGCCTGATGGCTGATAGGTCTCCCCTTCAGAAAGAATAAGATCCCTGTAGATAAGAGATATGACCGAAGAGATATGATGCAGGACATCCACAAGATGTTGTGGTCCTGGAGACAGAAGGAGTTATGAAGGAAGCTCATGATCTGAAGTCAGCAGTAGCTGGCCAAAAAGTTAATTTTCAAAGGAGGGTGATTCACCTTCAGCACATAGCTGACAACATGCCTTTATTTATTTGCTTATTTAGTTATTGTTATTTGTTTACCTGGTAAGTGAACTGGTCTGTTGACTCTTTCCAGGCATGACTCACGTTCACAGAGCAGCAACATACGCTTTATACACGATGAAAATATAGTTAGTATAAAGTCAGAAAAATTATAGATATCATGTACTGTACTTAACAAAGAAATGTGGGTAAATGCCTAGAAAAGCATTTTATATAAAGTTTATGTAGAATGCAAGCAGTGAAATTACACAAGATAAAAGTAATCTGAGTGAAATGCTATTTACAAATGTACAGAAATGAGTAGGACACATTAACAAATTAGAGATAAAATGTTTTGTTATAGTCAAAAAGTAATGCACAAACTTCAGTTCGATTAACCATTGTCAGGAAGGCATATATACACAAGGATTCATTAAGGAAATATTACTTGAGTGAAGATTTAAAAGCCTTTAAGGTTTGTAGGTTTTGAACATCATTGGGCAGGTGATTCCAAATAGATGGACCCAGCTTGGAGAAGGCTCATTCTCACACATCAGGGTTGCGTCAGTGTGAGGTTTTCATTTTGACTGCTACTAACAGAATAGTTTTGACCTCAAATTATATTTTTTTAGTTTTTATTCTTAAATGGGGACAGCATCCTACTTTTAATATTTTGAAGAGCAGTTATACTTAGATGAAAGGTGGCCCTTCCATAAAGTAAATCTGTTTATTCAATTAATGCAAAAATATAGTAGACACTATACTAATTTACTCAGTGAAGTATATTGGGTTCAACCTTTAATGACATCACAGCAGGAGGCTATAACTGCAACAAAAATGTAAAGGGACCATCCTTATGCAACCCTTTTTTCTGTTATATCTGTAAAACAGTTTTGTATATCACAAAAGAGTTATTCCCAGTTTGCTGTTTAGGCCTTCACTGTGCTTTAATGAAAACTAACCTCATTTAGCCCATTCCATCAAACTGGATTGATTAGAGGATTTGTTTTAAGTTACTCTGCAGTGGTGCGCACTTGGTATAGTTTATTATAGTCTGTAATAGTTAAGGGAGTGGCATGGTGGGTGAGTGTAGCTTGCCCCTGACTTTACCTAGAGTATTTTCATTTCTGTTTAACAGAATAGGAATAAGGAATGTTTTTTCAATGTCATAGAATCACAGACATATATTATATTACGTTATTATTATCTGTTCAAAAAATCCATCAATGCAGTTTGGTTTGTTTTAAAGAAGTGAAAGTGGCATTGTAGTTGAAATTATTTCCATGAAATGCTGCTTCCATTGTGTGTGAACTGGAAGCAAAGTATAATGTATATAAGAATTTCCATGCACATGAACTGTGCTAGGTCATGTATGTTGAGAATTTCCTTTTTTGAGGAGGCATCTTCTACACTTGGGAATGGGATCTAAAAAAAGTGGTTAATACCGTTCCTTGTATTAGTAATATTTAGAGCTTATACAATCATATAATTAATACTTACATTATACACTCAGTGAATGACTGGATGAAAGGTAAAGCACAAAGGGTGAGATTTTGTATTACCCTCTTTAATTGAGCATGTGTTATAATCGGGTTTCACAGGTATCCTTCTTGAGCTGTCTTATGTTTGAATGTTCAATTCTTATCTGATAGCTTATCCTGCCAGGAAGTGCCTCAAAGCCATAAAGGAGGCCATGTGCTTCTCATATATGTTTTTTTAAATTACTTAAATCATGTACTCTTTTTGACCCTATAAGGCTTCTCCAACATTATCCACTCTTTCTGTGAAATAATAATTCCCTGTAACCCCCTGAATTTCCCAACTTTTTGCATAAACTTATTATAATGCATCTCAGTTTTTAATATGGTATCCTTTGGGACTATATGGATTCCTCAGTATATGTATAAACCCTGCCATCACACCCTATCTTCTTTCTTGAGGGCTTTATATATGCTGAACACTTAATTAGGCTCTACATGTATGGCTTCTGATGCAGACATATAACATTGTTTGCCACCCTCTGAATTGTCTCTGTCCTGTGTTATTATGATGATGAGTTCTACTGACCTGCATACCGTTCTCCTATTAAAAGCATTTCACTGAATGCTGAAAAGGACCAGTTCTGACCTGTGTGCAACCCACAAAGGCTATCATCCTTTCATATGAGTCAATTATTTCTAGTCTAATCTTCTGTGACCTTTAAGCTAGCCAATAGTTTTCCAATACTGCTATCATATAACCCATTCCAAACCTGTCTAATTTGTTAAATTTGTTCACTAGCATCATGTAAAATGCCTTGTTGGAATCTATTTGAAAAAATGAAACAGTATCAACCAGGAGAACTAAAAAGATGCTGTAAAGTCATCAAATACTAGACAAAGCAAAAAATGTCAGCTGTCAGTGGTGAAAAGACTTTAAAATCTGGTACTGCTTGTCCCTTCAATGGGCCTTCATCAAGTTACTCTTCACAAAAGGAAAATATGCAGTTATAACAAAAATAAGAACACTTTACAGAAATAATCCACTTATATGTCACCTGGTAACTGGTTTGTATGGTCACATAAAGGTTTCTAAACGAAAGCAGTTATTTAACCCTGCCTCTGTTAGTGCATCCAGAAATGTTTTTGTTTCACCTGTATGATTCCAATATTACTTTTATCTCTTGGACAATCTTATTTTTTTAATACCAGCAAACTTATATTGTCAAGCTCATTACATGTAGTACTTTCTTCCAAGTGAATATCAAATGGATTTCTGTAACATTTACCTTAATTTAAGATGTTATCCATGAGGTAAACCTTTAACTTCCTAAAACATTCCCAATATAGAAAGCTGAACCTCTGCATTCAGCAATGTTGGTTACAACCTCAGAGCTGCATTTTCCTAGATCATTTATAGTCCATCTTCTTTTTCTGTACGTGGTCTGTGGGTCCTCCTGGCTTCCCAGTTCCATGTCTGACTCTTTGCAGCCTCTCCAAATGCCACAGTATTCCACAGTCATCTTACCCACTGAAATAATAGTTTCTCAGAAAAGGACAATATAATGCCCCCACCTCACCATTGCTTCCCAGCAGGCCAGTAAATGTAAAGCTTGATTTCTCTGCCTTCTATGTTCTGCATCATGCAGCTTCTATTATAAGATGTCTACCTGCCTCTGCAGCTCAACATTGGTGCGGTAATGGTCCCACGTGAGAACACTGTTCAGCTTATGAAACTGCCCCACATTTACCACAACTACCCATGCTGTCATTCTGTCAGTCATTTTGGTCTGCACTTTACTTCTCAGTGCTGCAATATCTGTGATCAGGCTCCATAATAAGGCAAATATGTGCATTACCTTCTATAGTTACAGCTATCTCCTGAGAAAACACATCCTATTGATGCATTTCCTCTTCTCTTATCACCCAGTCACACCTCCAAAATACTCCAAGAGGAAAAGTACGCATACAACTTGAAACATTGCTGAGCCTTACAAAAAAGCTAGTGCTATGATTTCCTTTGCACTAATGGCTCTATAAATGCACAGTATTTCTGTGTATAAAGAGCAATACAAAATATCTTCTAGGATGCATTACTTTTCAAAGATATTACAAACTTTGGAAAGGTTTTTAAGCAATACACATAAAAAGAGTAGGGATCTTTAAACAGAACTACAGTTGATATAAAAAGTGTATACACCCCTGTTAAAATGCCAGGTTTTTGTAATATAATAAAATGAGACCACAATAAATCATTTAAAAACTTTTCCCACCTTTAATGTAACATATAACCTGTACAATTCAACTGAAAAACAAGTCTGTTAGGGGAAAAATATAAACAATAAAAAATGTACAATAAGCTGGTTGTATAAGTATGCACACCCTTAAATTAATACTTTGTTAAAGCACCTTTTCTTTAATTACAGCATTCAGTCTTCTTGGGCACACACCTGGGCATCAATTAAAGAGACACTGATTAACCCCAAATAAAGTTCAGCTGTCCTAGTAGGATTTTCCTGACATTTACTGAGTTGCCTGCTACAGCAAAAGCCATGGTTCACAGAGAGCTTACAAAGCATCAAAGGGATCTCATTGTTGAAAGGTATCAGTCAGTAGAAGGGTACAAAACAATTTCCACAGCATTGGATATACCATGGAACACAGTGAAGACAGTCATCAAAAAGTGGAGAAAATATGGGACAACAGTGACGTTGCAAAGAACTGGACGTCCCTCCAAAATTGATGAAAAGACAAGACAAAAACTGGTCAGGGAGGCTGCCTTCAGCAACACTGAAGGAGCTGTAGGAATTTCTGGCAAGTACTGGTTGTGTACTACATGTGACAACAATCTCCCGTATTCTCCATATGTGTGGCCTATAGGGTAGGGTTGCAAGATGAAAGCCTTTGCTTACAGAGAAAAACATCCAGGCCTGGCTAAAATTTGCAAAACAATACATTAAGTCTCCCAAAAGCATGTGGGAAAATGTGTTATGGTCTGATGAGACCAAGGTTGAACTTTTTGGCCACAATTCCAAAAGGTATGTTTGGTGCAAAAACAACACTTTGCATCACCAAACGAACACCATCCCCACGGTGAAGCATGGTGGTGGCAGTATCATGCTTTGGGGTTGCTTTTCTTCAGCTGAAACTGGGGCTTTATTCAAGGTGGAGCGAATTATGAACAGCTCCAAATACGATTCACTTTTGGCCCAAAACCTTCAGGTATCTACTAGAAAGCTGAAAATGAAGAGAGATTTCACCTTTCAACACAAGATTAACCCCAAGCATACATCCAAATCAACAAAAGAATGGCTTCACCAGAAGAAAATTAAAATTTTGGAATGGCCCAGCCAGAGCCCAGACCTAAATCCAATAGAAAATTTGTGGGGTGACTTGAAGAGGGCTGTGCACAAGAGATGACCTTGCAATCTGACAGATTTGGAATCCTTTTGCAAGGAAGAGTGAGCAAATATTGCCAGGTCAAGATGTGCCATGCTGATAGACTCCTACCCAAGAAGACTGAATGCTGTAATTAAATCAAAAGGTGCTTCAACAAAGTATTACTTTAAGGGTGTGCACACTTATGCAACCAGCTTATTGTACATTTTTTTTTATTTTTTATATTTTTCCCCTAACAGATTTGTTTGTTTTTCAATTGAATTGTACAGGTTATAGGTCACATTAAAGGTGGGAAAAGTTTTGAAATTAATTATTGTGGTCTCATTTTATTATATCACAAAACCTGGCAGTTTAACAGAGGTGTGTACACTTTTTATGTCCACTGTATATTATACTAACTGATAGTATAAACTCATAAAAATGATTTACATCTATTACATCAGATTTATGTTTGCTGTAAATGCACTACATAGTTAGAGATAAACATTCTTCTTTGGGGATTAACAAAACAGATTACACATTAAAACTCAAACCCCAACCTGTCCGACATACTGAACTTTGAAATGCATCCCTTGTAGACAACACTGGCTTGAGGGAATATATATAAAAATATTATTTTTAGAGGAAGGGAGCATTATATGTCCCTCCACTGTGGTGGGAACTACATGCAGGATTTTACACTGTAGGTTGGTCATTTAGTGCAAATAAGAGACATGGGAAACCATACAAAGAAATATCACATTAGCAGGTCATTACCATATCTCTGAGTCAAATACAACAATGTGAGACCTGACCTCACAAGTGTTCTCCCTACCAGCCCATGCATTGCAGCAACATAGGCACCACCCACATGTATATATGCGGGGGCACACACACACACACACACACACACACACACACACACACACACACACACACACACACACACACACACACACACACACACACACCTCCTTCAGTATATTTAGTTGTAGTCATATATGAGCAATGACCAGGTCCACAGAGATCAATATGTATATGCCATCAAAAGATGGTGTACACTTTTTCCACCCTGCGAAAAAATAACTCTGCAACAAAATTCAGTCACTCTGCAGATGGCATCTCTGGGAGGAGAACACACGGTTAATTAGCATTAGCCACTCCCCTAAACTGCCATATTAGCATGAAACCTCTCCAGCTAAACCACTTGAGTGCTGTGGATGTGTGGGAAAGAATTATCTAAACTGGAAGGGCTTACAGTGAAGTGGAAACTTTCCACATTGTGAAAAGTCTTTCTGAATCCCATGATAATGGCTAACAAGAATTATTCAGGAAAGATTCACAAGAATTACTTTTGTTAACATAACCTATTCCTGAAAAAGTATAGTCTTAATGTAGTAAATGACAATTGTCATTTGCATGTGATTACAGATAGCTGCCAAATATTCAGAATTGATAAGTCATTGTCCTGTAATCTGCTGTTTTATTTAGCTATCCCTTCTAAGTGCGGTACTATTAAAAACTGTGTTTTTATTTCATACTTTAAACTGCATATATGTCTCAGTGTCTTGCACACAAAGTTGAAAACTAACATACATTAAACAGAACTTTGAAGAACACTGTCAAAACATGCTTTGCAAAGGTGGCCAGAGAAGAAACTGATATGGTTTACAGGTGTGGCCACATCTTATCCTCTGCTCAGTATTGCTATGAACATTTCATAGTTTTTAACCTTGTTTTGGGCCTCAATGGCACTTTGACAAACAGCTGTGGCTCCCAAACCTCTGTCTTTGATTCAAAGTCCAGGCCACCACCCTAAATGAAGATTGTCCTAAGGGAGTGGGGAGACCAAGAGAAGAGATTTCACATTCTGTAGACTAGGTAGGGAAGCCAGTGTAGCCTCAGTGCAGAGTCATCTTTGGTGGCTTGTGGAATTTTTGAATGCCAGGCCTACAGACCTCTCACTTTTAGTCAGCAAGTATGGTATAATGGCCTTTGCACCTAGCCAAAACAGTTCTGCACATCTGCACCCCCAGTTCTTGGCTAGGCTGATGCTCCTGAGCCTGTATGTACAATAAGAGCACTGTGGCACGTCGTTCCAAAGACCCCCTCCTAAACTGGGATTTTTTACTTAGTTAGGTACTTAGTTGGTTCACTGGCGTACATTGAGCAGTAATTACAAAAATGCAACACCATTGCCAAGAATACACTTAATTGATGCAGAAAAGTAAATGCAAGGCTAAAACTGCTAAAATATTGCTGCATTTTGGGAATAAAGAACAATATACTAGATTATTTACAAAATGTACAACAGTAGAGATATGGTGGAAAGGAAGGGAAGAGAGAAAAGGCCTAGAAAGGGGGAGATGAATATTATTTAGAGGGAAAGCCAACTATATTGGCCCTGTGAGCTCACTCCCACACCTCTCCAGTCCCTGAGCTACTATTTTTGGGCCAAAGGAAGGGAACAACAGACAAAAGACGACTTGCAGAGAAGGGCATTATGATGATTTTAAGTGACGGTGAATTTCATCATTTATGCAGGTATGTACATTATTTAATATGGAATTCAAGCTTGCACCTCCATGTTACCTTTTGTGTTTTAATAGCTGTGAAATGTCTCATTGTACTAAACAAGACGCCCACAAGTAAATCTGTTTAGTTGTAATTCTAGAAGAACTAAGTGCAGAAGCCACTATCCTTTAATATGTTTGGAATAGTTTTCCTACAGGATCACGGAAGTGAAACTAGGACATATTATGTGGGAAGCCCTGGAAAAAGCTGGATGGAAGCCCATGAGTTCTGCATGACCTACCTCACAGATCTAGTCAGCCTAAATGCTGCAACTGATGAGCATTATTTATATACTCTTGTGAATCAAAACAAAGCTTGGGTCGGCGTATATAAGAACCTGAACACCACCACAGCAGAGTGGCACTGGCTAGATGGCAGTCTATGTACAAGGACGATCAATGAACCTACCAAAGGTAATTGTGCAATCCTGAACAACGGTGAGCTAGCTGCAAGGAACTGCTGTGCTTCTTACCCCTTCATTTGTTTTGCTGGTGAGTAGAAGGTAGTTTTATTTGGAAGTTAAAAATACTTTGAAGAAAATTGAACAGTTAATTGAAAAATGTTCCTGAAAGATTAAGACAAATATACTATGGGTCTACCATATATGTCATACAGACTAATAGCTTCAAGTTATCAGTTTCCCATTTAAAACATGCACATTTGTGTTTCCGGAGGATAGAGTTGGAGTTGGGAGTTTAAGTAAGTGTCTTTCCTTATTTGTAGTAATGTTTACTTTTATCCTGATCTGTAACACTGATAAAACTTTTCAGAAAGGTAGAACTGAAAATTGTCTGTTTTTCCATTGGTACAGCATGAGGTAAATACAGTAATTTTACCCTACTCACTTGTCAGATGAATACAGTAATCTTACTCTACTCACACTGTCACAAGTACAGTAATCTTACCCTACTCAAATTGTCAGGTGAGCACAGTAATCTTACCTTACTCACATTGTCACGAGTACAGTAATCTTACCCTACTCACATTGTCACGAGTACAGTAATCTTACCCTACTCACATTGTCATGCGAGTAAAGTAATCTTACCTTACTCACATTATCACGAGTACAGTAATCTTACCCTACTCACATTGTCATGAGAGTACAGTAATCTTACCCTAATCACATTGTCACATGAGAACAGTAATTTACGCTACTCACATTGTCAGGTGAATAAAGTAATCTTACCCTGTTCACATTGTCATAAGTACAGTAATCTTACCCTGCTCACATTGACAGGTGAGCACAGTAATCTTACCCTACTCACGTTGTCATGTGAGTATAGTAATCTTGCCCTACTCAAGTTGTCACATGAGTACAGTAATCTTACCCAACTCACGTTGTCACATGAGTACGGTAATCTTGCCCTACTCATGTTGTCATGTGAGTACAGTAACCGTACCCTGCTCACATTGTCACGTGAGTACAGTAATCTTACCCTATTCACATTGCCACGTGAGTACATTAACCTTACCCTGCTCACATTGTCACATGAGTACAGTAATCTTACCCTATTCACATTCTCACATGAGTACAGTAATCTTGCCCTGCTCACATTGTCACGTGAGTACATTAACCTTACCCTGCTCACATTGTCACATGAGTACAGTAATCTTACCCTGCTCACATTGTCACATGAGTACAGTAATCTTGCCCTGCTCACATTGTCACGTGAGTGCAGTAATCTTGCCCTGCTCACCTTGTCACGTGAGTACAGTAACCTTACCCTGCTCATATCATCATGTGAGTACAGTAATCTTACCCTACTCACATTGTCACGTGAGTGCAGTAATCTTGCCCTGCTCACGTTGTCACATGAGTGCAGTAATCTTGCCCTGCTCACATTGTCACATGAGTACAGTAATCTTGCCCTGCTCACATTGTCACGTGAGTGCAGTAATCTTACCCTGCTCATATCGTCACATGAGTACAGTAAACTTACCCTACTCAAATTGTCACGTGAGTACAGTAACCTTACCCTGCTCATATCATCATGTGAGTACAGTAACCTTACCCTGCTCACATTGTCACGTGAGTACAGTAATCTTACCCTACATTGTCACATGAGGACAGTAATCTTACCCGACTCGCGTTGTCACGTGAGTACAGTAATCTTGCCCTACTCATGTTGTCATGTGAGTACAGTAACCATACCCTGCTCACATTGTCACATGAGTATAGTAATCTTACCCTATTCACATTGTCACTTGAGTACAGTAATCTTGCCATGCTCACATTGTCACGTGAGTACAGTAATCTTACCCTACTCACATTGTCACAAGTACAGTAATCTTGCCCTACTCACATTGTCACGTGAGTACAGTAACCTTACCCTGCTCACATTGTCACGAGTACAGTAATCTTACCCTACTCACATTGTCACGTGAGTACAGTAATCTTGCCATGCTCACATTGTCATGTGAGTACAGTAATCTTGCCCTGCTCACATTGTCACGTGAGTACAGTAACCTTACCCTGCTCACATTGTCATGTGAGTATAGTAATCTTACCCTATTCACATTGTCACGTGAGTAAAGTAACCTTACCCTGCTCACATTGTCATGTGAGTACAGTAATCTGGCCATGCTCACATTGTCATATGAGTACAGTAACCTTACCCTGCTCATATCGTCAAGTGAGTACAGTAACCTTACCCATCTCACATTGTCACGTGAGTGCATTTATCTTACCCTACTCACATTGCCATGTGTGTAATGCTGGGGGATGGAAAGTATGGCTACATTCTCTAATGAAACCTTTGGTATATCTATGTCAGGCAAAGACAGCAAAACCTTCCCACCATGAGTAGTCTTAATGTGATGAAAAACTGGCATAACAGGAGAAAGACGTTTACATTTATTGTGAGGCACCTTACAGGGCAGCTGCAGTGTTTACTCTACCAGACAGTAGTCTGTAATACTTTGTCAAGGTACATTTCTGTTAACCATGTTTCAGTCAACCACACAAATTTATAACAAGACTTTTCAGAAATCCCATTTCTTATTTCTGAACACACTAGAAAATTACTGGTAGGACTTTGCACCCTCAGCACATCCCCAGCTATATACAGCTTATACTGAAGTAAAGCCATCTTCAGATAAGTTGCATGTGTGATTCAGAAATGCATGTAGCTGGGGATAGGGGACTACTTGTCATCTGCTACTTCTTGCTTTGAAAACTTCTGTTTTTGAACAGTATAGCTGGCAGAACCATATATGTAAATTACTGTGCTATTAGAAGAAGATGGAATGAAAGACGAGAAGCACATGAGATCGATGCTCTACACATAAAGTGGGACAGAACTGGGCAGGTGCATACTGTCCTGCTTGCAAGGTAATGTCTTCAATTAAAAAGGGATCAGCTGAAGATACGGGAGTCCCAGGATTACACTATGGAGCATACTGCAGCCTTTGTTTATCCTTCTCCCAGTGGAGTTATCTAATTAGTCTTATATTTGAAATATGACATTTTTATTCTGGTTCATGTCTTCTAGTATTGTTTGTATTGTATGCATCCACAACAGTTTAGTAAACAGCATTAACTTGAATCCATGTTTAAGAAAAACTTGCTAAGATGCAAAACATGCAAATATTAAAACTTAGCAAGAGAAATATACAATAAATGATTAAACTAATATAATATAGCGATGAGTATCACTTCAAAACTGTGCAGTGCTACTGACAAACAAGTATTTAACTTAATGGGAAACATACATCGCTCCAATTAAATTTAACTCTTTCAAGGGTATACATTTATTGATGAAGGACACCTTTCCAAATCACATTTCCATTATCCCCTGAACTTTGAAGTCAGTTTACAACCTAACCGGTCATCTGATGGCTGCTCATTCTACCCAGATGAGGTGACACGCACATACTTTTACCAAGTCCAAGAAGAAAGTCAGACATTTATAAATTCAGCCAGTTACTGGCACAGATGGCCTTCCCTATAAATAACCAGTGACCATACTGTAATGTGTAAGTATGTGCATTAAACTGGCAATGCACTCATCTGTTGCATTTCAGCTGTTGCATCAGCTGAGCTAGCTAAGGGCTACTTTAGTTGCTGGCATAGTTTACAAATGGAGCTTCCTGTCTGAGTCAGGATGAGCATACTACTATTTGTTACTGCTTTCACCCATTACTAAGTGTTTTTTAGTACTGGGCAAGGGAGTGCCACATCTAACCATCCTGGTGTTTGCCTTTTTTACAACAAAGAGTTATATCCACTGAGAGCCTGTACATATTTCCTTCTCCCTTGTATTGTCTGGTGTATAGAGTTTTTAAGTTTTATATAAGTTCTAACTGTCTGTTACTACAGTTAGTGGGTTTTTCAACAGGCAGCCTTATAACTCAGGATATAATGAGCAAACCATCCACATAACCATGAAGAAAGCAAAGACTTTATGTCCTTTGCATAGTAAGTGCATGGACATGGACTGCAAAGAAAGGTCCATTAGCAAAAGTGTTATGTTAGTATTTATATTAAGGTACTAGACAAATATTTTCTAAAAAATTAATCAAACTGTAAAAGAAAATGCTTTATATATATATATATATATATATATATATATATATATATATATATATATATATATATATATATATATGGATGGTTGTCCACATATCAAAAATTTAAAACATCAAACAGCAAGTGATTAACCACAACTGCTTGGTCACCATCCAATCAAATTGGAAAAGAAAAATAAAACAAGTATTTTTTGCTGGACAGCAAATTCCTCTTTACCCCATATCCCCTGCTAATTATATTTATCAACTGTGACATTGCACAACAGTTGGTAAATAGGAAATGCACCTATCCCCAGTGTTCTACAATGACACATAGAAAAAAAAGTTGACGTGCAGTCAGCTGATTTTTGATCAGCTGTACTGGCTTTTTTCTGTTTGACAAAAGAAACTGTTGATCACACATATGTAAACCACACACACACACACACACACACACACACACACACAGACACACACACATGCCTGTCATACTACAATGAAGTGATGGGCTCTACTATGTACCACCAAACTACCCATCCATAAGTATAGGAAATGCTGAAAAATAATACCTGAAACATAGAAGGGTAAAGCATTTTTCTGAGGGGGCACGCCTCCATGAACCCCCAAGCTTAAATATACCAACTCCACTGTCATACCAACTTGAAGAAGGGAAAAGTCACCAAAAATAAGTGAATCATTGTCCACACGCACAACGAGATTACACCAGCACTGATATCCTGTGGAAAACCGTAATCAATGTTATATTTTTCTGTATCTTTTTCTTTGGGTAAATGACAGTTGAGGGATTTGAGCTCAACCTTCTCTACAGGAACTGAAGTGTTGATATATACAAAATGCCATTCTGGTGACTGAAAGGAACTGTAAAGATGTAGCTGAGTGGATGAAAGTCCCTTGCAAAGGCACTCCTCCTCCCCTCCCTCCTGTAGGCTGCCCCAGTTCTTGCCAACAGTCAGGCCACAACCTTGAACAAACTTCAACAAACTTAAGATAAGATAGCTACATTTATCACAAATTCTCCATACAATGCACATCACTGCCTCACCCTAAACTCTCTCCAATGGCTTGAACTAACCCAACAATTCCTGCTATCACAATTTCAAGTGTTACGCTTTATTCTGTACAAATGTTTGTCCTGTCCAGCTCTCTCTTCCTTGGTCTCTATCTATTCTCCACCTCGGAACCTCCCTACCTCTATCCAGCAACTACTAGACACCTACCAACCTAAGAAAACAGTAGGCAAACTTCTATAAAAATACTCTGTTGCTCATGCTTGGAACAGACTTCCCTTAGACATACGTTCCATCACCCACCCATCACACTTTAAAAATGAACTCAAACTTCATCAAGTTAACTCCAAAACTTGGCCCTGTCAAGACCCAGCCTAAGCTCCCCATACCCCATATACATATCTAAATAATCTCTCTCCTTTCATCTAGTACCCTACTATGTGGATACTTACTAAATTCAATCAACAACACTGATGGACAAAATTCTTATGCAAATATATACTTCAGGTGTAAAAATATTATGTGTATATTGCTTTGTGCATGCATTCTACTTTGTTTCTTTAACTTGCTGTATAACAATTTTTTTTGCAATTCTTTTGACTCAAATATTTTTAATTACTGTAAACTGTTTGCAAATGGAGCTTTTCTCCTCGGGTCACCGCAAGCCCAGCTGGACCAACCCGGTTAACAAATGTCAATAAATAAATAAATAATGAAAGTACTTAACATGGATGAAGAAGGTGAAGGAGCCATCCTAGAACAGATTAAGAAGGGTGTTAGAAAAAGAGTAACAGGAAAGATGAAATCATGTGTCCAACAAAAAGAGTAAGGATGTAACACAGAATTAAGAGAATAACTATGAACACAGATAGATGAAACACAGGATAGCTGTATTACGGACTCAAAGAGTTAGACATAGACAAAACAATGGACAAAACTGTGAATGGGGAAGAAGCATGTAAAAATACAGATCTGTTTAGTAAAAGTAGTATTGTATTACATGAATAGAAAAAAATAGATTCAGGACTGAAAAGTAGTTTGAAGAAGTACATGACAAATGAATAAAGTAATTCAATTAAATGTAAACAAGGAAGTAGATCCACACTGGAACAGAGTAGATAAGTAAGCAGAATATAAATACCTAGTCCTTGGAAAATGGCACCACCAAGCCAGAATATATTATACAGCTCTTGGGATAAAATGTTATGCTGGGGCAGTGAAAAAAGAAAAAAAAGAGTCCTGTTATAATAATAGAAAGTGTGTGTGTGTGTGTGTGTGTGTGTGTGTGTGTGTGTGTGTGTGTGTGTGTGTGTGTGTGTGTGTGTGTATATATATATATATATATATATATATATATATATATATATATATACATATAATATAACACACACACACACACACACACACACACACACACACACACACACACAGCTTCAAAAATGAAAGTTGATTTGACTGCAAGACCAGATTTGTTAAACTCCTACTTTAACATCATGCTTTCATGATTTCATCCTTAAAGTGTGTTGTTGCACTTGTTTCTTGTTCCAGAACAAACGTAAGCATAACTCCTGAGAGATGAGTACACCCATCTTACCATATACAATACCAAATTGTACAGTGTGTATTACTTTTTTTTTCATTTAAGTTTCTTTAGCACCATTAATTGACATTTTTATTGATGCTGGAAACTCCTGCCATGATGGTATGATGAAAGACAGAATTCGCAATAACTCATTAAATTACTGTATGAGCCACTATATTTCCATTCAAATTGCAGCAAAAGGAGAGTCTTGTTTCCCTGTAAGAGAAGTTCTGAGCTATGTCTCACAGATGGACCAACCTACATTGAAAATTAACACGTGATTATTTATTCATGAAACCATAATGCAAGCAAGTAGCTGCTTTACTAAAGAAGGATTTTTTAATTTGCTTTGCTGCGATATGTAATTCTATTCAAGTTCTTAAACTGGTATAATTTTGGGGATGTGATAGTAAAACATTGAGTACAAACTGAAACTGAAACAGGAAGGAATATGGCATAGTCTTTATTTTTTCAAACCAGTTTTACCTTTAATATAAATATATTCAAAATGAAGTTAATTGTAAAACAAAGACGAAGGAGAAGAATACTGTTGTTGTCTTTCGGCTTTTCCCGGTTAGGGGCCACCACAGCGGAACTCCGGTCCTCTAATGATTGGCAGTAAATTTTCACGAATGTCGAGGAGCCAGCTCAACGTTCAACCTTCAACGAAGGCGCGCCCATTTACGCATGTCTTTCGAACACCCACCCAACCGCGGGGAGGGCATGCAGACACATGAATACTAATCCTTTTAAAAATTCACGACCAGAGGTGCTAGGATGACATATCTTAATAAAATTACATGTATTGATAGTACTAAAGAGGCCATTGATTATTTTTGCCAGCTTTGGGTATTTCTTTACTATTTTTATAGAAAAAGGACAGAGTAGCTATATCACAGACATCTGCAGCCTTAACAAAATAAATTAATCACATAGGTCATTGCTTCTATCTACAGGGACAATAAATGTATTAAACCTAAGTGCAGATTACAAGGACAGTCTTTTTAACAATGAGCCATTAGTCATTATAACTATTTTCGCACTTCAGCTAAAATGCATGGGTGAAACCTGGAATTATAATACATTAGCAGCAGTTTCAAACATGCCACTGAAATATAAACTATATGCATTCAAAAATAGTCATTGAAACAAAATAAATGTCTCTCACCAAATACAATTACTTCAGTTCTAAAGGAATGGATAAACAAGTCAGCAGAAAATGAACTGATTAAATGATGTAATCTTATGGGGATAAAGATTGCATTTGATGATAAAAAATCTTGGTGAGGAAATCAAATCATGTCTTCATGATAGACCCCACAGTAACATATGAGGTTTCTCAGGATGACAGACACTGGTTTAGATTCTGAAAGAATCGGGGGGGGGGGGGGGCAGATTCCAAAAGCATTTGGTGTGAAGTAACTTACCCAAATGAGCATGTTACTCCATGGATGCTTCCAAAAGATTCTTTATGTTAATGAACCTCATTATCTGTTTATCGTTTAATCTAACAATAAGCAGGTAATGACATTCAGATACAGTCTATGGTAATGGACCTTATCACTTTAACCAACAACCACAAAGAACTGAATGGCCAGGATTTTTAAAAACAGCAAAACACTTTATTAAAATAACAAAAATGATTTGCAAATTCTCTAGCACTTCGGCTGACAAGCCTTTACAGAGTATATTGCCATGCTCCCCAAAACCCTTAAATAACCACATCAATTGCATCATTAATCAATTAAAAGCAAATTACAAAAAAGCATTTTAAATTACACTCTATATTGAAACCTCCAGGGGCTAGTTGAATTTCAAAATAAAAATAAATTCCTTTCTCCACAACTTATTTTTTATATTACTTGTATCCATGCAAACATAATTAATTTGTTCCGATGCAGTAGCTTTTAAACGCAATGGATTCCCATCATGATATTTTTGAAAATGAAGAGCTAAGGGGCTTTCTACTCTCCCTTTTCTAATGTCCCTAATGTGTTACTTTAACCTTATAGAGAAACTTCTTTTATTTTCGCCATCATAAAATTTTTTTCACACAGATATTTTAAACAGCATATCACCCCTTCACTTTCACACCCAAAAATACCTTTTACTTGAAACTCACATGATTAGAAACTATTTTGCCAGTTTGAATCTTGAACACTAGACATACTTTATTTCTTCCTTGAAAAATAAAGTAACAATCCTGAATTTATTTTCTTCCTGATGATTTTTGTTCAGATCTTTCATTGTAACTTCTTTTAGAAGCTGTATTTCCGAGTAAGTGAAAATATCTCTAAAATTCGCTTAGTTTGTCTTCTGCCTTTCAT